>NC_092212.1:85165704-85220696 GCF_043381705.1 Parasteatoda tepidariorum | reverse complement strand
CTGATGCTCTCTGGTTATTTCAGTTTCCACTTTTAAAAGCGCTATATGTTAAGCCACCTCAGTAGATTTGGCATGTGACATTTTTAGCGGCAATCATGGGTCAATTCGCCGTGTAAGAGAAATAGTAACGTAAAAAAACAAAGCAAGCGTTGCCACCGGCGGAATACAGCCAAACTTTGAGAGCCACGTAAGAGAATTATATATATTAGATAATGATGATTTATTTTAAACTAGCAGAATTTAAATTAGCAGCTGAAACAGAATTCGTCACAAAGTATTTCTTTCACAGTAAAGCGTCTTTTTAATGTAACTTTAACTCTCTGTATTTCTCTAACCCTAAATGTACTTAATTCGCGATCGCAACGAACTATAGGGGACGTTGTTGTATGAGACGGATACCTGCGATTTCTATATGAACAGTCATTCAGTTACTCGTTAATGTAGCACGTAGCATTGCAAGTTGCAATGTTCCTTCTTTATTGTGGCTAATTAAATTTAAAAAAGAAAAATGTTTGATATTCTTTCTTATGCAAACGAAAACAAAATGGTATCTCTTTTTATTAGAGAAGGAATATCCAAAACACATCGGAAAAATATTTGTACATTAACAGAAAAAAATATGTATATTCTTATAAGAGTTAAAACCTAATGCCCGAGAAATAGTATTACTAAATTTAATGATATAACATGAAAGGCCCATTTAAACTTTACATTCTATAGTTTTAAGAATCATATTACTTCAAAAATTAAAATGAACAAAAAGTATACATAAGCCTCATAATTTTATGAAATTTAATTTTGTAAACAAAGTTTTTTGACAACAATTTTTATCAAAAAATTTCAAGTTTCAATAAAAATCATTATTTAGAAACTAAGAAACGTAAAATAAAGAATGCTGACGAAACAAAAACAAAAAAACAATTCTTTTTTGTCGCCATTTTTAGTGCTACGAAAATTCGTCTTTGGGATTTGCCAAAAACAAAACAAGATGCAATTTTATTTTTTCAGGAGGGAAATATTTTACCGAAAAAACGAAAATGTACCAATTCCCACAACATGAAACTTTGTCTTGGTAAACGTACGTTTTGGAAATGTTATTTCATTTGGAATCTTATTTATCAGAGTTCATATGGCGATATGATTGTTTTGAATCTATGCTAAACTCTTGATGATGATGAAATAAGTTTGAAAATTATAGCTTAATATTCAAGGAAGTTAGGCGGTTTACAAATTTGAGCCTTTTTTCCGCCATTTTATTTTATATTATTTTTCATTCCATTATGCGTTCCTTCACAAAGAAAGAGAATTGATTTTAAACATAGAACACCTTTCCTATGCTAAACTGTCGTGAAAATATCGTAAAACGTGTTTAAAAAAATAATATAATTTAAACAAACTAATTTTCCGGGATTTTTCCAGTTTTCAAGCATTATTTGAAAATTCCCGAATAAAAAAAAATTATTTTCTAGATATAGGATCCTTTAATTTATCGAAAAACACATAAATAAATAATATGATTCAAAATAAACAAAAGAAGAAAAATTGACCTCAGCCGAGGATCGAACCCGTCCCCCCTCGCTCCAATCGTAAGTCACTAGCACATGGTCTTAGTCGTTGGACCCCGCTTATACGGAGTTCGTGCTACTACGTACCTTTAAATACCCTCTCTCTATTAGCTAAACAAAAGACGTAGGGGTCATTGCGACCTCCCTAATCTATCTATAAAATTTTACTTTAGTAGGCTGGATCGGTTAATATAGGCCTACTTTCGGTACGAGTTTGAAAATTATAGCTTAATATTCAAGGGAGTTAGTCGGTCTTCAAATTTGAGCCTTTTTCCCCGCCATTTAATTTTATACTATTTTTTACTCCATTATGCGTTCTTTCACAAAGAAAGAGAATTGATTTTATACATAGAACACCTTTGGTATGCTAAACTATCCTGAAAGTATTGTAAAACAAGTTTTAAAAAATGTTTTATAAATAAACTAATTTTCCAGGTTTTTATCCAGTTTTCAAGCATTATTTGGAATTTTCCGAATAAAAAAAATATTTTCTATATATAGGATCCTTTAATATATCGGAAAACCCTTTAAATATATAATATTATGAAAAATAAACAAAAGAGGAAAAAAAAATAAAAATTGACCACTGCCGAGGATCAAACCCGTCCCCCCTCGCACCAATCGCAAGTCACTAGCACATGGTCTTAGCCGTTGGACCACGCTTATACGGAGTGCCTGCTACTGTATAGCTTTAATTACCCTCACCCGATTAGCTAAACAAAAGACGTAGGGGGTCACTGCGACCTCCCTAATCTATCTATAAAATTTTACTTTAGTAGGCTGGTTCGGTTAATATAGGCCTACTTTCGGTACGAGTTTGAAAATTACAGCTTAATATTCAAGGGAGTTAGGCTGTCTTCAAATTTGTGCCTTTTTCCCGCCATCTTATTTTATTTTATTTTTTATTCCATTATGCATTCTTTCACACAGAAAGAGAATTGATTTTATACATAGAACACCTTTCCTATGCTAAACTATCGTGAAAGTATTGTAAAACAAGTTTAAAAAAATAATATTATATAAATAAATTAATTTTCCGGGATTTTTCCTGTTTTTAAGCATTATTTGAAATTTCCCGAATAAAAAAATATTATTTTTTATATATAGGATCCTTTAATATACCGAAAAACACATTAAATATATAATATAATGAAAAATAAACAAAAGGTACAAGAAATTTAAAAATTGACCACAGCCGAGGATCGAACCCGTCCCTTCTCGCGCCAATCGCACATGGTCTTAGCCGTTGCCCCACTCTTATACGGGGTTCGTGCTACTACATAGCTTTAATTACCCTGTCCCGGTTAGCTAAACAAAAGACGTAAGGGGTCACTGCGACCTCCCTAATCTATCGATAAAAATTTACTTAGGTATGCTAGAATATCTATAATGTTACAAAAGAAGTCGAAAAAGAGCAAATAAACTGATTTTCCTGAATTTTTCCAGTTTTTTCTCATTTTTCCAATAAAAAAATTTTATTTCCTACATGCAGGACCCACCAGAATGTCGAAAAACACATTAAAAAAAATAATATTATTTAAAATAAACAAAAAAAAAAGAAAAAGAAAATTTTTTGAAAAAATGTCCGTCCCTGGGATTCGAACTGATATTTTCATATGAAGGATAGTATAAAGTTTGGGAATAAGAAATTTGTGTTTAAAAAAAGTTGTTAAAGATAATAATTATTATTGATATTTGATAACAGGAAGGTTCGCTATTAGCTTCGTTAAATTAAAAGTTTTCGAGATTGAAATGCCGTTTGGACGAATAAAAATAAGAATATTTTGGTTTAAAATTGCAGTAGTTTAGTAGTAAATACAGTAGTTTTTGAATTTCCGATATCCTATATGAGCCTGTGTACTTTTTTCTGGAAAGAGTTTTTTTTTATCTAATCATTTAAACTGTAAGTATAGTGAGCTTTAATAAGATATTCATATTATTTTCGACTTCTTTTTAATAAGACATTTTGTAACGATTCTGTTTCTATGAGAGCAAATATTATGAGTAACATTTCTATGATAGCAAATTTAAAATATTTAAAATTTCCTTTATAAATATTTCAAGTCGAAAATTATTTCTTTTTTTTTCATGTCTTTAACTGTTTTTCTAATTTACGGATAATGAGAAACTTGAAACAAACAATATTAAGATTATTTACTCGTTTGCCTGATTTTAATAATTTACTGCAAATTCTAAAGGTATTTAATATTGGAAATTCTTAGAGAATTATTTTAATATTTTAGGCTCAACGAAGATGCCATCAGAAATTTGGCACGTCCAGAACACTTTTAAACAGGATAAAGAAAAGCATCAATGTAGTTAAAACTCGGAGTGCATGGGACTCCTTTCAATGTACAGCTGGTGCCCACATTTCGGAAACCTACAGAGGTAAAATTAAAGTTCAACTTTCTTCAATAAGCCGTAGAAGAGTTGGAGTTACCAGGGGCAACAAGAGGATACCCTCTAGGCCAGGGGTGGCGAACCTTTATACACCAACGTGCCATTTTTTCTAAAAAAATGTATGATGAGGTCATAGACGTGCCGTCAAATAATTTTGACTTCGTGATTATTGAGAAAAAATTAATACTAAATACTATCAACTCAAAACTCTTTATTTACATTGAGAAAAAAAAATTGCACTGTCTCAGTTATACGCGTAATTCAACTTAAAGTAACATCAGTGTGACTTCTGTTGTTGCAGATTAGATGACAAATAACTTATATTAGGTTGTAAGATGTTAGTTTAAGCAGGACTGTTAATTTTTTTGCTAGTTATTTAATGTTAGCTTATTTTTTATGGTTATTAATTGCTTTTTTTAGCATTAATTGTTAATTTTTTATTAATAATTGTTTATTACTTTGTGTGTTTTTTTGTGAATTTTAATTTAATTGTTACATATGCTTCATAGTGTAATACCATTTGTGTAATAACAAATGTGATCGGTGGCGTGCCCAAAATATTGTGTCGGGTGCCATAAATGGCACGCGTGCTATTGGTTCGCCATCCCTGCTCTAGGCGTTCACCAGTTCGTGAGCGGTACTCAAGGAAAAAGCGAAAAAGAAATCTCGCTGAAAATGTGAGAAAAAATCAAAGTAGTGCTTCATCGCATTAGAAAATTTAAATTATCTTTCACTATATATGTATATATTTTTTAACTATTTTAGTTTTTTAATATTATTATTTTTTAATTATGTTATATTTTTAATTGTGTCATTTTTTAATTGTGTTATTTTTTTAATTATGTTATTTTTTAATTATGTTATTTTTTAATTATGGTATTTTTTAATTATGTTATTTCTTAATTATGTTATTTTTTTATTTATGTTATGTATTTAATTACTCAAAACATTTAACTGATACGTATGTATGTTACGTATAAACCTGCACGCAATATTAGTAAATACTAAAATATTTTTTTGAAAATGTGCATTATCTATTAATTGCATTTATTATTCGAATATTAAAAGAGTATCAAGGTATCTATGACCTTCGTAATTAATGAAGTATTTACTGACTTTTATGTATATTAAGGAATTGAATCAATTTTTCACGAAGTTTAGGATCTCATCCCATTGAAAAAAAGGTAATTTAATGAAGATTTTTTTACAATAAATGCTTCTATTAATAAAATAAACGCGACATAGGTTATTGGAGATTGGGGAAAAATCCCTTCATTTGTAAATTTTTTCCTTCTTGAAATTATTTCACATATTTCTTTTTTCACTAGCGAATTTCCGATATCTTTAAAATTTTAAAAATATCGATTTTTTCATTTGCAAGAAATTTTTACTTTAAAGCATGATAAAATTTTTGAATACTCTAATTTTTTATCTAGTAAATAATATGTCTTTGTCAATTTCTGAGAAAAATGTTCATAAAAAGTTTACATTCTTCTTCTATCAAGATTGATTTAACAGATGATATCACTAAAATAAAACAAGTTATGTTTTCTTACAATAAAAGTTAAATAGAATTAATTCTTCAAACTAGCGTTCTAATAAAACATGGTATTAAAATGTTACGTTATTTTTTCTGATTGATTCATTAATAAATTATTTTTATTTCCTCGCAAACGCAATTCTTGTAAAAAAAATAAATACGTTATATTAAAAAACTAGATCGTTTCATAAAATATAAATTATTGCGTTTAATAAAATAAAAATACAGTGTATTTGTAAAGTGAGCGATTAATAAAATATAAAAAATATAAATACAGTGTATTTGTAAAGTGATCCTAACAATAAAAAGATTATTTTCTTTTTTCATTCTCTATCAAGAAGAATTAATAAGTTATTTTTATTCATCATGGCTAGTCAAGGAGGAGAAAAGAATATCGAATTACACTGTTTAGGCTAATGTAATTTCGTTCCCCCACCACATTTAATCGTAATCCATCGGCAATTCCACCTGCAATCGCAAAGTTTATAACCGATGATATGGTTTGGCAATACGCTAAAGGGAGATAGGCTGTCTAGAATTCGAAGTCAATATTCTGTTTCAACGCATAGCCCGATATCTTACCTTAATATTGACCCATAATATTTATATTAGACCAGGTATTATATCACCGAGTACTAGTATACCCTAAAAGAGGAAATAATTGCAGGCTTATTAGGGGGCACACAATATGACAATCAAGTTTAATATGTATGTATATACTATATAATAGTGTGTTTATTAGTTTTAAAATGAGGAAGTTCGAAGTCAATATTCTGTTTCAACGCATAGCCCGATATCTTACCATAATATTGACCCATAATATTTATATTGGACCGCGCATTATATTACTGCGTTCTAGTGTACCCTTCCAGTGAAAATAATTATAGGCTCCTTAGGGGACACACAATGTGGCCCTATAGTTTACTATGTATACATAAATATAATAGTGTGTTGAATAGCGTTAAAATGACGAAATTCGAAGTCAATATTCTGTTGCAACACATAGCCCGATATCTTACCTTAATGTTGACCCATAATATTTGTATTAGACCAGGTATTATATCACCGGGTACTACAGTACTCTACCAGAGAAAATAATTATAGGCTCAATAAGGAGTACACAATGTGGCCCTATAGTTTAATAGTTTAATAGTTATAAAATATTTAATATATTTTTTATTTATTAAATGCTTTGGAGAAATTTTGAATCCTGAATTTTGAAATCCCCGTGTAGTAAATGGTGACTGATGCACGTTAAATCTGTCGAGTCGCTAAGTCCACCATGTTCCCGTGACAAATCAGTACCTATGGGGTTACTGATTCAGGAGTTTCCTTTTCTTCTGGATTAGTTCAAAATGACAAGGCTACGGAGTTGAACATTAGTAGACGTAAACTCGAAAATTGGGTCGGCTGCTCAACGACGGATAAAATAAAATAAAATAGCAAGATATACAAATTCTTATATATTTTTTTATGAAATCGGTTGAATAATTCGAGATGAATAAAATTTTGAGCAAACCAACTTTTTTTAAATTTGATGACTCAGAAACTAATCGATTGATTGCTCTGAAAGTATGTATTTTGAAAGTATAAATTGTAAAAGTATAGTAGTATAGAAGAAAGTATAGTAGTTTGAAAGCAAAAATATGTGGAACATACAATTCAATATATTTTACTATTATTTAATAAACTAATAAAAAATAACAAATAATTATTCAAAATTATTTGCAAATAAAAAATTTTTGTAATTGAAAGCAAGCATTTTTCTATACACTCAAAAAGTTCTCGAGATAATGGGCAATAATCGAAGAGTGAAGTTAAAATTAAAGAACCCAAACTTTCCATCTCTCTCTTTGCCATAACTTTGAACCATATCTTCGAGATTGCAGCTATTTCCGCATTTGAAGATTAAAAACCTGAAACTATAGAAAAACTTGTATGTTTATCCAGAACAAAATGCGTTTTTGTGTTCAATTTCGCAACTTAAAAAATTGACTCTTTGTACACGAAATCAGAATTAAATGAAAAGTTAATCAAGGTGTTCCCTTTTTCCATTTCATACACTGTACATAAAATAAGTCAATGAGAATCTGTTATGTTGATTAACATATATTTTAAGATATTGAATACGAACAGTTTAATTGTTTTTCTGAATGAATCAACAATTATTTTACTTTTAAGAAAATGATAAAAAAAAATAATAAATTAAATCTGCCTCAAAAATTAAAATAAATTAAAAATATGTGTTACTGTTTATTTTTCTTTTTTTCCAACTGCATATTTATTGCGTTGATTAAAATATAATCCTTGAATCCGAATAAATAAATGTTTTTCCTCCTTTAAAAGTATTTTAAAAAAATTTTAAAAAAAGATGAAAATATTAAAACTGAAAATGTTTCATTTTATTCTTATTCTTTTATTTTGCTTGAGAATTTCAAAAAGCAATTATGTGATCCCATACACCATTGATAAACACATTACATAAAAACGAATTTGTAAAGCAGAGGACTTGTCTCTTTCTGTCCCTCAGTCTTTTGTCAGATATTCCCCAGCAAAAAGGTGTGAAAGTGTGAATATCCCCTCCTCAATTCTCCAGAATAAAGAATAGCAGTTTAAAAGATAAGTTTCCAAGAAAATGAAGATGTGTCTTTGGGAAAGGATTTCTATGAGACTTGGAAAAGTGGTCAATTTCAACCATATCTAATCGCATCCGGCCTCTAGTTTAACAATGTATGGGCTAAGTTACAAGTAGTGCAGTGAAACTACAATTACATAGAATTTTAATTCTTAAAAATAAATAAATAAAAAGTCAACTACAAAATTTTTTATTAGGCATTCGTAAATGAATTTTTGACATTATTTAGAAAAAAATGTGACCAGACTATTTTCCCGACGAGACTTTAAATTTTTCCCGATGGGGGGGGGGGGGGGAAGCTGGCCATGTCCGACAGGGGTGCAATTGCCCCCCTGACCCCCTATGGACGCTGCCCTTGATGGTAGAACAGTTTTACGAGGACTAATACCGCACAACCTCGGTCCCTACGCTGACTGATCCAACTGGTCACCCACCCGCACACTGACCGTAGCAAGTCATGCTTGACTTCGGTGCTCCGCTGGAAACCGTATCTTAACGATCAATCCACTGCGGGACCATTTAATAAGAAATAAGAGTAAGTATAAAAAAAGTTTCCGAAAAACATTGTATATCGATGTATGCAAACCAGCTTTTCTGCTGAGGTTAGTGTCATTTTCCGCAATAAGTTGTCAAATATTATAGTTCTTCTGCCTTAAGGAAAATTTCGGCTGTGAAGTCAGCTTATATAATTCAGGGACTCTTAAAAAAAAACAGCATGTCTCACGTGTTGCGAGTGTTATGCTAGTTATGAATTTGCTAAGTATTGTCAAAAGACAGAGTATTATTCATTTTCTTTTAGTTCCGCAGTGGACTGATCGTTTAGACAGGGTTCTCAGCAGATCACCAAAGTCAAGCATCAATGGCTGTGGTAAGTGTGTGGGTGGGTGATCACCTTGATCAGTCTGTGCAGGGACTGAGGGTGTGCGGTATTGGTCCTAGTTAAACTTTTCTACTGTAAAGTGATCGACTTTACGTGCATGACGTCAAGCTACCGAGGTGGAGGTGCCATCCCCTCTGCAGAGGATCAAAATTGTGATGGCATGTTTTCGGATCATCCTCGTGGATTTTTTTTAGACCGTCGCTATGGCTGCGGTCAGTGTGCGGGTGGGTGACCACTTGGATCAGTCTGCGTAGGGACCGAGGATGTGCGGTATTGGTCCTCGTTAAACTGTGCTACCGTAAAGTGCTTGACTTCGTGCGCAGGTCGTCGGGCTACCGAAGCGGGGTTGCCATCCCCTCTGCAGAGGATCAAAATTGTGATGGCATGTCTTCGGATCATCCTCCGGGATGTTTCCCAGATCGCCGCCAATAGCCCACTGTGCAGCTCTAGTGCGAAGTAAATTAACAACAACAACAGACCGTAGCTAATAACCCATTGTTCAGCTCTAGTGCGACGTAAATGAATATGAAAAACAACTGCAACAAAAGAAAAATTTCTTAGGTGTTACTTCGGTGTTCTACTGCTACGTCTGATTACGATTAGTCTCTTACGACAAACGAAATTACAGAAATAGGCAGCTAAAGTCGAACTAGTCTCTCTTATAATTGGTTAATGGATTAAAATTTGTTGATAATTTATTTGGAAATCTTTCTCTTAGATGATGTTTGTACATAATATCTAGTTATTAATTTTTTCTCTGAACTAAAATATTAATCTATAATGGCTTTCAGACAAGATTCTTGATGAGAATGTGCCAATTTCTATTTTTATTCTTAAATATGTACTATATAAGTCGTATGGGGATATGTCCATGTAAATAATGCTCAGTTTCTTTACTTTATATATTATTTGCATTTCTAACGGATCATTACAAGTTGCGTAACTCTGAATGTTATTTCTTTTATATTTACCCCCTTTTATAGTTTTTTTTAAATTAATATATAAAAGCAAGATCATCCATCTAATTTTTGTCATTAGGAAAGGTGAAAAAAAAGTCTTTCAAGTAGACTAAAGAAGAAAAAATAATATTATTTTGGCAGAATGTTTTTCGAATGACTTGGGAGTACATTTGGGGCTGTGATATATGACTAATATCACATACTGTAGTCTTTTTGTAGGAAGATATCCTTATCTTAACCTGTGCCAAGAAAGTTCCAAATTTTGGAAATCCAAACGAGAGTCTTTTAATGATTACAGAAATGCTCCAACTCGTATCCAATAAAAATTCTTTTACTCCTTTATCATGGTAATTGGTGCAAACAGGTGCTGATAAGAAAATATTCTACTGCCTTAAGAATATACTTTTTTAAACTTTATGCCATGTTATATTCTCTTTTAGGTTTTATGCCTTGTAGATTATTTACGTCGGAAAATAATCAAAATTTTGATTAGGCGATATAATAGCAATTGAATTTGTTAACCCCTTTTTAGAACGTTGTCATTTGTATTTGCAAGGCTATAGTTGAAATTTTAAAACATCTGCTTTTCTAAAAGTGGTTAAAATTTTTATGTTAATTATTGTTAGATTAATTGCTACAAAATACTGTTAAAAATATTGAATAATTTTATTGTGCTGATATTAAATAGAAAATAATAAATATACAACTATGATGAACACTATAAGTGGAAGTTTACTTTAAAAAACTGTTATTCAATTCAAACACGTCTTCATCGATTCCTGAAGATAATCTTTTATGTCATTGTCTGATGCCGGCATGAATTATTTTCAGAAATAATTTGTCCCATTCACGCAATTAAAGATCTCTGAGAGTGTCACTAACTTCTGTGCTGCTTATCATTGATTATAGAATCTAGAATCCCCCTAACACTATAATCTACAAGATTTAGATCTAATGAAGATGGGGGCCACTGTTCTGCCTTAATAAATTTCAAAAGATTGAGCCAAGCCTATGTTGTTTCGTCTTGGTGTTATGGTGTAGAATCTTGCTGAAATATTCTATCAATTTTTGAATACAGCATGTGGCAATAAATGTGTAACCAATGCTTCCTTTTTGTTATGTTCAGCATTGATTTTTACCCATTCATCAATGAAGTTCAGAGGAAATTTTCCTACACTACAGCCCAAACCATTACAGAATTCTTATTCTGAAAGTGTTGCACAGTTAGTACACTTTCAGGTATTTTATCAAAGGTTGTTGAATATACAACATTATTCTTAGCATTATAACTTTACTCTGTGCAAAATATTTTCTCAGAAAAGATTATTCTGTCAACACATTGTTACTGTGCTGGTTCAGCAATTTCTTCGTTTCTTCAATTTCTTCAGCGTTTTCACAATGAATTCAACCCCAATCTATTTCGGCGTACCATTAGTCCGTAGCGTAGGAAAACGCCATTCGTTTTACATGATTCAAAATATCATTATTTTTGACAATTGTCAAAAACTATGCCAAAAGTTTTTTCTTTTTTTCTTGGCATGACAGTTAAAACCGGATAAAACCGTCAATTGTCAAGAACTTGCCAACCCTGCCAAATTATATTCTTTTAAAAGTGCTTAGTAATATTTTTCGAGTGCTTGAAAAGTGCCTTAAAGGTGCTTATTTTTTGTTGAAAAATTTGACTACGCACCCTGATTAAATTAGCAATATCATTTATTCCCCTTGATATAATTTTTAGATATTGATGTGAAAGAAAGAATTTTAAGTTAATATTAATCTTTAAATTATTTGGAAAAAAAGAAAAACAGATATTTACAGGTAGTTAGTTTGTGCTTAAGATAATGAAATTATTAAAACAATATTTTGAAATCTTCCTTTAAAGAATTTTTATAGTTATTGCAGAATGTTTGCAATTTTACCATCATTCACACTAAAGGTTTTATTTAACTCCTCAAAATAACTTTTTATTAAAATCTATTTCTATCATATAAAAGAACAATTACATAGATGAAATTAATTTGTGCATTCCATGCATGTAATAAAACAGGAATAGCACATACTGTAAAAAAAAAATTCCCATTAGGAATTAGTCCTGGAAGAAATAGGTTTCTTCTAACCCACTATAGGGTTGCCACTCCACAGAGAGAATAGGAAAAACCTGGAAAATACAGGGAATTCACCTAAAACAACAGAGAAAATGCAGTGAATTTTGTTTCTTATTTTTGTCTTTTGAAAAATGGTGACATCTCAAAGCGTAATCTATGGGATATTTAACTATGATATTTCTGCTATACTAAACTATTTCATTTATTATAGCATTAATTAAGTACATTCAGCTGTTTCTCCAGTTTGTTATTGTTGCTAATGTTGTTGTTGTTGCTTATCCTCATTGATCTGACATTAGTCAGATCAACTCCAAAAAGTTGTTGACAGCCAGAAAGTCGATGACAAGAAGGGGATCGGAAGTTAAGTCCGCCCTGAATAGTCCGACACAATCAAATTAAAACTAATTAATATAGTTAGCCCAATATAGCTCACATGAGAGCACAGTAATTGTTGTTTCCTCTTAATATATTGTGTATAATATGTACAGGGAAAACACAGGGAATTTCTTTTTCCAGATTTGAGTGGTGACCCTGCAATAAGAGAAAATTGTTTTTCAAAGAGGAATATCAAATTATAAAACAATTTTTAAGCAGTTTACAATCGCAATCTAGTTTAGACAATAGTATTGATTTTCAAGCCATTTAATATATTATTTTAAATTGTGTGGAATTAATTAGAAAAAAGATGAATAATAAATTATATTAGATAATAATTATATGAAAAACTTTTGAAATATCTTAACCAGTCTTCATTAATACCACTAAATTAACAAATCAGAAACTAAATGTATACATTATCACAAATTAAATTCACAATTACAAATAGCTCTCTAATTTATTCAAATGCTGTGAAGATTCACATTGATATTTAAATAATGTATACAGACTTTAAACTTCTGTATATATAACTAAAATAAATTATATGGAAACAGTAAATTTTTTAAAAGTGAAAAACTTTAAACTTTTTAGTACTATATTAAATTTGATGTGTTCAAATTTAAGCTAATGCATAATTCAAATATTGTGAGTAAATTTCTGTCGAAAAGAAAGAAAAAACGTTTTTTTTTTTTTTTAACTTTTCAAAAGAAAAATCTTTCTGCGAGAACTGTAAAGTTTTGCAACAATGTCGCCAGCAATTCTGGCACCAGAGTTATAGCGTGCAAATATTGCTTTGCCCTGGCACTTATAATAAGCAGGTTAGACTTTATTAACTAAATGGTGATCTAGCTAAATTTTTTATATAAATTTTTTACTCTTGGATTTTGATCAACTGTGATAAATCAAATTTAAAGTGAAAAGTACTCAAGAAAATATTATTGGGTGTAAAGAAGCAAAAAATTTGGTGAAATAATATGAGTAGAAGTTTGAGAACTTTTAAAGAATGTGTGTTTTTCAGAAGTAAAGTTTTATTCTTAATAGTATTCACTTGTCAAATTCACTTGTCATTTTGACTCAATAATCTTGAACAAATATTTCTTTCAGATTATGCAATAAATTAAAATTTGAAGTTAACATGTAAGCCAGGCTGTTTATAAAATTATATTAAAATGCTTTTTTATTGAATGAATTTAATTATTTATATTGTTGAAGAGATTTTTAACTTATTATCTTTTAAAGGGATGAAGGGGAGTTTGAAAGACGAGAGAGACTCATTGATGGCCTAAATAATAAGAATACTCAAATCAATGACGCCTTCAGTGGCAGAGAAGAGGGTGGAAACAGGTATTTATTTGCTTTGTTTTGCATATTTTTTGCATTTAGTATTTATTCCCTTTCTATATATATTTTTTACACATAAATATTAATTTAAATTATTTTTGAAATGACTAAAATTAAATATTGACTTTGTAATACGAGGGCTACTTTTTTTCTCAATACAAACCACAGAGGAAATCAAAAATAATGTTTTATTTGCAATATTAATCTACACACCTTTCACAGTAATTCCTTTATATACGTCCTTTCCAAAAACCTATTTTCCACATTGGTTTTTATGGTTTTACTTGCTTTTTCATTGTTTTTTTTTTTCTTTTAAAGATGTTTTCCTTTTCTTTTTTTTACCACTTCGGAAAGAAAGATAATTTTCCTCTTGATGTTACAATTTTAGGAAAAATATTACTATTTTTTATTATTTGCCGTGTACATCTTTTAATAATAAAAAAAAAAATCCTTAAATGAAGAAAAATCCCAAATTAAGAATAGTAGTGATATCTCATTGATATATGATCAGTTTCGGAATGAATTCTCTGTGGATTTTTGGCATGGACATATATTGTTCTTAGACATATTGTTCTTCACTTACAGATGAATAAATAAAATATTTACCTAACTTTTGGCCAAAATATTTTTTTTTTATAATATATTGTCTGGAGTCTGGTTTTATTTAATAACAAAAACATTAGATATAACATTTTTATGTTAATTTCTAATGCATGCATTATCAATAATCATATTTGTTTTTTTATGAATTTAAAAATATTTATTGATTAAACTCAGTGGCGCAACAGCCCATAGAGGGCCAGGGCCTAGTTTGCTCATCTTAGTTCTCAGCCACCTTGGGCTCTGGGGTGCAGGAGCAGATGTTCCGGTTAAGTAGTCAGCCTATTGTGGAACCCCTCAGTGCTTAGTCCCCAAGCATGCTTGGTACTCATTTTATGGACCCATTGAAGGGAAGAAAGGGTGGGTCAACTTTACCCAGTTCAAGGATCTAACCAGGATCTGTGACATGTGATCACTCAGCCACTGGGTGTCAAAAATATTTTAAATATCATTATGAAAATATTTTAAATTTGTAAACTTTTATTTCTCTTGAACGAATAATTTTTTTTTTAGAAATTTCTTAACAGTCTACAATCAATAGATCTACAAATTTGTGATCTCTCTACATTCTGCAACTAAATGCAAGTTTTGCAGCTTTTCTATACTCCTAGTCTATTTTCTAATTTAGTGTGAATATATGAAAAGTTCAACAATCAATTCAACCAACTTTTATCACTTGAAGAAGCATTCATTATTAATGAAATACACTGAAAACCATATTGCAAAAAAGGAAGTTATTACGTATCCCCTGGAGCGCATAATTCTCCAGTGTAAAAAAAAAAAAGTGGCATATTGGCAAGATTATAGTGAAACTAAAATATACTCATAAAAAATTTATTTCTTCTTGTTTATTAGCAGCTAAAGAAAATTGGAATAATTCTCAGTGTTACATTGCATTGTTTGTTTTTCCTTGATGCAGGTGTTTGATCATTCTTGAATGTTCAAATATAACTATTTTCTTCTTAAAAAATTCTTTGATTTGTCTATCAATGGATGAAATAGTAATATGAATGTGCATATTAAATGATGAATGAAGAGAAAATTCTTAATTTAGATAGGAACAGTTGTTAGTAGAAACGTCGTTAGTGGATTCAGAAGTCTGAAGGGCGGAATCACTGTAGATATAAAATTATACTTTATAAAAATGTGTTTGACATATTCAATAAATTTTTTAAGCGTTTGAACTAATGATCCTTTTTTTTAAAGAAAATAAGTTGATTTAAATCTTACCAAACCTACATAATTCTAATCAGGTTTAGGATGTCATGTAAAATCACTGATGCATGGAAGAAGTGTGGTATGAAACAAATTAAATTTTTGAAGGGATCTAAGATTTTATTTATTCATTCATTTGTTTCATCATTATTTTTGAAACAGCTTGTTGAAGCTTATGAAATAACGAAACCTAAAATTTAAATAAAGTTATTGTGTACAGGATGCAAAAAAAAAAGAAGAAGAATCACCCTGAATAACTGATGATGTGCTGGATCTTAAACTTAAAATTTCAAGGGGATGACCTGAAATATAGTAATCAGTTAGTGTAGACAATAAGATAAGTTACAAAATCAAACATAAAAAACACTTTTTTGACTGAATTGGATATCTGACCCTCAAAATATAGAAGGTAGCCACAGTCTGAAAAAAAAGGGTCCCAAAAGTTTGAATCCCTTAATGTTAATTTTACTTGTGTATTTTGCCATACTTTGAGAACTTTTAAAGTGAATTGAAAAATTTTTGTACACATTTCATTTATGCAAAAATAATTTGATACAAAAAGCAATTTTTAATAATTTTATTGATTTATATAAAAATAATCGAAAAATATTTTAATGTAGGTTTAAAAATTTCTACATCCTTTTAAAGAATGCAATTTTATATGGCAATATTTTTTCAAAATCAGTGGAATAGTTCCTGACAATTCCAATTTTAAATAGCTGACACTTTTAGCCAACTATTATCAAATTAAATAGAATAATAGGAAACAATACATAATTATTAAAAATTATTATTAAGCATGGAATTGTCTTGACAAACGAGTTTTATAATTATTTCCAAAAATGCTTAAAATTTTCTCATGGTTGGCAAAATATGCAAAAAATAAATAAAGGTTCAAACTTCTCTAGGTCAGACCGCTCCCCCGAACCATATTTCCCGGATTGTGCTCACTTCTTTCATTTTTAGGTTAATGTCAATCATAACTGGAAATTGCAGTTTTTCTATTTTGATGAGTATAAAAATTCCCTTTGCCTACATTCTGCAACAATTATCATAAAATTTATATTATTTCGTAAAATCTACTGGATTTTTTCCTATCCCTGTTGGCAGGTATGTGCAAGTGTCGAAGCACTCAGTATATGTTAAAGGTTTCATAAACCTTTAATAAATTCTCAGCCTTCTGAGCCCAAGTCTGCGGGTTCGATCCCCGACCCTGACACCGGATTTTCGGGATGCAGAAAATCCTCAGAGGCCATGTCGTATGATTATGCGGCATGTAAAAGATCCCTAGAGTGCCTTATTGGCTCTTGGCATTTCCGGCAAAATTAAATTCCTAGTACACTTTAGCATCCATATAGAGTCTCGGTGCTGCCATCTAGTGTGGCAGAAACTAGACGTCCAAATTAACATGGTCAACGGTATCTCACCCATTGTGGTGGTCCTGAAAGAGTGGATACCAATTCTGGAGAACGCACTAGGTCTGCTCAACGGGAAGACAGATTGTGCAGCTCATTGGAAATTTTTTTAAAAAAAACCTTTAATAAATTTAAGAATAAATGTACCCTTTTTTAATGAACTTAAATGGCAGCATTGTTGTCGCTGCTGTATATATTTTTTCCTGTTAACACAATCACATGTGTCCAATTGTTGCTGGAAAATTTTTAGACTAGAGTGAAATTCTGTTGAGGCTATAAATTATAAATGATTGTTCCAGGCAAGCTCTTCTGGGTGCTGAAATGGTGACTGCTTCCACGAATGTTTGGGGAATGGAAGAGGACGAGAGAACCAGAGATTTGAGCTTCAATGAAATAAAAGAGCAACAGCTAATGGCTATTCAAGGTATGTCACATTACAAGAAGAAAGTTACCGAATTCACAGCAAATTCTCATGAAAACACAATAATGAAATATTTTAAATCAGGGGCCTGTCCAGGGTATATTTACTACCGTTTAGCGGTACCTTCACAAATTCAATTTTAAGAGGAACAGAAGGTTCACAAAATACTTTTAATAAAGCAAGTCCTTATGCAAACCCCGTTCTCGTTGCAATTTGGAGAAAAGAGGAGCTTTTTTTTGTCAGATGTCTTTTACGAAAAGGTAGCACATGTATGGTCAGAAACAATGTGGTAAACCTAATTGTTCGTTCACGCCATATCAGAGTGAGCTTCTTTTTTTTTTATTGAGTTTTTTAAAATGAAACAACGAGGATCTCCCTCTGTAAACTTTACAGGACGTTGAAATTAGAGCATTATTCTAAACATTCGAACATTATCTTGAGCACTATACTTAAATTTATCCTAACAGACCTTTTTTTTTATGAAACATTTTTTTTCTGTGAAACTTTTTTCTGTATGATGTAGTCGAAAAATGTTCTCATATTGAAAATAACTTTTTGTGCTAGAATTGTTAAATGCATGTTTTTATTAAATTCAAGTTGAAATTTAACTATGGACCATGACTTTTATGGAATTTTATATTTGGATGCAATTTTAAGCCCACAATTTTACAATAGCAAAATTATCTTTTTTACATGGGGAAAAATATACAGAAATTTACCTGTCATAAATGATTTTTATTTGAAGTGACAATTTTTGAAAATGTTCTCTTACTTTACCATATTTTTGTATTGATTTTTTAATATGATGTTTAATTTTCACAAAATAGGTACCTCTAAAACAAATCCAGACAGAACCTGAATATAGATAAGACAAAAACTTTTCAACCTAAATACCACCTATATATATATATATATATATATATATATATATGTATTGTACTTTAGGGAGTCTTATCAATTTAGGATTATAGAAAGACATGATTTAGACTATTTTTTAACTATTTTCATGTCAACAGTTAATAATTTCTTAGCATCAGGAAAGTACTGATTGTTGTTGAAACCTAAGCAGAAAATTAAAAAACCAAAAAATCTCACAATTTAAAAATTTTTTGTACAAATTGCAGTTTGAAAATGTTACAGATTTTAGAAAAAAATAATAATTCACAGAAATGTGTATAAAAATTCGCACTTTGACAAACTTGCAACCCTAATTATAATTGAACGCATTTGATAAAACAATTTCTGTTTACCAAATAATGGTAACATTATTGAAAATGAATAGCTCATTCATTCAGTTAGAATTTAAAGATTTTTGAAATTCATTGTACGACATGCTTCTATCCGAAGACCTGTCTATCCCATACAACTGCCAACTTGATTGATTTGTTCATTTGTTACAACAGTGTAATCTCTCAAGTTGACTACCCTTGTAAGTTAACTACCTGTTTAAGTTAACCTCAGTTATTAAGAATTGAATTTGAATCCTAGATAACATAAGGGAGCAAACCTTTTGTTACCTAACCACCTATCTATCTTGTATGTTCACCATTAAAATAGTATGTTCACCATTAAAATACATTAAAATTGTCCAACAATTATGAAATATTCATAAACTTTTTTACATTTATCAGGGAAGATAATTTTTTTTTGTTTCTGTTAATTTTCTATCGAATTTTGAACTTCCCTAAATAGTGAGAAAAGCTAACATTGGTAAGTTAACCACCTGGGGAAACTAGAAGAGGCTTATCTACAGGGTGTGTAGCGTTTTTAAAAAAGTCCTTAAAGGTGCTTATTTATATTTACGTTTTTTAAAAGCCCTTAAATGTGCTTTATTTTATTCCAGGTTTATAAAATGTGCTTAATTTTCGTCTTTTTAAAAGAGATTTTTTTCTTTGCTGTGTCGATTGTTGTTCTAAATTGCAAAAAATGCATGATTTTCACAATTTTTGTCTGCAATATTTATCAGAAACTGGTTATTTTATCATGGTTATGTAAATGGTTTTGAATTTTATTGATTTTATGTTTATAGATTATGAACTTTAAATGATAGTAAAAGATAATTCTTATTGCTGCACAGATTCTAATTATGATTTTTTTTTCAGAAAGTTATTTAAAATATTATTTGAGTGCTTTAAAAGGTGCTTATTTTTTGTTGAAAAATCAGGCTAAGCATCCTGATCTAGTTTTCAATTAACATCCTTATCTTTTAACACTCTTTCATGTGTCAGTCAAAAATCTTTCATGTGTCAGTTGAAAAACATTTCTTTCAGTTAATATAGTTGACATGTCAATAAATAAATTCCTTGAAATATGATTTGATCTTTCTCTAAATCAGTGATTCTCAGCCACTGTGCTATGGCACTTTTCTGTGCTGCCAAATTTTAGAGATGATACAGTAAAAATTATAATGCTTTTCTTATTACGAGTTAAGTTTAAATTAAAGAAAAGTATATTTATAATCTTTTATATTTATATACTTTTTATAATTTTTCAGTTCTTTAATGGCGTGTATATCTTTGTTGGTGATAATCTTGTCTCTGACAATCTTAAAATTAGTAGGAAATTTAATGACTATTAAAATTATTTATTAACAAAGAAATAAAAGCGAACAATTAAAATAAGCTGTGCAGTTATTAGTATTAAAATAAATTAAAAAATGATAACTAATGGCAAAAAAAGCTAACAGTTAATAATTAGCAAAAAAGCAAGTTAACAAGGAATCACAAAAATATAACAATTAATGTTAAAAAAACTGACAATTAATAACTAGCAAAAAAAAAAAAAAAAACATTAATAGCTAAATAAAAAAACAAAAGAACTATGAAGCTATGTGAAGGAAAGAAGGCGAAATTAGAGCTGCATAAGTGGAAAGAGCTAATTAATTCCTTTATAAAACCTGTTTTTGTAGTACAGATTATTTTATTTTATATTCAGAATTATTAAAATACACTATTTTGCACAGTGAGGATTATAGGAGAGTAAACAACTTTTAAGCTTATTTTTTTCTTTGTGTGTCATCAAATTTTGAAATCGTTGAAAGTGTGCCATGAGAAAAATAATGTTTAGAAGCACTGCTCTAAATCAATATCAGTAAAGAAATTCTTTAAAGTATGCTGAGCAGTTTAGAATGAGTGTCTGAGCTAGGGGGATTCTAGAGACAGTTTGAGATAAACTTTTGCATAAAATAGTTAAAAAGAAAACTAGTTGAACTTTCAATTGATAAAAAACATGGAATATTAAATTTAACTGAAAAAGGAGAAAACCAATAAATAATAACTGAAATTAATCGAATTTCAAAAACTACAGTGTCTGATATAGTAAAGAATAGAGAGGAAATAAATAAGATGTGATTAGAAAATTGTCATTTAAATTTAAAATATGTTTACATTTGCAATAAATTAGCATTGTGATTGATTTTAGAGTAAAAATGTTTCTCTTCTTCACAGAACAAGACAAAGGATTGGACACATTACACGATGTTGTTGTTCAGCAGAAGCACATGGCAGCAAATATTGGCCAGGAGCTGGATTTGCAGAATGGTTCAATATATTTTTGTGTGTTAATTTATAATGATTACATAGAGTGGTCTTGATTATGGGTGGTCTACCCTTTTAATATTTTTTTCATAAGTGGATTTCCGGAGGATTTAAATCAGTCTTGAGAAAAGATCAGTGGACTGAATCAGGGCTAAAGAGAGAATAGAAGGGCTGGGTCACACCTTTGAAGAGTCTCGTGCCACTCCGAACTTCTGATTTTAGCCAGTGACGTCACCGCAGCCTCAACTACTCACTTTAAAAATAAATTTTTTTGCATGTAACTAGCATCCTTTTTAAACTTATTTCAATACATTCATATTTTTCTATACTTTTTTATTTATTTTGAGGTGATGTTCTTCTCATTTAGTTCCAAAAATTTAACAGTAGTAGTCATATCACTGGCAAGAATTATTATAAAACACAAAATGAGAAAACGTACTTTTCCATGTTTTACTACAGAAAATATAAAGGTGACATCAAATGAATTATAAGATGAGCTAGAAGAATTAATCTTGCTGTGATTAAAAGCATTATGTTTTTTGTTTAGAAGTTTAAGAATTTTTAATTTCGCCATTTAAAATGATAACTTTAAACAGAAAAGAAGAAAAAATATACAAGGTCAAAGAAAATAAAATCCTGAACTTAAAAATAAAAGTTGTTAACGCTTAAAAATTCTTCCAATTTAATAAGATATTTCTTAATGTAATTATTCAAAATATGTTTTTAATTATAACGCCTTAATTTTAAATATTTATGAGCAAGTGTAATATTTTCATTATTATATACTGAAAGATTATTTTTTTAGTAATTATCATTTAAGATTTTTGTTTCCTAGTGATAATATATACAAAAAAATTACAATTATAAATAAGAAAATGTATTCAGGAATGAGATTTTTCCGCTTTTTAGCGAATTTCCGCTTTTTTCACCTTTGTCTCTTGAATTTCAGCTATTTTTTAATCAAAAATTCAGATTTTCAAAAATTTCACTTCTTTTCATAAGTATTCTGCTTTTTCAGAAAATTCACCGATTTTCAAAGAGAAACAGAAAATTCAAACTACATAGCTACCAATCCTTTCTTATTTTTTAACTTATTTTAGCTATTTTCTCTCCTTTTACACGCAGCAAATAAGATTTTCCGAATTTTTTACCCGCCCTGCAGATAGATCCGATTTTTGTAGTTCAAACAATGTTGCTTCTGATAAGCCTTTTAGATGTCACATGCCTGAAATCTGCTAATATCTCGATTCTTATTCACACGATTTTGATATCAAACATAGCTTTTCATATTTGCGTGTTACGATTCTTATTCACGCAATTTGAATATTGTACATTGCGATTCTTATTTACGAGATTTAAAAATCCGATATTGTGATTCGTGTTTACGCCTTTTTAAAAACCTATGTAGCAATTCGTATTCAAGCAAGTTTAAAATTCAATGTCTTGATTTGCTCATGCGGTATATAATATCAACCATTGATTTTCGTATTTGAGTATGCATAGAATGCTTCAGTTTTGAGTATGCATAGAACCAGCCCTTCTATATCTTCTCTTTAGCCCTGGGACTGAATTCCATCCTCCAATTAATATTTATTTCTGGTTTGTTTTGTAAACTAAGTTTTCCAAAAAAAATTAAATTTCTCTTTTTCTCTTAAAAAAATGCAACTTTTATTTTCTGCCAAGTTAATGAATTTTTCTCTCTCACTTTTTATGAAATCAGTTTTATTTTTCATACTCCTTGCAAAATGAATCACGGCAAAGAATAATTTCTTAACACGTTGAAAGAATGGGATTATCTAAACATCGACATTTGCTTTTATAACCAAAATTTGTATTGTTGAATCTGAATTTCCTTGAGTTTGCATCCCCCCCCCCCCAAGATTTTGATTTGTTGGGTAAAGTGAATTTATGATTATTTAAAAAAAAAAAAAAATGTATAGAAATGGGACAAAACTTTATGATGATAAAGTGAAAAATAAGTGGAGATATGAATAGCTCCAAGAAAAAATTAGTGGTGTAATTCAGATATTAGTGTTAAAAAGATATGAGGTTAGCTGTTATTTTTGTTTTGTTTGATGCTAAAAGTAAAGAATATAAATGTATCATTTTAGAAAAATAATCTAGTCATTGATATAATATGTGGGCCATTCTTGTACAAATTGAGCTATAAATTGCTGAAAAATTCTGCTAAATAACTCTAGACCATGTTAGTTGGTCAAAAAATAAGTTAAGTCTTGAAATTTTTTTATAGTGGCACCCATGTTTTTTTTTCTACATAAAAAATTTGTCTTACAAAACTTTGATTGGAACGACCATTAATTTCTTTTTATTTTACACTGAATATTGTTATAAAACTTCGTAGATTAATAGTTATTTTTAAGACTATAAAACATACTAGTCGTCCCAAGAGTGATACGAACATTCATTTAAAGAAGGAAATATATGTTTGTATCATTCTGCTTAGGAAACTAGATATTAGTTTTTCATTTAGTGAATTACAAATTATTAAATTATTAAAATGATTATTAAATTAATATTAATTATTAAAATTAATTACAAAACTTGTCAGCAAATGCAGGGGCTTACTGGAAAAGCACTCTTTTAATAGTTATGGTTAATTTTCTGAATTCCTCTTCATTTAGCAGAAAACTGTACTTATCTATATCGTTTGTCAAATGTTCTGAGGGGTACTGAGTATCTCTGGATAATTCAAACAGCTCTAGGGAAATTATTATTCTGATTAAAAAGAATGCAACAAAAAGTTTTTACTGTAAAAAAGTGTTATAACAAAAATAACTTTGCATGCCAATGTATTTATTTATTAGTTTGAATTCCTTTAGTTTATAAATTAGTTTTATAAATTATTACTACTTCAATATATTTTGATTTCTGTTATTTTTACACACTTGCTAGTTTATTCGAAAAGAGTGTAAAACCAAATGATTTTTTGTAAAGGAAAAAAAAAAAAATTAACGATATGCTATGCAAAAATTTTACTTTGTAAAAATATTTTAAAGAAGTCATTGTAATTTTTTTTTAAAAAAAAAAGATGTTTGGGAAAATTTTAAAATAAAAAAAATTTTGTTCTAGGGAAATATTAGGCTTTAAAAATTTCCCGAACTTCTGTTAAGAAACCTTAAGAATAGTATATTTTTTTATATTTGTTGGGCAAAATTAAAAATGTTTAAATTTAATTAGTTTGGTAGAGGACAATAATAGTTAAATAAAAAATGCAAGAATATTTTATTTATAATTAATACATTGTAATTCACACTTGATAAATAAATGTTGTAAATCAATGAGGCAAGGTTTGGATTTTATGCATCCTAAATAAAACATTGATTGTTCAAAAAAGTATTAAAGTGATCCAAATCTATGTTCTTTAAATGACTAAAATATTTCTACTTGTATTGCTAACATTTATTTTATTGCATATAAATAATAAATATCTAGCTATAATATTTTGCTTATATTAAATTTTAAATGTATCTACATTACCCATTGAAATCCCACAATTCATTGTATTTTTATAACTATGTTATAACTTTTATAGCTTGTATCATTCAAAGTAAAAAAACAAGTTTGAAATATCTAAAACTTTGAATGATGCATATGTATTTTTTCAAAGGGAAAAGATAACGTCAAAAACCTCAATTCTATTATCGAAGATTTAACTCATTAACTTAATTTAAGAATTTTGCAATATTTTTTTTCATTAATTAAATTATTGTTTTACAATAGGGGTGCACAACCTGTGTCCTGCCGGCCACATGCAGCCCTTCCGACTGTTGGCGTGCGGCCCACAAGATCTTCTGGATGCAATAAAACAAATTTCACATTTCATTTTTTTTAAGTATTACAAATTTTCTTTAATTAAAATATTTAATTCAAGTTTATATTACTCAATAAAATGCGTATATTTTTTTGTACTTTCATTTTGTAAGCCTCCTGTGGGTTAGAATTTATATTTAATAATATTTATATTTAGCAAATTAATTATTGAGAAAAATGGGAAAAGTTTTTTAAAAAAAGTATAATTTTTTAGTTAATAAATTCAAATAATTAAAAGTATTGAATTTTCTGCAACCATGTTATTAAATTTACTGACTAAAATATTTAATGCTTCGGACACTAATGTAATATAAAAATTATCATATTTGCTGCTAATATGACGAAATATGCGTGCGACCCTTTGTTAATTTACCTGCTGTGCAAGTGGGTGTTCTCTCAAAAGGTTGTGCTTCCCTATTTTACAAGTTTAAATATTCATCGCTCGAAAATAAATGGGCAGATATTTTTAAAATATAGCATATGGTTCTTTCATGGATATAAAATGTTTTATAAGAAGCTTTTAACAATGCTTTAAACAATACATAGAAAAGACACGAAGAAATGAGTCCTAACTTCATTTCCGAAGAGGGATCCTTTTGGGGCTCTTATGAATTACATCTTTTCATGACTTATTTTTTTATTGTTAGAGACAACTTTTTATCAGAATATGAATACAGAATCTCAGGCAAAAATTTGAATGATTTATATTTGTCTATATATAAAAGATATATTGCATGAGCTTAAGTAATATTCGTAAAACTTTCTGCTTAACGTTATTGCTTTGAACTATTACAGCAAAAGCTTACAACTGTGAGAATCCCAATTAGAAATGACCTTTAATGCTATTCTCTTTTCGTGTAACATCTTCTAATTTAACCTATTTTAGGCCAAGCATGGAAATTTTATAAAATGTGGTGTTATTTTAATAGAAATATACTTACATTGCATTCATCAAGACACAGAAAAATTCCATGTATGAAAAATTACGTCAGTAAATAAAATTAAAAAAACAAATTTCATAAAAAAGATCGTCCAAATAAATGGATTTAGTGAATTCATGGATTTAGTGAATGGTGCTTATGTGTGCCATTTTAATTCTTAAATAGAAGAAATAAAATGGTACATATAAGCACCATTCACTAATAAACCATTTAGTTGAACGCTTGTTTTTTGTTAATGAAATTGTTTTTGTTTTTTATTTACTGATTTGCAACTTTAATATATCATAAAAACCTATGATAAATCTCAAAAGAAGTAATTATACATTTAAAAAAATTTCATTTCTTAATAATCGTTTTAAGTTAATTATCTAGAGTAGTTTAAAAATTTCGCAACAGAAAGTGTTTACACTGATTGAATTACTAATATTTTATCGATGTCTTCAGAACCCTTGGCAATAGCAACAAAAAAAAATGAAATTAGTGAAGAATATTTATTGAACAGGTGTGTTTGCTCACCTTTGGCCGAAAATGGTTAAGGAAAATTTAAGAAAAGATTAAACTTATTTTTAATTCTGTTTTATTAAATATATTTTAAATCCATATGCATATTTTAATTCATCCATTATCTATGTAATCTATTCCTTATCCATATTTTAAGAAAGTTTAATAATTTAAGTTAATTTAATGCTATTATTAAATGTTAATTTTTTAATATTTTAGAATTGCTTAAATAAAACTTCTATAAAAAAGCAGCTGTGGACAGATATGTTTTTTGACAATTTAAATGAGAATTTTTAATTCAGGGGTTTTGGACAGAATCATAGTTTTTATTGCAGATTTTATAATTTTAACCAAACCGTGCTAATTCTGCAAAAAATAAATAAATAAATTTTAAAGAAACTATACATGTTGCTATTGTTGATCGGAAGTCTGGAGGAGTTTTTACATTTATTTATACCAGTTTCTCTTGATTACAAAGGACAAACTACAGTCATGTGTATCATTTTTGCATGTAGTTGAATTTAAGTATCATTTAAAAAATATTTTAGTTAACTTTTTAAGAATTTGGAAAGAATTTAATGATTTAAATTATTTTTTTTTAATATAAAACATTTTGATTTCTTAGAAATAATTGATGACATTGTTGAACATGCTGATAATACCAGAGAACGTCTTATCAAAGAAACTAGACACGTTGCCATTGTCGATCGGAAGTCTGGAGAATGTTGTGAGTTTTTAAATTTATTTATATCAGTTTCTCTTGATTTCAATGAAAGTTTCTTCTGTTTATTTTAGTAAATTTGTATGATCTGGAAAAATTCATGGAAATACTATACATAAAAAGCTTCAATTAATCTTTTTATGTTAGTTTCTTTGCTATAACACTTCATCCTAATTAATTATTCTAAACGAAATACTTTCTCACACTTTTAAAAGCCACATCCTGTTCTTAAATCTATTTTTGGCTCAAGTATGCATTTAATTAAGAGCAGGACATTTTCCCCTTTGCTCTGTGTGGGAAACTTTCGATCTATCTCATAAACCAATAGCAACTACTAAGATTTCCCTCTTTCCCTAAATTAAGACATTTTACGGATTTTACTTTGCAAGATTTTCCCTAACATATAACCAAGGAGCGCAACTTTTCATGTGCACTTTTACTCATTCTCATGGCTGCTCTTGTCTAATAATTAATAAATAAATTTTGTACCCTCCTTCCCGACCTATGACCTGTTTTAATCCTTCCACTCGGCAACGACGTTATATATATACATATTTTTAAATTAATATTAATTTTCTTTAAAAAATTAATTCAAATATTTAGCTTTTCTTTGGAAATTTTTTAACGTCTATTGATTGTAACTTATTATAAAAATAAGTAACAATTATCTAATAATGAATTAAATTCAAGTTTTAAATTTAAATATATAATTATAAATTTATATTCAAGTATATTTGATGTCTATTATAAATGGGAAATGTTAACCAGTAGCAATATATATAAGTTAATATTTAGGTATTAGAGTTTTATTATCTTTTACTGAATTAAAAAAAAACAACTTAAAATTCTCTACTTTTTGAATTTCATATTGTGCAATATTTTGCCATAAATTTTTATTATTTTTTCTCTTCTTGTCCTTTTGTGTTGCATAGCCGCTAACTATTAAGATTTTTCTGGAAAGATTTTTCAGGGTTTCATTAGATTTCTTTTTTTAAATTCATCTTTAGATATTCATTTAGTTTAACAATATAAATTCTATATTATTTACATTAAATTTGTTAAAAATAATCTGTACACACATTTCTGCATACATATCTCAAAGCGGTTTAGAAGTTTTCTGTATTTTTCTCATGGCTCAATACTACCAAATTATTGATACCAAATTACTACCAAATATTCAAATACTACCAAATATTCAATACTACCAAATTATCAAAGCGATAACACAATCTCAATGCATTAAATCAGAGACATTCTTTGTACCTTCATGCTAAGTGTGTGCACATCTGCAATAATGCCTTAACTTACTTAACTCATTTATAAATTTATTCAATAAATCATTCAACGTCACTACAGAGTTAATAATTTCGTTAATTAAATTAGAATTTAATTCTTCATTACTAAATCCTGACTCATTTGAGATGAATATCCGGTTTGTATGAAGAGTGCTGTTATTCACCATGCCTAGCTGAAAGCTTGCCAGTATCTCGAAACACCGTGAGAGAAAAGGAGCGTCAGCCAGTCCGTTCCTTAATTTACTTGGAAGAAAAAGTGCTTATAACCATGCAAGCCCCATTCTCTTTGCAATCTATAGACAAAAGGAGCTCTTCTCTGAATCGGTAGCACGTGTTTGGTCAGATAGTGCGTTATGACAAGCCTAACCAGTCGCTCGCACCATATTATAAAAAAAATATTTCCCCGCAGAGTTTTTAAAAATGAAATGATGAGGCTTGAAGCTCTGTAAAGTTTACAGGAAGTCAAATTCAAACTATTATTTTAAACCTTATTCTAATAGACCTTTATTTTTTTATGAAACATTTTTTTCTCTGTTAAACTTTTTTCTGTTTGACCCAGTCAAAAATATTCTCATAATGAAGTTAACTTTTAGTGCTAATACTGTTAAATGCATATTTTTATTAAATTCTGGTTGGAATTTAACTATAGACAATGATTTTTATGGAATTTTATAGTTGGATACATTTTTTTTTTGAACATATGGGAAGAATATAAATAGAAATTTACAAGTCATAAATAATTTTCATTTGTAGAGTCAATTTTTGAAAATATTTTTTTATCTTACCATATTTTTGTGTTGATTTTTTTAATATACTAAGCTTTAATTTTCACAAATTATGTCTAAATTTTCACAAAATAGGTACCTCTTTAAAAAACCTAGGCAGACCTCTGTATTTTCATTGTGACAGATGATTAAAGTGGAATGCTCTTAATTAGAAAATAACCCTTTTTTCAATTTAAATTATCCCATAAGAAACACAACTAAAAACTATTTACCATTCATATGGAATGGGAGAAAATATCTAAAAACTTATCTATACTTTTGCCTTTTTAAAAAATTGTCTCTGTTTTACAATCCATGTTCTTTAAACAATCACACTCAAAATTTGGGGTTCTAACTATATTGTGTCCAATGCACCCTATGAAATAGACACTACATATATCCACATAGCTGCCAACTCTTGCCATAGCTTTCAACAATGGATTTTCCAGTAGACTACAGGATTTTGCTAGTTTCTCCTGGTCTACTAGTTTAATAAAAATTCTCACGGTTTTTGTACATTTTTGAAAATTCCCAGAAATTGAGAAAGTTTCTTAAAAAAATCTCTATTGAAATAGAATTTTTGCATGGATTGTTGACTGCTTGAATTTGCAAATAAGTATTACTAATATATAATAAAATGAGACTCATTTATAGAAATCTGTTAAAAACTTTGTTTTGCTCTAAAGTGTTCAGTTTATTTTTATTCACAACTCCCTTTTTAAATTAATTAAAAAATTTCAATTATTTTTTATGAATTTAAATGCCTACTACTACTCAAAATTATGAGTAAACATAATACATTATATTTCAAGCATATTTAATGCCACTCATGACTGGAAAGTATTGCAGTTTTTCTTTTTTGATGACTATAACAATCCCTAAAATTCCCTATGTGTAAAATATTTAGTACATTATGCAACAATTATCATGAAATTTATTTTATAGTTCGGAAATTCTTCTTGATTTTTTTCCTATCTATGTTGGCAACTATATATATATCTACTATAATTGCTACTATGTATAATTGCTATATATAATTTCTAAAAGTACTCCACCGTTGGTGTACATTTATCCACACTTTAAGGGTTCTTTCAGAGAAAAAAATATGAAATAAAAAAAATTAGAAGCTAGAGAATGTGTCAACTAACTCCTGTTTCCCCAAATAGTTTTTATCAGGGTCGCCACTCACCTGGAATTATTGGGGAATTTTTTTACACTGAAAAAAAAACCCGGAAAAGTCAGGGAAATTTGGATAAAAACTTGAAAAAAATCAGGGAATTTAAGGTAAAGCTGGAATTTTTTTCTTAATTTAAATTATTTTACTATCCGTTATATCCACTTTATTTAGACAGAAATTTATTGTCAAACAGTTGGAATATCATCAACTTGGCAATCTTTGCTTGCATTAAAGTTCTCTCCATTATTATCCTGCTAAACTAGAATGCCATATGAAACTCTCTCATGTTGCTATATGAATGGAGAATTATTTGACCTCTTTGGAAATTATGGGACTAAGCAGTTTAGGAAAGGCAAAGATTGCGGTGGAGGTGATAGATATTGGCTCTTTAGTTAGGATATTTGATTCTGTTTTTAAAATTAATTTTTTTTTAAAAATCTTTTTCTAGTTTGTGGGCTGAATTCAATTATTGTTCAAGTTTGTTCTATTGCTTTGAAGATATTTTTTCTTTTAACAAAATTATTCAAAATGTTTTAGAATTTTTAACTGTATAAAAGTCTCCAAAAATTTTTTTTTTATAATTTAATAATAGACTTTTTCTTGCACTCTTTTACTGAAAGCTTTTGTACTCTTATCCAATGAATTATTTTTTCTCAGCAAAGCCAACTAGTCACTCAGTTTCTTGAATCACTAACACTTAAATTGTTGCATTGATGCTAATTTTCTGAATTTCATTTTAACCTTTTATAACATATTTTATTTCTTTTATGAACCAACTAGATGTTAACATTAAATTTTACTCTTTTGTTTCTAATTATTTGATTTTTGATTCAAAATTCACATTGTGTGTTAATCACAATGTTGAAAGTTCGTAAATGTTGCTTACATTCCAGAGATGATATTTCCAAAACTGTTTCTTCTTTTACCCTGAAAAACTGGTGAAAACCAAGGAATGTATGGAAAACATGTTAAATGATGTAAAAACTTATATTTGTTCATTAGAAAGAAAAAACTAAAATTTTTTTTTGTTCTGCACTGTACAGGTATAGGTTTTAAGTTGCGCAACCAGTTGACCAAAATTTTAAACTTAATATCAAGTAAACAAGGTATCATTTCCAAGGTAAAAAATTAAAGATTTAGAAATAATGACTTTAACTTATGAATATCAGTTTTCAATAAGTTATAGGCTGTTAAATGAAGGTCTACATCATTTAAAATTTTTTACCATGATAAGTGAATCTTAAACTAAGTACAGTTTTTTTTTTAAAAAAATTCACACTAATAATTAAAAATGGAAAAAATAGTAATTGAAATTAACATGATATCTTGAACAAATGTATAGAATTATTTCAAATTACGATTTACAAAAAAAAATTTGCAGGATAGACTTTTACAGATATTTTACACGCAGCACCAAAATATGTAATTAATTGTACTGTACCACTAGGATTTTACATAATAAAATTATTTTTTCTGTTTAAAGCAGGATACTAATAAATATTTTTATTTTAAATTAATAATCAATTTATTTTACGTGAGACACCACTGCTTTTCTTTTCAGTACATTTGTTTTTATTTATTTTCATCTCTTATTTTGCTTTTTCTTCATAAAATGAAATGAAATATTAATAGAAACCATCTAAATATTCCTTTAGGTTAATTTACAATAATGTATTTCACCTCAGTAACAAAAATTAAATTTATTTATGCCATACTGAAAGTTATTTATTATATAACTTAAAATTGATCAATGAAGTTTTTATATATTTTTTTATTTTATTTATTTGAGGTAAGCAACTCAGTTTTAATTTTTTAAGAAACAATTTAACTTCATTTAGAACATTTTAAATCAGTCATTTTAATTAGAGCTTATAAAATGTATGTATTTAGGCAGAAATTTTTTTTTCAGAACATTCTTTAGTTATTTATATATTTATTTTTTAATAAAGGAAAAAAAAGTAACCTACTTGCATGGTAAACTACTATAATAACACTAAATTTTTTCTATTCAATTCAATTTTTAGATAAATGGTATAAAAATTATTAGTAGTTATTGGCAAATAAAACTGGATAAAATTATCTATTTTTTACTAAAAATAGATAAAAATTTATTGTAAAATTCCAATTAAGTTTTTTTTTCTTCATAAATTTGGCTCATCTCTAATGCTATAACTGGGAGCATATGCTCTTTCTTGTTCACTGCTAGTTATGCCAATAAATGCAAGTAAAAGGTATATCGGTTAATATCATCTGCTTTGAAACATCAAATACAATAGATTGTGAGAACTATGCAAAACTATCATTTAATTTAATGCAGGCATTAAATAAAGCTATTAAATTGTCATTTTTCCTGTGCAATTATTTTTTTTGCCAGAAAAACTACATAAAATTCTTTAAATTTCATTAGTTTTTTCTTATTAGAAATTAGAATATTTAACTATTTCGCCTAACTACATGGTTTCTTAGTTTATATAAAATTTATATAAAATTAAAATTATATAAAATTTATGTATAGATTATATTAAGCATTTATAATTACATAAAATATATAAATATTTTATGTTATTATGTATAAAAATAGTCATTGTTGTAAAAAATTGTTTTTTCTTTTCCCTTTTTAATGTATAGTGACAATTTTTTCAATAGTTTTTTTAATGTACATAAAAGTAATGAAAAATTACTAAATTTAAGGTAATATTGCTTAGATATGAGTTTTATTTACATTGTTGTTAATATATATTGCACAGTTTAAATTAAAATGAGTGATTTTTTAACAAACTTTTGCAAAGTGGAAAATGTTATAAAACACATTAGTCCATCCATTCCAACAATAAATAGAAGACAATTTAAATTTAAAAAAGCTAATCAATTGAAAAATAATGTTTATAGTATTGAGATTTAAATTAAAGTAATTTTCAGACATTATAATGGTTACCATTAACTTATATTTATGTCCAACTTGAAAAATTATGTCTGACATGGAAGTTAAAAAGTTCAAAATAATTTTATACCATATTTTAGTTAATATAGAACTTTTCATTTAAATGTCAGCTTCAAAATTCAGTCAAGTTTACATTTAAATTACAAATAAATTCTCAGAGTTTAGACAATTTGTAACTGAGTAATATATTTTTGCTTTCGTGTGATTTACATCTGACACCAACAATTTAATCCATTTAATTTGAACATTTTACTATCAGTTTTTGTGAAACAAATTGTTTTTTTGATAGGTTATGATGTACTAAATATTTAATATAAAAATATGATGATTATAAACCTATGTTATATAAGATAGTTCTTCTAAGAAATTTATGTCAATTTTTTACGTTCGGCACCAGGGAATTGCTAAGTTGTTAAAACCAAACAATTAACTAATCTAAACTAAGAAACTATGTAGTTAGGCGAAATAGTTAAATATTCTAATAAGAAAAAACTAATGAAATTTATAGAATTTTATGTAGTTTTTTTTTGTATAAAATATGCAACAAGAAATTTGACAGTTTTGCTTTTACAAATACTGAATATCTCATAAAATAATAGTGCTTATTCACAGCAAACAACATTAACATTTGACTTTAGATATTGGTTTTAAATAAAATTATATTAATTAATTTTATAAAGAGCACTGTTTGGATAAAATACAGTATAAAATAACTCTGTATTGAAATGTAAATAAATATAAAAATTTATTGGTGTATAATCACCTGAAATTATTTTCATTTGTTTAATGAAAATATATTAAAGAGTACTTATCCAAGGTTTTTTGGGTTACTCTGCATTTGCTATTTGGTACATTTTGTGCTAAAACTACTTGACACTCATTAAAAATAACATTTTAAATAAAATACTTTATAATATTGACGATTTTCTTGTACACCCACCTTCACTTTATGAGATTAAAAAAAAAAAATAAAAAAAAACACGCTGACCTAGAAATTTTAAGATTTTTACTAGAAAACCTGGAAAAATCAGGGAAATTTGAAACCTGATTTGAGTGGCTGCCCTGTTTAACTTTTTATGAGTTTTCAACTTTTTTTTATAACTTCTACCAGTGAATTAAATTTAAGTTTGACATATATCTAAATGCTTTATATTACACATAGATTCAACATAGTTTCTTTCAGTATTTATTACTAGCTTTGCTATAAAGCTTCTCTCTAATATAATGCTCTCTAATATAATGCTTCTCTCTAATATAATAAGTACTCTTTAATATAATGCTTCGTTAGCGTTCCAATTTTACAGGTTTTTATCTGACATAACTGCTTCTGGAGTATATTCATTTGAAACAATCTTTTTCTTAATATCCTTTCAAGAAATAGCTTATAAAATTATTAAGAGAAGAAATGACCCTTAAGAGTTGAAATTTCAACATGAAACTATATCATGATTTGACTGTTCTAATCTTTAACAATCTAAATTGAATTCAACAGGGTTGTCACAGGCGACTAAAATGCGATTTCTGCCTGAGGCGACTATGGCAACTTTTTTTTGCCTGTAATGGTTAAAAAAGCAACTATTTTTGGGGAAAGGAGTCTATTGAGAGACTTTTCTATACTCCTATGTTTTTTTTACTATAAATTGGGTTGATAATCTGTGGCCCGCGGAAGCTTCTAAAGACAATGATTTTTTTGTTCTTAAAAAATAAAATATGTTGAAAATTTTGATTTGCAAATTTGAGTCATTATTTTTTAATGCGCACAAATTTTCAGTTTGTGTAATCACTTTGTACAATATATATATATATATATATATATNGATAGGTTATGATGTACTAAATATTTAATATAGAAATATGATGATTATAAACCTATGTTATATAAGATAGTTCTTCTAAGAAATTTATGTCAATTTTTTACGTTCAGTACCAGGGAATTGCTAAACTGTAAAAACCAAACAATTAACTAATCTAAACTAAGAAACCATGTAGTTAGGCAAAATAGTTAAATATTCTAATTTCTAATATGAAAAAACTAATGAAATTTAAAGAATTTTATGTAGTTTTTTGTATAAAATATGCAACAAGAAATTTGACAGTTTTGCTTTTGCAAATACTGAATATCTCATAAAATAATAGTGCTTATTCAAATAAAAAACAACATTAAGATTTGACTTTAGATATTGGTTTTAAATAAAATTATATTAATTAATTTTATAAAGAGTACTGTTTGGATAAAATACAGTATAAAATAACTCTGTATTGAAATGTAAATAAATATAAAAATTTATTGGTGTATTATCACCTGGAATTATTTTCTTTTGTTTAATGAAAATATATTAAAGAGTACTTATCCAAGGCTTTTTGTGTTACTCTGCATTTGCTATTTGGTACATTTTGTGCTAAAACTACTTGACACTTTAAAACATTTTTTTATCCATTAAAAGCAATGTATTCTACAAGCTAAATATATTATTTTCTCCACATCTATTCAAGATAATTCATTAAAAATAACATTTCAAATAAAATACTTTATAATATTGACGATTTTCTTGTATACCCACCTATACTTTATGAGGTGAAAAAAAAAACACGCTGACCTAGAAATTTTAAGATTTTTACTGGAAAAATCAGGGAAATTTGAAACCTGATTTGAGTGGCTACCCTGTTTAACTTTTTTTTTAATGAGTTTTCAACTTTTTTTATAACTTCTACCAGTGAATTAAACTAAAGTTTGACATATATCTAAATGCTTTATATTACACATAGATTCAACATAGTTTCTTTCACTATTTATTGCTAGCTTTACTATAAAGCTATAGTTCATTAGCGTTCCAATTTTACAGGTTTTTATCTGACATAACTGCTTCTGGAGTATATTCATTTGAAACAATCTTTTTCTTAATATCCTTTCAAGAAATAGCTTATAAAATTATTAAGAGAAGAAATGACCCTTAAGAGATGAAATTTCAACATGAAACTATATCATGATTTGACAGTTCTAATCTTTAACAATCTAAATTGTCGCCTGTGGAAACAGGGTTGCCACAGGCGACTATGGCATCTTTTTTGTGTGCCTGAAATGGTTAAAAAAGCAACTGTTTTCGGGGAAAGGAGTCTATTGAGAGACTTTTCTTTACTCCTATGTTTTTTTAGCATACATTGGGTTGATAATCTGTGGCCCGCAGAAGCTTCTAAAGACAATGATTTTTTTGTTCTTAAAAAATAAAATATGTTGAAATTTTGAATTGAAAATTTTAGTCATTAATTTTTAATGCGCTCAAATTTTCAGTTTGTGTAATCACTTTTTACAATATATATATATATATATATATAACNTACCTAATCTAATATATATATATATATATATATGCTAAATCAATTATTGGTAAAAGGGAACATTTTTTAGAAAGAGTGTTTTTTTTTTCAAAAAAATTTTTTTTTTGAATGATTTCTAGTAAATAAAAGTATTTGATTTCTACGAATATACTCATTTTTTGATATAAAAATTTAGTGCTAGAGCACCAACATTTATATAAAAATTATCATATTTGCCACCAACTTGGCTAAATGGATCATGGTATGTGACAATTAAGTCAGTTAGTTACATTTTAGTCATATTATTGGGAATATTTCTTCTTATTTAGGCAACTATTTTCATGCTTTAGGCTACTAAAAGCAGCTATTTTGAACATTTTTTCTGTGGCAACCCTGGTACAAAAACTTTATGTCAACTCAAATGGCATTTTAATTAGATATTCTAAACGGAGAAACCCCTTACAACCTATCTACATAAGAGTAAGGTATTATTGAATTGCAAAAATAACTCCTTCCCTTTCCTGAAAAACTTTTAAGGAAATCAGGGTTAGAAAATGAAATTTTTTACTAAGAACCTGAAAAAGAGAAACTGCAAACTTGGAAAAATTAAAATAAAGCTCTTTTCTAAAGTAAAGTCTTTTAATTAGCTAGAATTCCTTATTTTCCAATATAAAATTGCCAATAATAAAATAGAAAAACATAAACATACCATTTTCAATATAACTATATAATCTTTCGGAAAATTCAGAGGAATCCACAGCTGTGTGATTTACATGCTTGTGCCAACTTTTATGATTCTTAGTGGTAGCCAAATTTAATGCTTTAATATATTACTTTATATTATTACTTATATATTACTCATACTAATATATTACTTCAAAAATTTTATTTAAAATAATTTTAATACCAAAACATGAAGAATTTAAAAGCATATAAGAACTAAAAATATGTGTGACAAAATTTAAAGCAAAAAAGTCAATAGCTTTTCAATGAAAAATATTCGAATTTGTCCTTCCTCACATATTTACTGTTTGTGAACTAACCAATTCAAGAGCTTCATTTTTGCAGAATAGAAAATGTGTGAAAAACAATCTCGATTAGGTGTAGTTTGTCTACGGTAAGATCTCCCCCTGCCATGAAGCCTGAGTCCGTCTGCTGCTATGGAAACAAGAAAAGCACATTTCAAGGAGGGTAGCTTCTCTCCACTCTAGGGCTTACATAACAGACAGAAGAAAAAAATTCCTCTTTTCTTCTAAACAGCCACCCCACACCTCTTCTTGAAATAGTTATACATCGTTACCATAGTCCAGACGAAACTGTATTTGTTGTATAAAAATGTAATACACTTTTTTCTATAATATCTTGTATTGTAATAAATGTTTAAAGTCTGGTTAAGGTACTTTTTAAAATTTTGTAGATGCGTTTTTTCTTCCACCAAGGTATACTCAACTGATATGAGTGTGGATATTCAGAAAATTTTTATCTGGAGTATTTTTTTAAAATTTTATTTATTTAATTTTTTTTGTAATACACTTAGATGTAAATGGGTTAGGAACAAGTAATGATTTGGAAATTTCAAGGGAAGCTACTAATCGAATAAAATCCCATCACTTTGTACAAATTATTATTTACTTAAGGTTGTTTTTTGAAGACTTCATTGTCATATGCATTCAGTGTATATAACTGTTGTTAATGGATTACATCCACTGTCTTGTCCATCTGCACTTATTGTGATAATTTCTCAAAATGTCCATATGAAGAAAAAGCTTGGAATTAAAAAATTTTAAAGTTTGAAAAACTATTCCAGCTCTACTGCTTGTGGATTCAAAAATTGAGAATTAGTTTTTAGTTTAAATGATTTTTATCAAGCATCAAAAATCTTGTCTCATTGGTGGCTTTTTTTTTAATGTAATAAATGTTAATGTAATAACAAACAAACTTATAAGATGTTTATTTGATTATAGGTTATTGGGTCATAATTGTTCTACTTTTTATCGCCATCGTTGTGATTGCTGTGATACCCTCTTAGTAGACAAGTTAGTTTATCTGTTTTTCACTTTTATGCATTTACTTTTTTGTTTTGTTTATACACTGGTGTAAGAAATTAAGAGAGTTTGCAGACTTGGTCGATTATCTCTAGAACTACAGGACCGATTTTAATTAAATTTGATATGTACACACATTCATACAATACAAGACAAATAGACATTCAACAATTGTAATACACATGCATGATCGAGCGTAACACTTGTTGGAGTCTGTCCTCATGTTCGTAATGTAAGTTTAGATTGCCAAGTACTGAAACATAATTGGAAAGAATGGAAAAGACATCAACCTAAAATTGTTTTGTTTATCCCACTCATGTTTTTTTAAAGAAATATTAAATTAATACATTTACAGTTCATATTATTACCTAATAAGTGTTAAAAGATTGATATCATGTATTTAAATGACAAAATATTTTGGAAGAAAAAAAAACACCCATCTCTCTTTAAATTTATACCTTAAAACTTTAAGAGAAGTAAAATTTTTCTGTAGAATCTATTGGATTATAAGGAAAAACGTTTTTGTTTTTAACTCTTATTTATTGAAATATTTGATATTATTCTAATTTTTTTGGGGGGTTTCTTTCATATTATTGTTATGTGTGACTTGGAATTATTATTTTGTGATTAATGTTGTTGTAGTAAAAATATATTTATCAGCAGTTAATATCTGATACAGTGTATCACATGTAATGTAATGTTGTATCACATTTGATCATTCAGTGTTAATCTTAATTATGCATAATTTAAATTTCTCTTTTGAATTAATCTTCTGATAATTTTTACATAATAAAATTAACTTAAATTATATTATATTTGTTTGATATTAAAGCGTGGATCTGTTTAGAGTACTTAAAAAATGTAGACAATATTGGTTTATTAGAATAGTAGCGTATAATAAGTTGTTGCAGATCCTGCTATGTTTTTTTTTAATTCTTATTATTTTAATCACTTTTGTAATAGCTTTTTTTTAAAAAATTCTATAATACATACATTGAATGTTATTTTGGTCTTAAGTGATTTTTATTTTCACAAATACAAAATTATCCAGAAGCTAATTAAAATTATTTCATGAATTATATTTAGCTAAAAACGAATATTGAACTGAAATATCCACAACTTTCATATTATTTTTTCCAACAATTATGGCTTTTAAAGTTATTGAGATTTTTATAAAATAAAATGTTTTAGTTGCATAGGTAAGTAGTAGAAAACAATTGCAGCATAACGAATTTTTTACAAAAAGTTTAACTATTCTTTGAAAAGTTGTTCAACTAATTAAACTTCTTTTTGCAGCAAAGTTTTATTGTGCTTATTTATTAAATATTGAAAACTTATTTAGAAATCGGTGGTAAAAATAGAAAATCATCTCTAGAAAAATAAATAATTTACATTCATAATAGTACAGTTTTCAATTTAATTTAAAATTTGCATTATCATTCAATACTTTGCATAAAAATAAATTGTCATATTTTGAAAAATAATTTTTCTACTTATGCATTACATTTGGATGGTTTGTTCAGTGTCTAAAATAATGTCAAAACTTACCTAAATTATTTTGAAAAGCTTAAATTGTATGAAGCAGTGCGACATGAATGTATAAATTACATATTAAAAAAGATCTCAAACTTTTTTTTTTATACAAACTGTATTCTTGTTTTAAACATTTCTCTGATAATCAGTTTTTTTTTTACATTTCATTTTATCAGAAAAATTTATCAGAAACAATTTTTGTTAATTAATTTTTTAAGTGAAACTTAACTAGCAAGTAACCATTTTTAAATACACTTCATAGCTTATTATGAAGATTGTATCAATGCTAAGAACAAATTTATGTGTATTATAAATAGTTTAGTATACTAATTTTATTGTAATATTATATGTGCTGTACGAAAATAATATTCTAAAAAAGTAAAAGTTATTTTCTACCTAAAGCCAGATGGCATTGGAACTGTGACTGTTGAAGAGAAAGATTTTTTTGCCGATATTAAGGAACAATTAAAAATACTGCTCGAAAACCAAATTACTCATTTTAGGTAAATATATTATTCTTTTCTTTATAATTTAATCTAACTTAGCTTGTTGTTTAAAATCCACTTGCAAATTTGTTTTTTGGTTATCTTCTTAGACTTTGTCTAATATACCCCAGTTCACTTTTTTTTTCTCGCTCTAGACTTAGTTAATAGCTAACTTATATCAGTTTACCTGAAACAAATAATGTTGCTTTCAGTATGGCCAAATTTTGAAGCACTACTTATAACTAAACTTTATTATTTTGCTTACTTAGTTATTTAAATCATCAATTAATATTTTATTCAATGATTTGCTGTTTTTAAGTGCTTTTCTCAATTAACATTTAAAGGATTGCTCCTAAATTATTTATGCTATTTAAGCAATTGAGGAAGTAAATCTTTTTTTTTGTTATTATATTTTACTGTGAACAATATAGTTGCTCCAATCAGTGTAAAAACCAGGGTTCGTGATTTTATTTAAATCAGATTTTTTGGATTTAAATCAGATTTTTTTGATTTTTATTCAAATATATTATAAGAACTTTTAACTTATGATTAAAAAAACTTTATAAATGTTTAATCAAAATCAAATTAATATTAAAACTATATTATAAAAATATTTTACTAGCTCTAACTTACTAAAATAATTTTTCATTATTATACATAGCTTTGAATGCATAGCAACCATTTTGAAACAAATGCATGATTGAATAGAGAATGAAATAGAGATTTTGAAGAATACTTCAGGGGTCTGTCTAGGTTTTTCTGAGAGATTTGTGAAAATTTAGACATAATTTGTGAAAATTAAAAATTATATTAAAAAATCAGCACAAAAGTATGGTAAAAATATGGATTTATCGTTTCTTACGAAACACAGAAATAAAATTTTAAGAAACAGTATTTTCTGAAACTACCATTTTTCCTAAAGTTAAATTTGTGAAGGTACCGCTAAACGGTAGTAAATTTGGCTTGGACAGACCCCTGTTCTTTAACTATTAAAACAAAGTTTCAATTAGCAAACCATAATTTTAATTTAAAATTGTGATTTTTTTTAATCTTGATTTTTAATACAGCAAAATAAATGTAACTGATTGTGTTTACAAATGTAGTCATTTATCAAAAAATAAATAAATATTTAATCTATGTATTTTTATATAAAAATATATTTTATTTTAATCCTATGTCAAAATAGATAAGTTAAGATAAAAAATAAAAAAATTAAAAATCTGTATTCATTCGAATTTTTTTCGCAAAATTTCTTTATCGAAAATCTGATAATGTCAAAGGTACTGTAAACTTACTATGAGAAAAAAATACCAGTTAATAACTCTACTGCTTCAAATTGACTTTGAAAGGGAGGAATGACACTATATCAGGAAAAAAATATCTGAATTCATTAGCCTATTTTTTTCTTCTATTTTTGGCGTATTAGAGTTGGAATGAATCTTAAATAAATCATAAACTTATATAATGGAAAAATCATAAGAATTAAGTAGAATATCATTAAAATTATAGAAACTAATACAATGTGGGAAAATGAAAATTATGACAACTTAGCACAACAAATAAGTTTCAAAATCTTACTGGATATATACTTTATTTCTTTGATTGATTATCAGAGCATGATTTATAGATAACACTGAAATATTTTTCATTGAATTATAAATGAGTAATTGAAATTTCAATGGCCATATTGCCAAACATAAATATTACTCATCTACCAACATAATGAATAAATCTAAACTGAAACTAAAAAAAGGAAAGAAATAACAAAAACAAAATATTTCTTGATTAACAGTACCACTGGCGCCATCTGTTATTGAAATTATAAAAAGAGTCAAAACAAGAGTAATTTCTTATTAACAAAACCTCAAGCTTTAGAAATATACATTTCCCACCAATAAAATATAATGTAAATTTTAATTCCATGCTTTTTCAATCAAAAGGTAGAATTTTAATTAACATTATTTGCATTTTTTTTTTAAAAAAATTCATGTTTATTAATTACTTACAATTATGCAAGTCTATATTAAGATAGCATTAAATGTGTACTTTATTTTGTACTTTCAATCTCAAGAATCGAAAGATTTTTAAAAATTTAATTTCAAATGTGTCGGAATTTAACACACACCAAGAAGGAAAGTAATTTCGTTAACTAAAATTAATTAATGCAGCAATTTATTTAAAATAAATTTTAAAACTAAAAATGAAAATAATAAAAATATCAATAATTTAAAACACTGTTATTTAACTTTTAAAATCAATATACATAAAAAAAATCAGTTGACTTAAATCAATGATTTTTTTAAAAAAATCATTTGATTTAAATTGTGATTTAAATCAAGCTGATTTAAATCAACAAACCCTGGTAAAAACCAACCATAAATGTAAAATTAATCCTCTACTGTATGATAGATATTGTGTTGAATAACTATGTAAGGCTATAGATTTTGAAAAGAAATTTTTTTCTACATTTAGCTCTCCCTAACTATTTGTGAAACTAAACCTACCTTGTTATATTTTACCTTCTTTGATATATAAGACAGGCTTGTTGATCTTCTAATAGAGTGCTTTGCGAAAAATATAATATTTTCATATTTTGCCTTGCTGATTTATTTTCTGAAGCTGATAAAGAAAAAATTTCTTAATAATATAGCATCTTCCAATGTTTTTACAGAGTTTCAATTATGTTGTAAATATAGCTATGTATCATTCATTTGTCTTTTCAATCAAAATGCATTTTGCTATACAGTATGGGACCCCTAATCCGGAAACCCGTAATCCGGCAGGACCCGAAATTCGTTTAATCCTACCTAAAAAAAAATTTAAACTTTTTTTTAAAGAAATTTTTATTGATACGAGACAAAAAATCAGTCATATTCTCTTTTTATTTGGAATTTTTTTATTTATAGTAAGTAACTATATTTTATCGTTTAAAAATTTGAAAAAAGCATAAAAAAATAAATAAATCTGTGTCAAAAAACACATCTGTTCCTAAAGCTGTTTAAAATAAAGTGAAATTGAAAAGTAAAAACATCTGCTTTTCCAATGAACAAAATAAAGAAATGCTAGTTGGGAGAAACTGATCAATCAATCTTGACAGCTGTGCAAGTGCTTTACTGGTTTGGTAATACAATAAATTTAAAATAGAAATTTAAAAAAAAGAAGAAGAAAAAAAGGAAGGGGGATATTACAATCTTAAATTATTTTGCTCATAATAAGACATATATTGTTGAATACTGTAATAATAGGAAAAAAAATACATGATGCTATATCAAAAATAACAAAGGTAACATAAGAAATTCATTTGGATTGCTACAAGACTGGTATAAGAAATCAAATGCTTCCTTTAAAGTGAAAAATAGAGATCTTAATCGTAAATGTTCATCACAAATTGAAATAAAGCACGCTTAAAAGAAGAATATATTTGGATGTTTTGCAACTGAAGTGGTAATTTATTATATAATTTAGGTGCTAAGTAAAAAAACTGTTTTCGTGAAATTTCTTTTGTAAAGTGGGGAATCTCATATATTTCAGTTGGTCTCCTTTCAGACACATTAGTTTTTAATTTGCACATTAATTTATTGTTGTGTAAATAAAGTAACATACAAAAAAATACATTATTGCGAAATGGTAATAGGTTGTTTCTTGTATATATATTGGTAGTAGTTATACTTGAATTATTTATATTTAGAGGATTAATAATCTTGAAGCATTTATTCTGAACTGAGATTAAAGGAAGTAAATTAGTTTTATATTCACCGCCATATATTATTGCACCATAATTAATTAAAGAATAAGACCAGGAGTAATAGAGTGCTTTCACAAAATTAAAATGAATTTTATTCTTAACATGATAAAATTTAACTATAACAAAACACAATTTTTTAACTAAATTGTTAATATGTGTTGTGTTTATGTTGTGTTGTGCTTATGTAACTGCATGTAATTATCATTTAAAGTATAACATGTGCATAAGCATTTTTTTCTAATAATAGTTTGACACATTTTTTTCTTAGGCAGTTCCAGTTCTAATCTTTTTCTAACATTACAGCTAAAATGAGTCAGTTAGTTGCTTTTTATATTTGTAACAGTTCAACCTGTTAAAGGAGTTTTTCATGGTAAAGGAACAGCTTTTAATTGAGTAGACAGAAGTTATAATATCTTACCCATATTGTGTTAATAAAATTTCAAATTCATATTACGGACTTAAACATTCATGAAGGAAATATGTACTTAAGTGTCTCTTCTAAAAAAATATAAAGTAGAATTTATTGTTTCTTCTTTTTCTAAGTGATATATTGTGGAAAACTGTCCAAGTTTCTAGTATCTTTCTAAACCTTTTATAACATCAAATAAACTAAGAATTTCTGTAACATTTTCAGGGTATTCGCACACCTGGAAAGTCATGAATTTCAGTATTGAACAAAATTTGTCATGAAATGTCATGATTTTAACTATTTTTTAAAGAAAATCATGGAAAGTCATAGATTTAGGTCGCTGAGAAATCTAATTTTTAAAATGGAATTTGAGAATACCCCCTCCCCATTTCTTGGTGTTCAGAATATCTGAATTTGTAATAAAATTCCCACTCACAGTTATATTTTATTAAAATATAAAATGTTTTTATCATGTTCTTTAAAAGCTATGGTGTTCTTTCAAAAAATGAAAGAAAAAACATCATTTCTAGAGTGAATTATCTTTTAAACTTCTGGGATTTCAGAATTTTTGTTATTATATATTTTATTTTTTTATTTTATTAATTTAAAATTCTAGCTGAAGCAAGCCAGTCATTGGCGAATTTTTTTAAAATTCCGAAATGAGAACAGAAAAATCGGGAGTAATTCTTTCTTTTCGGATGTATCTTTAGTATCTTCAAAGTATCTTTAAAATATAATTGTGCAGAAAAATTTTTTTTGCTTTTGTATTTTTTTCAGCTATTTTATTGCTTTAATTCTTTCTTTATTCTGTTTTTTTTTTTTTTTTTTAAATTTAAAATCTTTAAATATGATGATGCAGAGTATTACAGTTTTGGTTATACCTATCATTTCAATTTATGTTATTATAACGCTTTTTTAAATTTTTTGTTGTGTTTTTGTCGAAGAAAATAGTAACTTCATTAAGTCATGAAAAATTCTAGGAACTAGTCATGGAAAGTCATGAATTTGAAAATCTAAAATGTAGCAGATACCCTGCATTTCCTTTCTACTTATTTCTTTATGCTCTGCTCATACAATATCCCTGCTTACTTGACAAACTATTCTGATGGCTCTCTACACTTTTCATATCACATGTTTTTCTGAATTGATTGTAAAGATCAATGAAAAAAGTGACCACACATTTAAGACCACCTAAAACTTTTTTTCCCAGTATCGAGAGAGTTTTGCCACGCTGTATTTCATTTCTAAAAACTTGTCTCTTTTCTTTGATCAATTTTCCGTGCTTTGAGAAGAAAATTTGCAGCAGTTAAAAACAAAACTTTTTAAAAGTGTTAATTTAGTATTGTTGAAATAGAGGTCTAAATGGTAATTTAAAGCTTTTTAAAAAGGTTAACAGGTTTGAATTTCGGTGTATATATATAGGGCTCAAAATAAGTGGTGATTTAAATATGACTTGGACCATTATAAAATAGTAAAAACNATTTAAATCAGATTTTTTGGATTTAAATCAGATTTTTTTGATTTTTATTCAAATATATTATAAGAACTTTTAACTTATGATTAAAAAAACTTTATAAATGTTTAATCAAAATCAAATTAATATTAAAACTATATTATAAAAATATTTTACTAGCTCTAACTTACTAAAATAATTTTTCATTATAGTACATAGCTTTGAATGCATAGCAACCATTTTGAAACAAATGCATGATTGAATAGAGAATGAAATAGAGATTTTAAAGAATACTTCAGGGGTCTGTCTAGGTTTTTCTGAGAGGTTTGTGAAAATTTAGACATAATTTGTGAAAATTAAAAATTATATTAAAAAATCAGCACAAAAGTATGGTAAAAATATGGATTTATCGTTTCTTACGAGACAGAGAAATAAAATTTTAAGGAACAGTATTTTGTGAAACTACCATTTTTCCTAAAGTTAAATTTGTGAAGGTACCGCTAAACGGTAGTAAATTTGGCTTGGACAGACCCCTGTTCTTAAACTATTAAAACAAAGTTTCAATTAACAAACCATAATTTTAATTTAAAATAGTGATTTTTTTTAAATCTTGATTTTTAATGTAACAAAATAAATGTAACAGATTGTGTTTACAAATGTAGTCATTCATCAAAAAATAAATAAATATTTAATCTATGTATTTTTATATAAAAATATATTTTATTTTAATCCTATATCAAAATAGATAAGTTAAGATTAAAAAAACAAAAATTTAAAAATATATGTACTCATTAGAATTTTTTTTCACAAAATTTCTTTATAGAAAATCTGATAATGTCAAAGGTACTGTAAACTTATTATAAGAAAAAAATACCAGTTAATAACTCTACTGCTTCAAATTGACTTTGAAAGCAAAGAATGACACAATATCAGGAAAAAAATATCTGAATTCATCAGCCTATTTTTTCTTTCTTCTATTTTTGGCATATTAGGGTAATTTCTTATTAATAAAACCTCAAGCTTTAGAAATATACATTTTCCACCAATAAAATATAATGTAAATTTTAATTCCATGCTTTTTCAATCAAAAGGTAGAATTTTAATTAACATTATTTGAATTTTTTTTTTGTTGAAAAAAATTCATGTTTATTAATTACTTTTTACAGTTATGCAAGTCTATATTAATATAGCATTAAATGTGTACTTCATTTTGTACTTTCAATCTCAAGAATCAAAAGATTTTTTAAAATTTAATTTCATATGTGTCGGGATTTAACACACACCAAGAAAGAAAGTAATTTCGTTAACTAAAATTAATTAATGCAGCAATTTATTTAAAATAAATTTTAAAACTAAAAATGAAAATAATAAAAATATCAATAATTTAAAACACTGTTATTTAACATTTAAAATCAATATACATACAAAAAAAATCAGTTGATTTAAATCAATGATTTTTTTAAAAAATTCATTTGATTTAAATTGTGATTTAAATCAACAAACCCTGGTAAAAACCAACCATAAATTTTTAATATATTTTTGATGGTAGATTGCTCCGTATTATATAATTTCTTTCACTAATTTTTTGTGAAAAAAGGAGATAAAATAAATGCTGAAAACCAACACTAAATTGTGTGTAGTTCATTGTGATGATATTAAGTAATTATAATTCTATATGTTACTGGCAAAGTTATAAATCTGTTAATGTTTGAAGTTCTATAGAATACCTAGGCCTTTTATATAATGTCTAAAACTAAATATACGGTATCTAGGCGCCTGGAAAGTCATGAAATGTCATGGTTTTAACTATTTAAAAAAAATCATGGAAAGTCATGGATTTAGGTCACTGAAAAATCTAATTTTTAAAATTGAATTTACTCACCCTCTCCGTCATTATCATGATGTTCAAAATATCTGAATTTGTTACAAAATCCCCACTTGCAATAATATTTTTCTAAAACATAAAATGTTTTTACCGTGCTCTTTAAAAATTATGGCGTTCTTTCAAAAAAGGATAGAAGAGCATTTCTAGAGCGAATTATCTTAAAAACTTCTGTGATTTCAGAATTTGTATTATTTTTTATTTTTTTATTTTATCAGTTTAAAATTCTAGCTGAAGCAAACCAGTCATTGGCAATTTTTTTTTAGTTCAGAAATGAGAACAGAAAAATCAGGAGTATTTATTTCCCTTCCGATGAGCAAGAAAAGTATCTTTAGAATATAATTCTGCAGTAAAAAAGAAAGAAAAATATTTGCTTTTGTATTTTTTTCAGCTGTTTTATTGCTTCAACTCTTTCTTTACTCTGTTTTTTAAATTTGAAATCCATAAATATGAAGATGCAAAGTGCAACAGTTTTGGTTATACCTATCATTTCAATTAATGTTATTATAATGCCTTTTTAAAATTATTGTGTTTTTTCGGAGAAAATAGTAACTTTGTCAAATCATAAAAAATTCTTGGGCTGAGTCATGGATTTTAATTCTGAAATGTATCAGATACCATGCAAATGACAATGTATGAAACGATTCATATTTCACACATTTCTAGTGCATACAGCAGAATACCAATTGAGAAACCGGAAAAGTATGAAATAAATTTCCAATTTGATAAAAGCTTTCTGTTCTTGAGCTGGAGATCTAATTCTCATCTACCCTTGACTACAGTGGCATTCTCATTGTGTCAATTGACAAACCTGTGACGACCACTTAAAAAATTATTTACGTTTGAACCTTACTTTTTTAATAAATGAACGTTAAAAGTAGCTGCACAGAAATTCTTAAAAGTACTGTTTTTTTATCGCCTATTCACTACTTCTTTTAAAAAGTAGCATACTTTATTTCAATCTGCAAAAAGTGTAGCAATTACTGCAATTTCCTGACTTCTTCAGACCACTGTATATACTTCACATTAAATTATTCAAAAAAGTTAAACCTCTGTTGATAATAGATTCATTGTTTATTTGTACAAATTAAATCCCATTCTAGGTTTTAATGAAAGACGTCTTGACTCCAAAAGAAGTCAGAGCAGTTTTTAAAAAATGTTTAGAAAATACAGCATTCTTAAAGTGCACTAGAGTATCAGAAGAAGCCAAAATTGAAGGTAAATTATTTGCAAATTTGGGTAGTATTAACTTTTTAAGTATCTACAAAATATTTTTTTTAAGTGTTTTAAATTTAAATTATATTGTCTATTTTATATTTCTTTTTTTAAAATAGGTTTACTAAATATAAATATTATAACTTCTATTCTTTCTTCAAAAATGTCCTTTTTTCTTGTTATAACAAAATTAGGATATAATTGTGAAGAATAAAAATGTTTCTATTCTAGTTAAAGCAAAACTAAATTTGCAGAATTAAATTAGAAATTTATCGAAACCAATATAGAAGGAAAGAATAAAGAAGTGTGACAACATGCCTTAAAACGTGAGGAAGCATTCCTTTCGGCCTATCTCTCTTTCTCAAAATAGAATTGTCATTGCTTGGTTTTTTTGTGCATTTGAAACCAAGCAGTTTATGTCAAGTCCTGCACTATGAGGATTTGAAGACTGCCAATTTGCTAAAAAAACTATAGAATAAATAAAATAAAAAGTATAAAATAAAATGTTTGAAAAGTATGGGATTCATTCAAGAATTTTAAGTTCATCAGTTATTTTCGATTAAGTTTTATTTATATTTTGTCTCTGAAAACATTTTATATATTCATTATTATAAGTAAAAATTATTACTTATAATATTAATATAATCTTATAGTATTTTTTTTATTTTACTTTTCAATGATAATTATTACTTAGAACAACTTGCTTAATTATTAAACTGTGTGTGTTCTGAATGTATATCTTCTTTATAATTTGTGTTAGTGCAATTATTTCTTTATTCTTTTCTTTTGTACCTTTTCTCTTTGTGCTGCAATTGACTTTGTGTAGGAACTGAAGCTGCGAAACAACAACCTCCTAAAGAACACGGTAAACTTTAGAGCTTTAAATTTGCATTTTTCCTGTTATTCCTTTTTTTTTCAAACAAACTAATATAACTTAATTGGGAACAAAAACAAACACATAAATACAAAGAATATATATTCGTCGTCAAGAGGAAAATCCTGTCCAGACGACAAAGAAAAGTAATGCAATAAATTTAAAATAGAAATTATGAAAAAAGAAGGAAAAAAAAAAGGAAGGCGGATATTACAATCATAAATAATTTTGCTCGTCATAAGACATATATTGTTGAACACTGTAATAATAGAAAAAAATAATACATGAAACTATATAAAAAATAACAAAGGTAACATAAGAAATTCATTTGGATTGGTTCAAGACTGATATAAAAAATCTAATGCTTCCTTTAAAGTGAAAAATAGAGATCTAAATCGTCAATGTTCATCACAAATTGAAATAAAGCATGCTTGAAAGAAGAATATATTTGGATGTTCTGCAACTGTAATGGTAATTTTTTTATATAATTTAGGTGCTAAGTAAAAAAACTGTATTCGTGAAATTTCTCTTGTAAAGTAGGATCATATATTTCAGTTGGTCTCCTTTCAGACACATTAGTTTTTAATTTGCACATTAATTTATTGTTGTGTAAATAAAGTAAAATACGAAAAAATACATTATTGCGAAATGGTAATAATTTCTTGTATATATATTGGTAGTAGTTATACTTGAATTATTTATATTAAGAGAATTAATAATCTTCAAGCATTTATTCTGAACTGAGATTAAAGGAAGTAAATTACTTTTATATTCACCGCCATATATTATTGCACCATATTTAATTAAAGAATAAAACCAGGAGTAATAGAGTGCTTTCACAAAATTCAAATGAATTTTATTCTTAAGATGATAAAATTTAACTAAAACAAAACACAATTTTTTAACTAAATAGTTAATATGTGTTGTGTTTATGTAACTGCATGTAATTGTCATTTAAAATATAGCATGTGCGTAGGCATTTTTTTCTAATAATAGTTTGACACATTTTTTTTCTTAGGCAGTTTCAGTTCTAATCTTTTTTTAACATTACAGCTAAAATGAGTCAGTTAGTTGCTTTTTATATTTGTAACAGTTCAACCTGTTAAAAGAGTTTTTCATAGTAAAGGGACAGCTTTTAATTGAGTAGACAGAAGTTATAATATCTTAACCATATTGTGTTAATAAAATTTAATGTTCATATTACGGACTTAAACATTCATGAAGGAAATGTGTACTTAAGTGTCTCTTCTAAAAAAAAATAAAGTAGAATTTATTGTTTCTTCTTTTTCTAAGTGATTTATTGTGGAAAACTGTATTTTTAGTATCTTTTTAAACCTTTTATAACATCAAATAAACTAAGAATTTCTGTAACATTTTCAGGAAATCCGCGCACCTGGAAAGATATGAATTTCGGCATTGAACAAAATTTGTCATGAAATGTCATGATTTTAACTATTTTTTTAAAAAAATCATGGATTTAGGTCGCTGAGAAATATAATTTTTAAAATTGAATTTGAAAATACCCCCTCCCCATTTCATGGTGTTCAGAATATCTGAATTTGTAATAAAATTCCCACTCACAGTCATATTTTATTAAAATATAAAATGTTTTTATCATGTTCTTTAAAAGTTATGGTGTTCTTTCAAAAAATGAAAGAAAAAACATCATTTCTAGAGTGAATTATCTTTTATACTTCTGGGATTTCAGAATTTATGTTATTTATTTTATTTTTTTATTTTATTAATTTAAAATTCTAGCTGAAGCAAGCCAGTCTATAACCAAGCCAATTTTTTTTTAATTCCGAAATGAGAACAGAAATATCAGGAGTAATTCTTTCCTTTCGGATGTATCTTCAAAATATAATTCTGCAGAAAATTTTTTTTTGCTTTTGTATTTTTTTCAGATATTTTATTGCTTTAACTCTTTCTTTACTCTACTTTTTTTTTAATTTAAAATCTTTAAATATGATGATGCAGAGTATAACAGTTTTGGTTATACCTATCATTTCAATTTATGTTATAATGCTTTTTTAAATTTCTTGTTGTGTTTTTGTTGAAGAAAATAGTAACTTCGTTAGGTCATGAAAAATTCTAGGAATTAGTCATGGAAAGTCATGAATTTGAAAATCTAAAATGCAGCAGATACCCTGCATTTCCTTTCTACTTATTTCTTCATGCTCTGCTCATACAATATCCTCGCTTACTTAATAAACTATTCTGATGGCTCTCTACATGTTTCATAACACATGTTTTTCTGAATTGATTGTAAAGATCAATGAAAAAAGTGACCACACATTTAATTCCACCTAAAACTTTTTTCCCCAATATCGAGAGAGTTTTGCCATGCTCTATTTCATTTCTAAAAACTTGTCTCTTTTCTTTGATTAATTTTCCATGCTTTGAGAAGAGAATTTGCAACAGTTAAAAACAAAACTTTTTAAAAGTGTTAATTTAGTATTGTGGAGATAGAGGTCTAAATGGTAATTTGAAGCTTTTTAAAAAGGAACTTCTTTAACAGGTTTGAATTTGGGTGTATATATATAGGGCTCAAAATGAGTGGTGACTTGAGTATGACTTGGACCATTATAAAATAAATAGTCAGTGTTTTTAAACTAGTAATCAATGTTAAGGGAAGTTTCGCTGTTATTTCAGTTTGCTTATCCTCATAGATCTGACATTAGTCAGATCAACTCCAAAAAGTAATTTAAAGCCAGAAAGTCGATGACAAGAAGCGGATTGGAAATTAAATCCGCCCTGGACAGTCCGAGACACTCAAGTATATGTTTCGGTGATGCTGGTTGGATACAGCACTTTTTACAAGTCGGGTAAATTTTTTAGCCACATTTTAATGTTAGACATTTTAAGTGACCAGTTGAGAATCTGGCCAAGGCAGTCTGGGTGCTTCGATCGCTTACTCATTGATTATTTCAGTTCTTTTTGTTATTGGTCCTTTGGACCAGTGACTAAATCTTCTTAATTTCTACTTCTATATACATTTATACATTAATGTTCTAATATTAACATGAATTTGTTGTTCACTTTTTTTATTCAATCAAGAAAATATTTTCTATACATATTTTTGTGATTAATCAAGGACATCAATATTTTCACTAAATGTCACAGATTTTGTAATTTTGCAAATAATATGCTTTTTAACTTCTTTTTTCTTTTTCTCATTTCTTCAGATAAACATAGATTTCATGAATACAAGTAAATTTAATTTTTACCTTTCTTTTTCTAAAAATTTTTTCTTCTTTGTCAGACATAATTACAATACTGAATCATCACTTATTTTGAGTTTGTTATGTCATTTACCTTTGGTACAGTAAAGACAATTTAGGTTCCCTTTTGGGCAAACTCTACAATCAATTAATTGTTTTTTTTTTCTGCATTTTAAAAATTTTTTGAATGATTTTTTAAAATTTGAAATATTGCTGTATTTTTTTTATAAAAACCAACTAACTGCTGACAGCTCCTTTACTTTCGTGCACGGAATGCAGTTTTTCTTATATGTTACTTAATGGAAATAATCTGCCAATCAGTTAAAGGATTAGTAGTATAGTTTAAGAATGAAATCATATTTAACATCTCGTTTAATATGAAGCTGCTTAGTGTCATTTACGTATGTATGATTCAGTAGCTTATTCTAGCAAGAAGAAATTATAGTTTTTCATTATATGTAGGATATCCGCGTACCTGGAAAGTCATAAAAAATCATGGAAAGTCATTAATTTTGGTATTGAACAAAATTTGTCATGATTTTAATAATTTTTAAAAAAAAATTCATGGCATGTCATGGATTTAGGTCATCAAAAATTCTAGTTTTTAAAATGGAGTTTACATCCTCCCCCAATTTCATGGTGTTCTGCATATCTGTATATGTAACAAAATCCCCACTCAGTCATATTTTACTAAATTATAAAATGTTTTTATCCTGTTCTTTAAAAGTTATGGTGTTCTTTCAAAAAATGAAAGAAAAAACATCATTTCTAGAGTGATTATCTTATAAACTTCTGTGGTTTCAGAATTTTTATTGTTATTTTTTTAATTTTATCAATTTAAAGTTCTAGCTAAAGCAAGCCAGTCACAGGCAAAAAAAAATTTATTCCCAGATGAGAACAAAAAAAAATCTGGAATATTTCTTTTCTTTCTGATGAACAAGAAAAGTATCTTTAGAATATAATTCTGCAGAAAAAAAGAAATTAAAATTATTTGCTTTTATATTCCTTATAGCTATTTTATTGCTTTAACTATTTCTTTACTCTGTTTTTTAAATTTAAAATCTATAAAGTGCAACAGTTTTGGTTATACCTATCATTTCAATTAATGTTATTATACTGCTTTTTTAAATTTATTGTTGTGCTTTTGTTGGAGAAAACATTAACTTCGTTAAGTCATGAATTGGAAAATCTAAAATGTAGCAGATACCCTGTATGTAATTGTTATGATTGTATTTATTAATATATTTTGTTATTATATCATAGAATCAGTGATGGGTCACCTGGAAAGAAAAATGGAGATACATTTAGCTGAATTATGTGTTGATCTTGCAACAGAACAATGAGAACTATGCTGTGGTTAGTGAAATAACACCAAATGGCAAGAATATTTTATTAACTTTTTATTTTTCTCCCTTTTTTGGGTTTTGTAGAATGGTGTAATGCAGTGTTTCCCAAACTTATGAGTTTTGTGTACCCTTTCTAAATTTTTCGTAACACTGCGTACCCCTAATAAAAAAATTGATGTATTTTTTACTTTAAAAAATGCACGAAAGTTCAAAATCACAACTGGCTGTTGACAGCACTAATTATTAACTGTTAACTCTGCAAAAAATAGCCAATAGAAAAATACTTAATCGTAAATTTTCATGGCTAG
>NC_092212.1:85121081-85163524 GCF_043381705.1 Parasteatoda tepidariorum | reverse complement strand
TGTAATGGTCATTTAAAATATATAATGTGCATAGGCATTTTTTTCTAATAATAGTTTGACACATTTTTTTCTTAGGCAGTTCCAGTTCTAATCTTTTTTTAACATTACAGCTAAAATGAGTCAGTTAGTTGCTTTTTATATTTGTAACAGTTCAACCTGTTAAAGGAGTTTTTCATGGTAAAGGAACAGCTTTTAATTGAGTAGACAGAAGTTATAATATCTTACCCATATTGTGTTAATAAAATTTCAAATTCATATTACGGACTTAAACATTCATGAAGGAAATATGTACTTAAGTGTCTCTTCTAAAAAAATATAAAGTAGAATTTATTGTTTCTTCTTTTTCTAAGTGATATATTGTGGAAAACTGTCCAAGTTTCTAGTATCTTTCTAAACCTTTTATAACATCAAATAAACTAAGAATTTCTGTAACATATTCAGGGTATTCGCACACCTGGAAAGTCATGAATTTCAGTATTGAACAAAATTTGTCATGAAATGTCATGATTTTAACTATTTTTTAAAGAAAATCATGGAAAGTCATAGATTTAGGTCGCTGAGAAATCTAATTTTTAAAATGGAATTTGAGAATACCCCCTCCCCATTTCTTGGTGTTCAGAATATCTGAATTTGTAATAAAATTCCCACTCACAGTTATATTTTATTAAAATATAAAATGTTTTTATCATGTTCTTTAAAAGCTATGGTGTTCTTTCAAAAAATGAAAGAAAAAACATCATTTCTAGAGTGAATTATCTTTTAAACTTCTGGGATTTCAGAATTTTTGTTATTATATATTTTATTTTTTTATTTTATTAATTTAAAATTCTAGCTGAAGCAAGCCAGTCATTGGCGAATTTTTTTAAAATTCCGAAATGAGAACAGAAAAATCGGGAGTAATTCTTTCTTTTCGGATGTATCTTTAGTATCTTCAAAGTATCTTTAAAATATAATTGTGCAGAAAAATTTTTTTTGCTTTTGTATTTTTTTCAGCTATTTTATTGCTTTAATTCTTTCTTTATTCTGTTTTTTTTTTTTTTTTTTAAATTTAAAATCTTTAAATATGATGATGCAGAGTATTACAGTTTTGGTTATACCTATCATTTCAATTTATGTTATTATAACGCTTTTTTAAATTTTTTGTTGTGTTTTTGTCGAAGAAAATAGTAACTTCATTAAGTCATGAAAAATTCTAGGAACTAGTCATGGAAAGTCATGAATTTGAAAATCTAAAATGTAGCAGATACCCTGCATTTCCTTTCTACTTATTTCTTTATGCTCTGCTCATACAATATCCCTGCTTACTTGACAAACTATTCTGATGGCTCTCTACACTTTTCATATCACATGTTTTTCTGAATTGATTGTAAAGATCAATGAAAAAAGTGACCACACATTTAAGACCACCTAAAACTTTTTTTCCCAGTATCGAGAGAGTTTTGCCACGCTGTATTTCATTTCTAAAAACTTGTCTCTTTTCTTTGATCAATTTTCCGTGCTTTGAGAAGAAAATTTGCAGCAGTTAAAAACAAAACTTTTTAAAAGTGTTAATTTAGTATTGTTGAAATAGAGGTCTAAATGGTAATTTAAAGCTTTTTAAAAAGGTTAACAGGTTTGAATTTCGGTGTATATATATAGGGCTCAAAATAAGTGGTGATTTAAATATGACTTGGACCATTATAAAATAGTAAAAACCATTATATAATATTGAGTGTTTTTAGACAAGTAATCAATGTTAAGGGAAGTTTCGCTGTTATTTCAGTTTGCTCATAGATCTGACATTAGTCAGATCAACTCCAAAAAGTAGTCTACTGCCAGAAAGTCGATGGCAAGAAGGGGATGGGAAATTAAGTCCGCCCTGGACATTCCGACACAATCAAGTATATGTTTCGGTGATGCTGGTTGGATACAGCATTTTTTACAAGTCGGGTAAATTTTTTAGCCACATTTGAATGTTAGACATTTTAGGCGACCAATTGAGAATCTGGCCCCGGCAGTCTGGGTGCTTCGATCGCTTACTTATCTATTATTTCAGTTCTTTTAGTTATTGGTCCTTTAGACCAGTGACTAAATCTTCTTAATTTCTACTTCTATATACATTTATACATTAATGTTCTAATATTAACATGAATTTGCTGTTCACTTTTTTGATTCAATCAAGAAAATATTTTCTATACATATTTTTGTGATTAATCAAGGACATCAATATTTTCTCTAAATGTCACAGATTTTGTTATTTTGCAAATAATATGCTTTTTAACTTATTTTTTCTCTTTCTCATTTCTTCAGATAAACATATACTTCTTGAATACAAGTAAATTTAATTTTTTTCCTTCGTTTTCTTACATTTTTTTCTTATTTGTCAGACATATTTACAATACTGAATCAGAACTTATTTTGAGTTTGTTATGTCATCTACCTTTGGTACAGTAAAGCCAATTTAGTTTCCCTTATTGGCAAACTCTACAGTCAGTTAATTGTTTTTTTTTTTTTTTTTTTTTTTAATTTTTAAAATTTTTTTGAATGATTTTTTACAATTTAAAATATTTCTGTATTTTTTTTTAAAAAAGCCAACTAACTGCTGACAGCTCCTTTACTTTCGTGCACGGAATGCAGTTTTTCTTATATGTTACTTAATGGAAATAATCTGCCAATCAGTTAAAGGATTAGTAGTATAGTAGCTTATCAGTTTAAGAATTAAATCATATTTAACATCTCGTTTAATATGAAACTGCTTAGTGTCGTTTACGTATGTATGATTCAGTAGCTTATTCTAGCAAGAAGAAATGATAGTTTTTCATTATATATAGGGTATCCGCGTACCTGGAAAGTCATAAAAAATCAGGGAAAGTCACGAATTTCGGTATTGAACAAAATTTGTCATGATATTAATTATTTTTTTTAAAAAAAAATCATGGAAAGTCTTGGATTTAGGTCAGCGAAAATTGTAGTTTTTAAAATGGAATTTACCTCCTCCCCCAATTTCATGGTGTTCTGAATATCTGAATTTGTAACAAAATCCCCACTCAGTCATATTTTACTAAATTATAAAATGTTTTTATCCTGTTCTTTAAAAGTTATGGTGTTCTTTCAAAAAATGAAAGAAAAAACATCATTTCTAGAGTGATTATCTTATTCTGTGGTTTCAGAATTCTTATTGTTATTTTTTTAATTTTATCAATTTAAAGTTCTAGCTGAAGCAAGCCAGTCACAGGCCAATTTTTATTAGGAGATGAGAACAAAAAAAAAGTGGAATATTTCTTTTCTTTCTGATGAACAAGAAAAGTATCTTTAGAATATAATTCTGCAGAAAAAAAGAAATAAAAATTATTTACTTTTGTATTTCTTTTAGCTATTTTATTGCTTCAACTCTTTCTTTACTCTGTTTTTTTAATTTAAAATCTATAAAGTGCAACAGTTTTGGTTATACCTATCATTTCAATTAATGTTATTACACTGCTTTTTTGAATTTATTGTTGTGCTTTTGTTGGCGAAAACATTAACTTTGTTAAGTCATGAAAAATACATGAAAAGTCAAGAATTGGAAAATCTAAAATGTAGCAGATACCCTGTATGTAATTGTTATGAATGTATTTAATAATATATTTTGTTATTATATCATAGAATCAGAGATGGGTCACCTGGAAGGAAAAATGGAGATACATTTAGCTGAATTATGTGTCGATCTTGCAACAGAAGAATGAGAACTATGATGTGGTTAGTGAAATAACACCAAATAGCAAGTATATTTTATTAACTTTTTATTTTTCTCCCTTTTTTGGGTTTTGTAGAATTTCTAATGCATGCCATTTGCATTTTATACTATGAATGAGAATACATTATTTTACTTATTGTTTAACTTTAAGGATTTTTAGTTTACTTAATTATTTCTTTATTTGATGTTTTTTTTTATTTCGATTGTGTATTTAATTCAGTTATTCTTTATTTTGGGAATTATTTATGGTCTCATTTAAATATGAAAGTTATCATTTTTTTAAAACTAAGGACAATGACATAATTGTTCTCTCTTCAATTAAAGATTTTTTTTAAAATATTGAGCTTAATATACATGTACCATCTTTTCCAGTTGAATTTTTGAATAACTTTGAAATGATAAACATTTTTGTATCAAAATTGTAACAGGGCATACATATAAAAAGTACAATATATATTTTGTAATATTTTTAACCACACAGTTGAAGCAAAATACTTAAACTTCGTATTTCTTTTTTAAAATTTGGTTATTTAACTTGACTCAACTGTTAATACTAAACGCTATATTTTAATGAAATATTTATAATTTTTAAAAAATTTTTTTTTATAAATCCTAATGAAAAAAAGCTTTTTTTGTGTCTTTATAATTATTAGGGTAAATGCTTATCTTAATTTAAATATCAATTTGGGTTTTTAATATATTGGTAATTTATAAATATTTGATATTTCTATATGTTTTGATATTAATTTATCAAATCTTATTGATGTTTTTCTTGATAAATATATCACTTTTATGTATAAATCAGCTATTAACAACCTTTTTTTATTAAATAACTCAGTTTAATTTATTAAACTTCAGGTTTTTGTAAATAATTGCATCTAATTTACATACATTTTGTAATGCAGTGTATAATTAAAAGTTATTTTTTTACTTTTATTATTCTTTTTAGTGCATTCATTTTGCATGTATTTTATAACTTCTTTTATTATGAATGATTAATAAGTTCAATTTGCAAATGATTTGATATTCATATTACTACTACTAGTATCAAGCATGTTTTCTTTAATCATGTTCTCACTATTAATTTACTTGCTTTTAAGGTAACCTTAATTGTAATATTTACTCCTTTATAGTTGACGGAAAATCGGGAATTAACTGTTCAATAATAAAATTTTTATAAAAGTTTATATTAATATTTCATAAGTTGGCCTTAAATCTGTAAATCTATATGCATATTTTAAAGTGTATCAAGGAGAGGTACAATTATCCCCTTATTTGTTTATTCATTTATCTTTTTATGATATTTTGTTTCCTGATTTTTAGTTTCCCTACCTCTTATTTCTAACTTCTTAATCTGTTTAAATAAATCAATATTTTTTATGTTTTAACAAATTTATTAGTTTTCTACCTTTTTAACTTTTCTGATTTCAATTCTTTAATAACACAGTAAAACAGTTTTAACTTTTAGTTTAATTGTACCTTTTATTCCCTTTATAGTGGAAGAAATATGGCTCATACAAATTCATTTCTGCTCGTAGTCATAGAATTGAATTGTTGGTAGTATGAGTTACAACATTTTGTGTTGTATTGTACTTTTAATATTAATTAAGGACTATCTTACGTGTTTGTAGGCATGCACAGTATCCTAGTAAATGCACAGTGCGCAAAATAAAAAACAGACCACCCTGAATAATTTTTATCTAATGAACAGATTTTCAGATTGTTGTGGAACTCATTCTTAATGGTTTGAGGAGGTGACCTCAAATATACTAATTCATAAGTGCAAACAATATATTAAGTTACGAAATCATATACACAAAGTACATATACATACTCTGAACATATACATACAACATATACATACTCTGAATGAAAAAATATTTTTTTGTTTGACTCATTCAGATTTCTGGCTCTCTAAATATAGGGGGTAGCCACAATCTGGGAAATATGGCCCCAATAGTTAGGTCAAAAAAGAAGTCTAAAGTTTGAACCCTGTGTTAATTTTACTTTTTACGTGTTTTGCTATATATCGAACTTTCTAAGCTAATTGAAAAAATTTTGCATACAATTATAAAATTCATTTTTCAAAGATAATTCCATGCAAAAGATAACTTTTAAGCTTAACTTAACTTTTTCCAGCTACCTAAAAATGACAACTTGCACTTTTGTATACAAAGTTGCCAAAGTTCAAATTTACAAGGTAATATAAATCTTCTGATTTAAAATTCCTTTACTAAGAAAACTATTTTTATAAATACTTGCTGTATGTGTTGTTGTGGAGAACAATTCATTAAGTTTTTATTTTCTTAATTTGTTTCACTTAAATTTTTATCTCTGTCTTCATGAGTAGTTTATATTTATGACAAAGATATAGTCTACACCACATATATATTGGGAAATAAAAAGAAATCTTGGATAAATCTCATAGATGTTTGATATAATCTTGCTTTTGTAAAGTGTTGCTGAATAGAATCTCTTGTAAACAAAACAAAGAACAAAAAGGACCCTGATTACATTAGAAGATGCTAATTTCAGTAGCATTTTTATTCTTGCTGAAATGAGATAAAACTTCAACGAAAGTTGGGAACCGTTGTTGAATTATGTAATGCATTTCTCTCCACTCACACTGTTTTACTCTGCACTTTTTTTTTACATCGTTCGAAGCATTTTAGCATCTGTATAAAGACATTAAAAAAAAATTTTATTGCATAAGCTTAATGTAGAGTAAACTGAAATATCCATGAAATTTGGAAAGAAATTAAAACAAATTCATAAACAATTCAATTAAACAATTTGACCTTCTTAAAGTGGTGACAGTTTTATGACCATGATTTGTTTACTTAAATTTTAATATCTGTCACATTTTTTGTTTTTTTAAAAAGTTTTTAAAAAAAATATTCTGCAAGTTTCTGAAATAGATGTGTGCAATACTGATTTTTTCTTATGAACTTAAAAGTGCATTTGGAATAGCTTTCAGTCTTTCTAAATATTAAGTATAAAACTTTATAAATGTATTATTTTCTTGTTTATATATAGTATATAAAGTTTTACTGTTTGATAAATTTTGAAGAATTGTTTTTGTGATGTTTTTTTTTAATATTTATTTTGTAATCTTTTATTACAAATATCTCGTTTTAAAAAATGAATGTTTTTTTAACTGGTTTTAATATTTCTCCGGTTATATTCATGATTATTATTCATTTTTAAAGTTTTTCTCTTCTTCTACAAATCTTAATTCTTCAAAAAGCAATATGAATAATAATATTTTTACAGGGTTGTATACATTAGATTTTTTTTTTCAAGAAAGTTTTGGATTTTGTAGAAAATATTAAACTTCTGGTTTTTTGTTTGTTATCTTAGAAGATGTTTTTTCTTAATATTATGGAAAATGTTTCCTGACTTATTCTCTCTTAAGTTAGTTTAAACTGTCTTCTAGCAGATTTGAAAAGAAAATTTGAATATTTTTGTTCGATTTTTGAAACTATTTGTACTAAAACAGCTTCTAAATTGCGAAAAAGTGCTTGCTTTAAATTTTATCTTACCCAGTACCAAATTCAGTGCACTTTGAAAATTGTTAATAGAAGTCAAGGTCAAAAGTTGTGCAAATAGTATAGAGTCAATAAACGTTGTGTACATTTAAAAGTGAAACAAATTGAATGTTTGCTGAAAAAGCTTATTGGCCTGTTGTAGAATTTTCAGAAATTTTTATTCTGAAAATTTCAGATTTTTTAGAAATTTTTTTTGTTTAGAATTTTTTTTCTTCATATTTACAGACTTCTTGTGGTATAAAATGCTTCTATTTCTTTCAATTTTTTAATCAATCAAGAAGTTGACAAGCAGCACAATAAATAGTATTTGTTTCCGTAACAGATTGATTTTTTTTTCTCTTAAAATCTTATCATATAATCGAAAACATTTTAAAGATTCAGAAAAAAATTGCAAAATGATTATAATCCAGCATTTTCACTATCTGAAACCAAAACATATCCATACTTTTTTCTTCACAATTCAATTTGGTGACCAGTTAATAATTGACTGCTAAAAATTAAATTCAACTTTTGGAAATTAATGTAACGTTTCAAAATTAAATTGTGCAATGTATAACAGTTTCATATTTGATTAACTTTATTCATTTATATAATCAGCACTTCGCTTATAGAACCTTATTAAAAGCTTGAACTTGCTTTGCTCTTATTTAATGTTTCTGATAAGAATTTGAATCTGTTTAATTATTGATGCAATGTTAGGGATCCGATTTTAATTAAATTTACTCAATGAATACACATAAAAGTAATAGAAAGTGCAATTAAAAAATTGGTGAATGGAATGGTAAATTAGAACATTTTTGATAACGCTCAAGACAAAATCAGTTAGTTACAAAACACTTTGCACAAACTAAGACAGTGAAGGCTCTTTTTGCAATGAATTTATGTTGCTGTCCTTAAATGAAGCCTTTTTTACATTAAATCGAAAGACGGTTGTCTTCAGGGAGTCCTCAAAGACCTTTTCTATGTTATTTGTCTTCAATGAATGTGGGATAAAATGCGAAAGTATTATGCATTTGCTAAAACCTCTGTAAATGATCTACTAACACTGTCCCTTATTGTTATTTAATTCCAGAATCTTTCATCATTTATAAGTGACCAACAGCATATGTCACATACCTGGAATTGTCACATCTCTTTATGGTCCCCCCTAATATGACTTGCCATCAGTATGGTTTCCTTTCCTTCTCTGAAATGTTTAAAGGTTAAACCAATTGAATATGGAATCTAGGTCTACATGTAATGCATTTCTTAGACATACACTTAGAGTAGTAGATATGTTCACTGCTCAAACAAAACTTCTTACTCTCCTTTCTATCAGCCATCTCATCTGTATGTATAGAATTGCATTTTTTACTCTTGTTACTTTTGAAATATTCATAAATGCCGTTCACTAAATTTTTAGATTTATCTTGTTATTTAGTGAAGTAACTTTTTTCTGTATAATTTTTGATAGAAGAAATATTCGTTAGGTATGATTAGGATAGCTATTAAAATTGCTTGCATCAGCAAAAGAAAATATATGTTATATAAATTTTACAGGCTTTCGCATGGTTGAACACGCGGAGATCTTCTGGTTGTTCTTAGCTGTTGATATGGACACACTTTTAGCTGAACAGCCTTCAGATACATAGGATTGTTTTCCAGTGAAGATGGTAATGAATTATATTTTTAACCATTTTTTTATGTGTTAAAATTTAATCGTTAACTTTCTTAAAATTGAACGAATGCCTCTGCTCAACATCAAAATTTGTTATTGGACAATATTAAAATAATAACACGATTTCAAGCAATATTTACACTAATCACAAAGAAAAAACTTACTACAAAAATATTCTTCAAATATGTTCAACAAAAATGTTCCCCCCAACAAAATGCTAGAATATCACCCATAATATTAAAATAAAAAAACTATTACATGTTGAATTTAAAAAAATTATATTGTTTTTTTTAAAAAAAAATATTAATAAATATAATTCTAATTAATAATAATACTACTTTCTATTAAACAACACTTTCTTTTATACTAATTATATTTCTTAAAGCATTAAGATAATACATTTTTTTAATCTAATTCATATTGTGTTTCTGACATTAATAATGAATCTATTAAACATAAATGTTTTGGCTGACTTTGGGGTGTATCTACCACTATAAATATACAAATCCAACTCTCTAGTATATGAGGCATGTTATCTCGATTCTATGTCGAGGTACCTTTTCATAGATGAAGGTTGACACAGTCAATAACAACTCACTTCCCAGATTAGTGACCCGGACGTGATGACAGAAACTCCCACTTCGATAAGAACACACCTATCTTGACAGTAACGCCCACTTTGATCTGACACTCCGACTTCAATGGGTGGTTCATATTGAATAGTTGACTTGCTATTTGTGGCTGCGACATTATCCACCTCCTCGCGCTCTTTGCTACTCAGTCTCATTCATATAGAATGTATACACTCGACTGCTCAGCACAGGAGCGACCGTGAACTTATTACAGCTCTCATTGTCAGCACTCCAAAGTACAGTGATCTTAACACAGCTCTCCCAACTTTTCACAAAACCACAATAAATCAACTTGTGGTATCCATTCATTGAATTCTATCACAGCTATAATTCTTGTGGGGATAATCTTCTTTTTTAAGACAGGGTTCCCACAGTGCTTGAATTTGGTTGAAAAAAATCAGGCCCTGAAAAGTCCTTGAATTCTGCCATTGGATACTTGAAAAGTTCTTGATTTTTTAGGAGTTAAAATACTACTAATTTTTCTTCCGAAAAAGTAGGAAAAAAAAATAATAAATAAATTCATAGGAAAATTATAGAAATTCTAATTGATGCAATTTTTAATGCTTGAAGTGAAAAGGGGTTAAAGAAGATACAAAACTTTTCTAACCTAGACTTTTCAGACTCTGATGTTTTGAAAGCTAAAATTTCTAGCAAATTTTAGGTTTTTAGTCATAGTTTTTAAATGATATATAGTGTTTAATGGATTTAGAAATATGTTCAATGTGTTAACTTCATTATTACAACAGGTTAATATTGTTATCCTATTTGTTCTTTTATTTTGTGTACAAAGAATAATTAATTTTTTTATCATTTATAATAAAATTTTTACTGTTAGTTTTTACTGCTAATAAATAAAATTTAGTTCTACAGGTTTCATTATGAATAAACATCGCAATTCACATTAAAAAGATTCTTGGTTTACGGATCAGAATTCATATGAAATATTCTACAAATTGCCGTTTAACTGAAAGTGATTAATGAATTGCATGTCGAATGTTACTTTAAAGTGATTTGCAAATTGCTCATCAGAATTTATATAAGGAATTGAATGAATGTTTAATATGCATTATACATTCATTCAGTTTCATTAATTCTAATTCACTTCATTGAATTTTCATAAAAAATTTCACTGATGCTGGTTTGTATTGTTGGAGTTTTTTTTTTTTTTTTTTTTTTTTTTTTTTTTTTTTNTTCTAAGTGATTTGAAACAGCAATGTAACTATCAACCATTCGTATTATTAGCTGATAAATTTAATAAAAAAAATTTTTTTTGTCAAATAAGCATTGTGATTTAAAAACATAAAATTTCTGCTTCTACGTAATTGTAAAATCTGGTTGGCATGTACTTTAGCATATAACAATAGTACCGAATAGGTCCTTAAAAAACTTGATTTTAGGTCCTTGAAAGTCATTGAAAAGTCCTTGAATTTTTTTTAAAAAATTTAGTGGGAACCCTGTAAGAGGACTCAGGAAAATAATGTTAGTCTGGAGAGAGTGACTTCTCAAAACTCAGCAATGTATATCAGCTTGACAAAACAAATCAATCATTTACTTCTAGAATGTATTGAAATTTGTTGTTTTTTTTCTTCTCGAGGCATTGTACGGATGAAACTTGAATCTTCCATATGTATTCTAAAAGTTAAATGTTGTGTGCAATTGATCTCTATTATCAAGGGTCTGTCCTGAGTGAATTTTGTATGGTTTTGCATACCTTCACAAATTCAATTTAACGTTAGTTTCACAAAATACTTTTAACAAAGCAAGCTCTCGTTGCAATCTATGGAAAAGAAGGGCTTTTATTTCAGCTGTTCTTTATGAAAGGGTAGCATGTGTTTGGTTAGATACAGCAATGTGGTATGCTAGTCGCTTATGCCATATCAAAGCGAGCTTCTTTTTTTTGTACAGTTTTTTTTTAATGAAACAACGTGGCTCTCCCTGTATAAACTGTACAAGAAGTCGAAATTCAAACATTATTCTAAAAATTTATTTTTTATGAAACATCTTTTCTCTGGGAAATTTTTTTCTGTTTGACCTAGTCAAAAATGTTCTCATAATGAAAATAACTTTTAGTGCTAACATTGTTGAATGCATGTTTTTATTAAATTTAAGTTGAAATTTAGTTATGGACAATGATTTTTAAATTTGGATACAATTTTAAGTCCAAAATTTTCAAATAGTAAAATTCTTTTTGAATATATGTGGAAAAATATATAGAAATTTACGAGTCAAATGATTTTTATTTGTAGTGAAATTTTTTAAAAATATTTGCTTTCTACCAAATTTTTGTGCTGATTTTTTAGTATAAATTTTAATTTTTCATTAATTATGTCTGAATTTTCACAAAATACCTCTAAAAAAAACCTAGACGTACCCCTGATTAATAAATTCAAATGTTGTGTTGTAGTAATAGTTATTTCATTGATTTGTGATATGCATTTTCATCTTCGTCTTGCAGGCATGGATGCATTACTTCTGAAGATCTTTTTTGGAAACTAGATGCATTGCAATCTTTCATCCGGGACTTGCATTGACCTGATGAAGTTTTTGCCAAACATTTGGAACAAAGATTGAAATTCATGGCATGTGATATGTTGGTGTCTTGTATTAACAGGTTAATATGTTTTATTGTTTATTTCTCTCACTGTAAAATTAACACCCTCTGTATTTGCTCTTTATGTATTTGATCAGAAATGTTTTTTGCAGTACAAACTAGTTTTCATCATGTTAGTTAATATTCTGTGAATTTTACTGTTAAAAAGATTTACTCAATCTTGCTCATCCGTAAAGAAATTGTTCATGATTTGAATAATTAATTATTCTAATTATATATAATTATTCTATTAGTTATATGATTTTGTTCTTAGGGAATCCGAGTTATACTGTAATTCTGTAGAGAAACTGGAAAAAAAATATGATGCAATGAAAAAAATATGATTCAATATGAAACTGAAAACAAAAATGATTCTCTAATATGATTCAATTCTAAGTTATTGATCATTTCATTAGTTTATATCTTTATGATGTTTATTAATTCTTATATTAAGAGAGTTGCAGGGTATCTGTGCACCTGGAAAGTCATGGAGAATCATGAACTTCGGTATTGAACAAAATTTGTCATGAAATGTCAGGATTTTAACTATTTTTTTTAAAAAAAATTATAGAAAGTCATGAATTTAGGTTACTGAAAAATCTAATTTTTAAAATGGAATCCCCCACGGTACTCTGAAAATCTGAATTTCTAACAAAATCCCCACTCACAGTCATATTTTATTAAAACATAAAATGCTTTTATCATGTTCTTTAAAAATTATAGTGTTCTTTTTAAAAAAGAAAAAAAAAATAATTTCTAGAATGAATTATCTTTCAAACTTTTGTGATTTCAGAATATTTATTATTATTAAATTTTTTTTATTTTATCAATTTAAAAATCTAGCTGAAGCAAGCCAGTCATTGGTGAATTTTTTTTAATTCCGAAATGAGAACAGAAAAATCAGAAGTGTTTCTTTCCTTTCTGATGAATAAGAAAAGTATCTTTAGATTATAATTCTGGAGATAAAAGGAAAAAAAAATATTTGCTTTTGTATTTTTTTCTGCTATTTTATTGTTTTGACTCTTTCTTTACTGGATTTTTAAATTATAAACTTCAATTAATGTTATAATAATGCTTTTTTAAATTTATTGTTGTGTTTTTGTCGGGAGAAATAGTAACTTTGTTAAGTCATATGAAAAATTCTTGAAATTTAGTCATGGATTTGAAAATCTGAAATGTAGCAGATATCCTGGAGTTACTAGTTTGTCCAACATATCTCACGTTCCAAAAACTACAGGGTAACACATAAATAACATTATTAATTTTACAAACAGACTTAATAATTATAATAGACAGCTATCATAATTTTGAAATGTATGTGTTTTGTCTATATTCTGGTACTGAAGGAACCTCCTATCATTAACAGGAATTTTCATGATACAGTATGGGACACCTAATTCGGCAGGACCCAAAATTTGGCACATAATCTGATCTAATTCTTTTTTTTTTTTTAAAGAAATTTTTATTAATAAGAGAAAAAAAAATCCGTTATATTCTCTTTCTATTTGGAATTTTATTCTGTTGAAGTAAGTAACTTTATTTTATCTTTCTAAAAAAAAAAAAAAAAAGCATGGAAAAAAAATCTGTGTCAAAGGAAACATCTGGTTCTAAAGCAGTTTAAAATATCTAAAGTGAAAGGGAAAAGTAAAAACACCTGCATTTTCAATGAACAAAATAAAGAAAAGCAAGTTGGAAGAAACTTATCAATCAATCTTGACAGCTGTACAAGTGCTCTACTGGTTTTCCCCCCTTCTTACTCCTTCGTTCCCACATTTCCCTCTCCAGTTTGACCATAAATTAGCCACACCCTTTTGATAATGAAGCTACCACCTGGGATACAAACTGAATTCTATCCCTTTTGCTGCTTTTCTTATTTGATGTAAATTATACTCTTTTGTTTTTTTATTAGTTATTAACTGCTCCTTTTTTTTTTGTTAATTGATGGCTTGTTTTTTCTAATCATATTTAGTTGTTAGCTTGTTTTTTTTTATCATTATTTGTTGTTAGCTTATAAAAAATATATATTGTTATTTCAATTCTATAGATTATATTTTAATTAATGAGATTTCTTAAGATGGGAAAGTTTTAAATTCACCTACTGTGATCAAAATTTAACTAAATTTATTGGAATTAATTAATTTTTTGAAATTAGCAGTATAATTGAATTATTGTATTATATGGGTGCCATTTTGAAATTTCCGAAAGAGATTCGAAATTCGGCAAATTCCGAAATACGGAATTTCATGGGTCCCGTGAGTGCCGGATTTGGGGTCTTATACTGTTTTGATAAATTCAATGTTGTATGTATAAGTAACTGATACCTAAGCACAATTAATTTCTTTCAATATAAAAATAATGTAAATAATTTTATATTATATATTTTTCACATTATTCTACTCCAAGTTTTTATAATTCATTCAACCCCAATCCATTTGGTCCATAGCGTCTGAAAGCGCCAATCAATATACATATTTGATGAAATGCTCCACATGTGCTTCTACTGAGCTGAATTCGGCATGATTATTGCATTGTCATGTGCAACTCTGCTGCATTCTGCAAGTTATTCTCAGTTTCAGGCTTCATTTCCCACACTCTAAAATCGAACTGAAAAATATTTTTATGGTAGCTAATATAATGTGGAAAAGAATTCTTTGTCAGAAACTACTTGTTTTATCATGATCATGTAAAATCTCTGAAAATTAGTTTTGTATTTTGTTAATGTATATAGGGCTTAAAAATATTTTTTGAGTGCTTTAAAAGTACTTAAAAGGTGCTTATTTTTTGTTGAAAGAATTATCTGGCTCCCTGAAAATATATTTTTCGTAATTCTTACAGGCATGGAAATTCAGAAAATGTGGAATTGCTTAAGGAATTCCTTCGTTAAAGAGTTGAGGGTCCAAACAGAGACTCATTCTGGTGATGGTGGCAGACGTAGGAAGTAAAGCCGTACTTTTCGGATCTGCTTTTTCTGATGCCAACAGTTTTAGCATCGAAAACAATGCTCTCAGAGGTACCCAACATAGCCTCATCTGTACAAGATGTGGTTCAGGTTTCACAAGCATTCGTTAAAATTGATTGTAAAAAAAATTTATATAATAAAACCTTTGTTTTTCTATGAATTACATTAGATTTTATGTATTTTCGAATTCCATTAAAACATTTATTGGTAATTCTTCTTTATTTCTATTGTAATATTATTCCTATAATCCTCCTTCATCTTATGAAAATAATCCCTTCCTCACTTTTTTTTTATCTAAATCCCATCCATTTTTCCTAAGCACTATTAATTTTTATTTAATAATTATAAAAAATTAATTTTTTCCTAATATACTTCATCAATATACATATTGAGTTTTTTTTCTTAATTTTAATTATTAACTTTTTTATTAATCATTTAATTTTTATTTGTTACACATTTTGCAATATTTATACCATTTTTGCATTTCTCAGACTTTTAATTACGTTTTATTTTTTAATAATACTTAAAAAAATCTTTTAATAATACTTTATTTTGTAATAGTCTTTTTTTTTATCACATTTTATTATTATTCAATTTTAATGAATGAGAAAAAAAGTATGAGTATAATTTCAACAGTTCAAACAGTCAAAATTAAAAACAGTTTCACTAGAGTAACGTTCTGAAAAGCGTAAAATGAAGAGGATGATTATCACTTGGCAATGTCAATCTTACCCAGTTAAAAAAAAAAAAAACTTAGGCATGAAGGAGAGAAAGCCAAAATATTAAATGTAATTTATAATAATGCATCTTGATGTAGGAGGTGTTTCCTCCCTCATTTCATACTCATATTATATATATTTTTTAAAAATGGGATAATTTATTGCATGAGTGTTTTACGCATGCTTTTTGCAATTTTATTTATTCTCTTTTTAACAAAATAATATGGGATTTTTAAAGTAATTATTTTGTGCTAATTAGCATTTTCATAATTTGTTATTTTTAACAAATATTTTTTTTTGAATTAAAAGTGTTAATTTTTTAATATTGAAATTTTAAATAGTGCTGATAGAGGAAAAGAATGAAAGTTTTATGTGTTGCCTTTTTTATTTATTTGCGTAAATTTATTTAAAGTTTTTATGGCTACCAAAATGGACCATGGGATCCAAAAAAAAAAAAAAACGAAATATCTCATCTTGTATATTTTCTTGTAAATATTAAAAAAGCAAATATATTAAATAAAATATGCACAGAAATTATTCTGACTACAATCGTTATAATTTATCATTTCTTCAAAATATGAATAATAGTTCTGTCAATCAACTAAATAATTTTGTTTTTCCTTTTTTTAAGCACGACACATTCAATTTTTAAAACCTATAAGTTTAACCGAAACAAGATGAGGAAAACGCTTGACTTAAAACTGCTTTAATATTCTTGAATTTTCCAATTTTCTTTCTTTGTTTTTTTTTTTTTTTTTTTNTTTTTTTTTTTTTTTTTTTTTTTTTTTTTTTTTTTTTTTTTTTTTTTTTTTTTGCAATTTAGAGTTATATAAATATATTTATTTTAATCAATGTTTTAGATAGTTATTCTATTTTTTTAATGTATCTTTCATCTCAGAAATTCAGATCAATTCAAATTCATAGTAAAAAAAGTGTTTTTTATTTTTATTTAGCAAAACGTTTTACGACTTATATTTCTTTATAAGTTCGGCTATAATTTTAAATTTTGAAATATATCCCCAAAACTTTATTTCATTCGTGATTGTTTTATCACGTAGGAATATGTGACATAATATTATGCTTTTATGTCTCATCAAAAATTTTAACAGACAAAATGTTCTCTTCAAAATAAAACTATATATTTAAGACACTAATACCTATTAGATTTAAGTAACTTTACTTTAATGTATTTAAAGAAATAACTGCTGCTTATTTTTAATTGAGAGTATTCACAAAGGGGACATATGTGATGCCTGATACTTTTTAATACTTTATATGTTTTCATTTTTGCATATTTAGTATTGTAAATAATGTATCGATCAACAGTCTTAGGAACAAAATGCTTTAATAAGTTAAAAATATCAAAAAAATTTTAAGTACTTTAACAGAATCTTTGAAACAATACCTAGTCAAAAAAGCATTGTTTGTATATTATTACATCGCCATACTATTAGTGCGTTTTATAAAACTTAAGAAAAATTTTAAAACTATTTAATCCTTTACTGTGCATTTTGACATTACAATTTGAATTTTTCATATGTATATTTATTTATATACAGGGACCGCAGACGACCTATTTTTCCTACTTTTTTTATTATTTCGACATCCCTCGTTTTTTTCCCTGTTATTTCCTACTTTTTCATCCAATTTATTGTTTTTCTTTGTAAACACAACGCTTTTATTTTATTAAATTATTAAAATATATATCTGTTGTTAAAAGTATCTTACAGAAAGCTGTAAAAAATTCTGCCTCAGGATTAATAATAAATGTAAAATTTGATACATGATAGAACATTAAATAAAATCTAATTTTTTTTAACCTAAAGAAAAATTTCCTTGCTAAAATAACTTTTTTTAGAAAAAATTATCTGTGAAATGTGTATTTTTAAATTTGATAAAATAATAGTTTTTGATATAAGAATTTATAAAAATACAAAATTTGTCAAAAACAATTTTTTGATATATTTTTTTTTAATCTTTTAAATGGTGTTTTTAAAATTTATATTGACTATGTAGGGAAGTAGATTTATTTTGTGATTTAAATTAATATTCATGAAAATTTATTAAATTATTTTAAAGTAAATTTTTTATTTGTTTTTCAACATTCCTATTTGTTTTATTTTTAAATTCACCTATTTTCCTTACTTTTTTCTGAAAGTTTTGGCTGCTGTCCCTGTATATATATATAAACCTCTATTTGTTCTTCATAAACTTGTGTATCCCAATAAAATAAATAAACTATATAGAAAATACCAGCTTGGGTTCTAACATTACTAATTTCAAATCCCCTTGTCTAAATTCAGTAATATCAAGCACTCGTATAAATGCAACAAAAATTTTGGTCCCCAGTGTTATTCTTCTATTTTAAAAAAATGCATACTGAAAGTGTAATAGCCGTAATCATTTTCTTAAATACTATGAAGTGTTAAAATTAATCCTTATGTATTAATATTTTTTTTAAAAATATATAAAATTTCATTTCAAAAGAAGAAATAATCATTTAGTAGAAAGAAACATGGAAACAAAATAAATAATAGCAATACATAGCTGCCGTTGATCAGGCTTGCCAACTAATTATAGTCAAAATTTACCACAGACAAATTTCTCGATTAATTTTACTGTCAAAAAAATAACTTTTCAATTACCATAAATTTTAACATATTTAACAAACCATACCATAAATTTTAACATATTAATAAAATTAATTAAAATAACATTTATGTTGCTCCTCGAGCTTACCTGATGAGACGAATCAAAGAATATTTTGCAATAAACAATGTTTTTAATTAAATCTAAAATTATATTTAATCTAAATAATATTAAGAAATAAAATATTAAATTAAAATTCTATTTTTCAATTTTCTTCAAAAAAGTATTAGGAATTTCGGTTTTAGGTGGCACATTGAAAAAAAAGCATTTTGATACAAAATGTATTATTATTATTGCTCAATATTAGATAACTTCTTAAGCTACTATGACAAACTTCATTAATGAAAAATACTTCTATTATACTGCCAAGAATGTAATTATTTCAAATAATACATAGCAAGTACGAGAACATTTTTCTATGAATACGAGATAACAACTGGACATAACATATTTCCAGTAGACACGTAGATTGATGGAAAAATCTGCATTCCTTCTTTTAATAACTTTGAAAATTTCATTAAATTACTTTTAAGAAAAACAATATTTTTATTAATGTCGGATAAGATTAATTTTAAAAACAATCAATGATTTTTAAGGAATGTTTCTGCCATTGCGTCATATTATCCTCATCAGTAATATGTTAACTCAAATCCCTCTACCCCAGAGATCTTTCCTTCTTTTTTTAAGCCAGAGTTACATTAGAGCAATGATCATCTTGCTTAAGTACGCTTTGATTTGTTCTTTCGCTGCATTTCATTTGTCTGCAATTACATTACAAATTAACACTACCTATCAAATGAAATGAAGCAAAAAGTATCTAACTAGATAAATAAATATGTCTATATCACATACATCATGAACCACATATGCATTACATATATTAGCTCAGAGAGTTGGATAAATAATGTCACTTAGTTAATAGTTTTTTTGTCCAGAAATAAAGTTGCTTAAATATTCATTTAAAATATCATATTAATATGCTTATACGTTTCCGGGAACTTAAGTGCTCATTTTACTCTTTGTTATGAAGAGAGTTATAAGAGAAGGTAAAGAAGCCTATCTTCTATTCTGGGATGGTATTCTATTCTTCCAATAATTGTAATAAAGCAAAATCATCTAATGCCGACCAAGATGAACAAATGAAAGGTAAATATAATTTTTTTCCAACCTCTTTGGACTCATTTAACAGTTACACAGAATCTAGTAGTTTAAAAAATATTAATTTGCCTTGGACTAAAGACACTATAACAAACAAAAAAAAACCAGATAAAATATTAGCTCAATTATATATCTTATAGCTCGTAAAATTTCAACCCTCCAATAAAATAGATGTGAAAGAAATTCATTTAGATATATATTAACGTTTGTCTCTCAAAGCTATATATATATTTTTTATTTTAGACATTTCTACTCTAAATGTAGAAATTGATTTTGGGAACTAATTAGAAAACAAATCAATATTCTGAAGTACATCAGGCATAGTTCGAATATTTTTTAACGCTAATTGTTATAACATAAAGAAACCACTGCATCTTACAGTGACCTCTCACTTATGTACCTCCTCTTTTATGCACCTTTTCATTTATAAGACGATTTTTATAGGTCCCAATACATTAGGTAGGAAAATAATAATCTATCTAACTTCAACTTGTGTAGTACTTAAGATTTACCTCTTGACGAAATGGCAAAGAGAATGAAATTCAGCTTATCTTTTAAAGCGGATGTCATTAAGAGATTTTAAGAAAATCCATCAACAACTAAAAAAAAGCTTTAACTGATCATTTTAAAATTCCTGAACCAACTTTAAAAGGGATTTTAAAAATAAAGGATACAAATGTTGCTGTTCAACGGTAATGTGGAATTAAATATTCGAAGAGAAGTCTTATTCAAGGTGGAAAGTTTCAAGAACTGGAAAGTGTATTGTTATAAATGGTTTAAAGAAGCTCGTGCTTGTAACATTCCGGTTAATATTGAATTACTTAGGCAAAAAGCAGTTCATCTTGAAGAAATTTAGATAATTGAAAATTTTTCAGCTTCACATGGATGAGTAGAGAAGTTCAAAATCCGACATGGCCTAGAAACTTGTACTACAGGGTTCCCTCGGTCCTTAAAAGCTGCTTAATTTTTATTTTGGAAAATAAGGGACCTTAAAAGTGCTTAGTTTTGGTTCAAGGTTTTTAGAAGTCCTTAGTTTTTTAGCATCACTATGAATTGATAGAAGCAATTTTTCAGTTCAATTTTTTTTAAACAAAATGGATTTCTTTTATCACTTAAAATTACACTATGCACCGAGGGTAAAGCATTTTAGAGGGACAAAAATTAATGTGTGTAAAGGGGGGGGGGTTACAGGCAAGGGGAAGAAAGCACGTTCTTTCATTAATATATTCTGCCCCTTACCTAGAATGATACTTTATGAGGAAAGTGAAGTATTCCACAAGAAAAAAATACTGCTCATGGAAGAGTTTGTGGTCTTTTTTTTTGGGGGGGGGGGGAATTTTTAGGTACCTAAGTAGAAAACCCACACTAACCTTCAAAATTGACAGAATTCAAGTTCTACTGGTAATGCATCTGCTTATAGGGATTAAGTAAAACGCTAAGAAAAGAAGTATCAGGGGAAAAAAAATATTTTGAACACTAGGAACCATAACAAAAACCACTTCTAAAATCTCTAATTAATTAAATTTGTATAATATTTCAATGTGTAATTAGTAACTGAAATTTATAGAAAGCATAAAAATTTTTAAAATTCGTGATTGTACATATGTGTAAGAAACAGGGTTTGAAAAATCCCAGCCCACCTAGGCTTTTCATCAGGAACCTGGAGTTTATTGGTAAAAACCAAGTTTTTTCAAAAATACTTAATTTTTTTTCCTGGGCACTAATAAGTAAGCATAATTTGCTTCTAACAAGAAAGTTAAGTATTTGGTAACTATTTATAATTTGTTTTGTTGCAATGTAATAATTTTTTGTAAAGTTTTGATTGTTATGCTATTATTTTTATTTCTTAAGGAAAAGCAGATTTGCCTTGTAATTCTTTGGCGAGCCTGTTAATGCAATTATATCAGTGCTTACATTATAATAAAATCGTTTTTTTTATTGATTGATATTTTTAGGAAGGTAAATAATTTGCAATGTCACTGGTGGCATATGTATATTCAATGATAAAGAATCACACTATTTTGTAAAATCCTTAATTTTTCAAAAAAGTCCTTAATTTTTGCTTCGTTGAAAGAGTGGGAATCCTGGTGAAAGCGCAAAGGAATGGAAAGAAGAATTAAAATCCTTAATTAAAGGATACAAACCATAGGACATTTTTAATTGTGATGAAACTGGTTTGTTTTTCAGGATGATGCCTAAGAAAACATTGGCATTTAATGAGGAACCCTGCCACAGTGGAAGAAACAGTAAAGATAGATTAACCATTTTATTAATGCAGGTAGGTTAAGAAAACACTCACCCTCTATTATTGGCAAGTCGAAAAAGCCTCGTTGTTTTAAAAAAATGAAGCGAATTTCCTGTGAGTACTCAAGCAATGGATGACTTCAAATTTTTTTTTTCATTTGAGAAAACAAATTGAAAAAGAAAAGGCCTCCTCATTACAGATCAATGTCCAGCCCATCCATGAGACTTTTAAACATATCAAAGTAATATTTTTTTCCTGCACGAGCAAGTTACAGCATTTGGATTTAGGCATCCGTTCCTTAAAAGTGCGTTACTGAAAAACGTTGATATCTAACATAACTGGAAACAGTCGGCTGAGATGGGCTGATTTGCTGGAGTCTGATTTTCTTGTAATTAATGAAAAGAATTTGAGATCAAAGATAAATCGGAAGTTGTTATGGAGAAATCTTCAGGAGAAAGCATTGGGCTATCTGGCCAAGTATGATGATGTGTTGCGTTTCATCCAAATCAGCCCGATATATTTCATGATGACTTTCCAGTTTACCAAAAAAAGTTAAACAATTTCCGTGGTTGCATGTTGCTGAAATAGGTGGTATTGGATGTTTTCATTACATCAAATATTTTCACCTTTCCCCCGAAAAAACTATGTAAAGAACGGATTCAACGTTGCAAATGTAGTTATTTTAAATCTGCAATAAGAACTTTTCTAAGAATTTGCGGACTCTTTACTTCAAAAAAAAAAAAAAAATGGATTTAAATCCAAGAAAATTAAAGAAATAGTATAAGTAATTAATAGTTGAAATTTTCCTAATTTCATAACAAATTTTTTAATATTTATGATTAAATTATAACTAAATATTTATGATTTCTTTTAATAATATTCTTTAAAATTTAAATATTTATAAACAATTGTAAAATTTCTAATATTGTTTATAAACCTAAATTATTATTTTGTTTCAGTAATTAGCGCTTAAAGGTTGATGTTTCCTAATGATTAAGTATGAACAAATTGCTATTAACAGCATAGTCTAAAATTACGATTCTAAATTTAAGCCAAATTTGTAAATTATTGGTATCGAACAACATGTAGCTAAAAATGGTCTATATTTGCTTTAATTTTGTTTAACAATAAAAGTTAAAATAGAGTATTTATAGCGTCATCTACGACAACTAGTAAAATATTTTTATTAGTTTAAAAAGGTATTTAATTTAATATTATGGCCAAGAAAATTTTTCTAAACTATGCTTTTGAAAGGAAATAATATGTTGATTGCATTAAGTTTGAAAAAGCTAATATCTTTGCTAGCGATCTCCCAAATCTGTGTGCAGCGTGACGTCATGAGGAGGGAAATCGTAGCTTCAGCTCTAAGAGCGGAATGAACTAGCCCTGGCTTCAAGCAGGTTAAAAATATTAATTGTGATGTTTTATAAATTTCGTCTAATCCAACATTAAACGTGAAAATTTTTTATACCTTCTGAAATAAATTAATTTTAATTTACCTTTGGGCTTTTTCACAGCCTTAGAAAATATACTCATTAAATTACTCATACTAAAGAAAAAAAAGGACAATTATTGCTTTCAAGTTTTCTTATCTTCGCTTGCGATCTCCGAGATTTATGTACGGCGTGACGTCACAAGGAGAGCATTCGTAGCTTTTGCTCGAAGAGAGGAATGAAATCTGCATTAAGTTCGAGCACTGATTAAATGGTAGTATATTCATTTCCCAATAAAAAGATAGTGGGTTCGTGTACTGTACATAAGAGTTAGAAAAGTATTTCAAAGATGGGCTCAGATGTTGATCAAATAGAGCGGATTTGCGATATTATTCTGATATAAGTTTGATTGTTGATCAAGTTGTAGGTTCGAGCCACAAAGAGTTGTTTAGACAAAATGTGTTCAAATGATCGATAAATTATTAAATGAGTTCAAGTGCTAGCGTTAATTAAATGATAGCGAGTTCGGATACCGATGATATGAGAGTTCGAGTATTGTTGAATAATTCAGGCTTCAAGTTTTGATCAATTAATTGTGGTTTTGAGAACCGATGAAAATCAGTTTAAGAGGGAAAAAAAATACTCAGGTCTTAAACTCAATAAGGGGACGTTTCGATAACGTTAGGTCCGCATAGGTCAAAATATGGTGAGTTTCGTGAACCGATTAGATGAGATTCGAACAATGATCAAAAAAAAATGTAAGAACATGTACAGATCAATCGATATAGTCTACTCGTTTACTGATTAAAATGCATTTGACTAGAGAATTGATCATATGATAAGGAGCTGACTTATTAATAAAATGAAGCATTTAGAATTTCTGAATGACGCTTTTTCCACGTTTACTAAGAAATTTTTCAAGTTACTATTATTTACGCAGTGCATTTTTTTTTTAAATCATAGTTTACCTCATGATTTTACACAATTTTATCTTCATAGTTTGAAATTTACCTGTATCATTATTATATACTTTTCTTCTACTAGTGAAACTAGATTTTAATATTAGTTATTACACACATTTACAATTAATTCTACGTAGCTTTTATGCATTAGTAATTTACGTGTTACTATATAAGTCGTTTTTAAGCGTTTATTTTTCATATGCATATCTTAGCATTAATGAGTAGCTTATACTTATTTATAGTAGTTATTCGTTTCATTTATATTCATCCATTACATTTTTGACTTATGTGTTTCCTTTACACGTTTATTTTACATATGCATAACCTTTACGAGTTTTTTAATTGTGACTTTATAATTGAGGCTAAAAAATTTGAGTGAAACATTTGTGTCGGCGTTTTAAACTGTAGCGATTCCCTTCTGGAAGATCTATTTTTAGATCAAGGCCCCAAATTGTGCCTCTTCAGCCTACCCTGAGAGGCCGGGATTAAGGTTTTTACATCATTCCAGTGAGTATCCCCTCAGCGAGCAGTCGCACTAACTTGTTACGTTTAAATAAATTTATATTAAGTTTTAAATCGTCATCCTTGTTCTCACTGCACATTGGAGTCCTCATTAATTAGTGATTAGAGGAAATAAAATTATACTTTGAAACCTCTAAAATGGTGACACGGACGACAAACAAAATAAAAATCTACTGATCCAGAACAATGGGTGACGCTGCCGCCGTAGTGATCCCTCCCTTCATACGTGCTGACCCCGCCCTTTGTTTCTTCATGCTAGAATCAACCTTTGCCTTAGCAGCTCCAAAGGCAATAACAGAAGCAAAAACGTCGATTACAGCAACTACGTCGTCGCTCATTTGCCACCTGATACTGCGACGATCGTGCGAGATGTAATCATGAATCCGGATATCACTGATCCCTACATGGACTTAAAGTCTAAAATTATAGAACGATGTGGGGAATCTAAAACAGAAGAAATCAGACGTCTACTGGCTGGAGAAAATCTAGGGGATCGGAAACCTACAGAGCTCTTGCGAGACATGAAACGAAGAGCGGAAAATCATAAAATTGAGGACGAACTGCTTTTCGAGTTATTTATTCAAGAGATGCCTCTCCCCGTCCAGACAATCATTGCTTCGATTTCCCCCTTGTCAACAGAAAAAGCTGCAGAAGTTGCTGATAGAATATTAGCGATCTCGAATCCTCTACACTCCCCACTTCCCTCAGTCCATTCATCCCAGAGGTCAACAGCCCCGCGGATCTATACATTTATAACTTTTCGTTATTATCGAAGATTATGCAAATTTATACTTAAACAATTTAAACTTATTAAGAAATGTAAACTTATATTATGAAATTAAAAAAAAAATCTACACAGTTTTATTCTATGCATGTAGACTTATTTTATAAACACGAATTTCATCTATTATTATAAATTCATTACACATACATTTATAACGATAAAAATATCTTGCAGAAAGATATTGGTTCTAATTAGGTTTGTCGCAGAAAGTCAGAAAAAATTCTGCCACAGGGCTCTGAACATAGTGTCTAAAGCTTCANTAGAACATTAAATAAAATCTAATTTTTTTTAACCTAAAGAAAAATTTCCTTGCTAAAATAACTTTTTTTAGAAAAAATTATCTGTGAAATGTGTATTTTTAAATTTGATAAAATAATAGTTTTTGATATAAGAATTTATAAAAATACAAAATTTGTCAAAAACAATTTTTTGATATATTTTTTTTTAATCTTTTAAATGGTGTTTTTAAAATTTATATTGACTATGTAGGGAAGTAGATTTATTTTGTGATTTAAATTAATATTCAGGAAAATGTATTAAATTATTTTAAAGTAAATTTTTTATTTGTTTTTCAACATTCCTATTTTTTTTTTTAAATCCACCTATTTTCCTTACTATTTTCTGAAAATTTTGGCTGCTGTCCCTGTATATATATATAAACCCCTATTTGTTCTTCATTAACTTGTGTATCCCAATAAAATAAATAAACTATATAGAAAATACCAGTTTGGGTTCTAACATTACTAATTTCAAATCCCCTTATTTAAATTCAGTAAGATCAAGCACTCGTATAAAAGCAACAAAAAATTTGGTCCCCAGTGTTATACTTCTATTTTAAAAGAATGCATACTGAAAGTGTAAAAGCCGTAATCATTTTCTTAAATACTATGAAGTGTTAAAATTAATCCTTATGTATTAATATTTTTTTAAAAATATATAAAATTTCATTTCAAAAGAAGAAATAATCATTTAGTAGAAGAAAAAAAATGGAAACAAAATAAATAATAGCAATGCAGGCTTGCCAACTAATTATAGTCAAAATTTACCACAGACAAATTTCTCCATTAATTTCACTGTCAAAAAAATAACTTGTCAAATAAATAATTACCATCAATTTTAACATAATTAGTCTCATAAAAATGTTACAAAAGCGTAATGCTAAACAAAATAAGCACATCACATGGTTTTAGATGTGGACCTTGCACTAAAATGGCATTTATGTAGCTCCTCGAGCTTACCTGATGAGACGAATCAAAGAATATTTTGCAATAAACAATGTTTTTAATTAAATCTAAAATTATATTTAATCTAAATAATATTAAGAAATAAAATATTAAATTAAAATTCTATTTTTCAATTTTCTTCAAAAAAGTATTAGGAATTTCGGTTTTAGGTGGCACATTGAAAAAAAAGCATTTTGATACAAAATGTATTATTATTATTGCTCAATATTAGATAACTTCTTAAGCTTCTATGACAAACTTCATTAATGAAAAATACTTCTATTACGTTGCCAAGAATGTAATTATTTCAAATAATGCATAACAAGTATGAGAACATTTTTCTATGAATACGAGATAACAACTGGACATAACATATTACCGGTAGACACGTAGATTGATGGAAAAATCTGTATTCCTTCTTTTAATAACTTTAAAATTTCATCAATTTACTTTTAAAAAAAAAACAGTATTTTTAGTAATGTCGGATAAGATTAATTTTAAAAACAATCAATGATTCTTAAGGAATGTTTCTGCCACTGAAATCCCTCAACCACAGAGATCTTTCCTTCTTTTCTTTGTGCCAGAGTTATATTAGAGCAATGATCATCTTGCTTAAGTACGCTTTGATTTGTTCTTTCGCTGTTAAATTCTGCATTTCATTCGTCTGCAATTACATTACACAATAACACTACCTATCAAATGAAATGAAGCAAAAAGTAAATAAATATGTCTATATCACATATATCATGAACCACATATGCATTACATATAGTTGGATAAATAATGTCACTTAGATAATAGTTTTTTTTTCCAGAAATAAATTTGCTTAAATATTCATTAAAAATATCATATTAATATGTTTAAAAGTTTCCGGGAACTTCAGTACTCATTTTACCCTTTATTATAAAGATTTTTTTTTTTTTTTATTGAAATTACATACATTTGCCGACTTGTGTGCTCAATATAGGCTTATAAGTCATTGTCAAGTAGAAAATACAGATAGAACAATTCAGAGAAAGACATCACAAATAATACATCCAGGGTTACGGCGGGATTCGAACCCGCTACCTCCACGCTTAACAGAGCGTTTGGACCGGCGATACCGCTCGGCCAGGGAGGCCCCTATTATAAAGAGAGTTGTAAGAGAAGGTGAAGAAGCCTATCTTCTATTCTGGGATGGATTACTTCCAATAATTGTAATAAAGCAAAATCATCTAATGCTGACCAAGATGAACAAATAAAAGGTAAATATAATTTTTTTCCAACCTCTTTGGACTCATTTAACAGTTACACAGAATCTAGAAGTTTAAAAAATATTAATTTGCCTTGGACTAAAGACACTATAACAAACTAATAAAAAACCATATAAAATATTTGCTCCATTATAGGTGTTATAGCTCGTAAAATTTTAACCCTCAAATAAAATAGATGTGAAACAAATTCATTTAAATATATATTAAAGTTTGACTCTCAAAGCTATATATATTTTTTATTTTAGACATTTCTACTCTAAATGTAGAAATTAATTTTGTCAACTAATTAAAAAACAAATCAATATTCTGAAGTATATCAGGCATAGTTCGAATATTTTTTAACGCTAATTGTTACAACATAAAGAAACCACTGCAACTTACAGTGACCTCTCACTTATGTACCTCTTTTATGCACCTTTTCATTTATAGGACGATTTTTACAGGTCCCAGTACATTAGGTAGGAAATAATAGTAAACATCCTTCGTTTATGTGTCGCTCTAAAAACAAATTTTTTAATTATGCGACGAAATTTCGAACACACATTTTAATTTTTTTTACAAAAAGTTTTAAATTAAAAATTGAAGCAAATAAGCAATCCTTATTACAGATAAAAAGAAATATGTTTTTAGATCCTATTGAATAGTTCAATTTTCTTCCCCCTACGACCTCATTTTTGCTGTTTCTAGAATGACATTCTTTCTACAATTTTGAATAGTGTCTTATCTGTTACTCCAACAACAATGAAAGTCCATTCATCTTTAAGAAAATGACCATTCTTCTTTCCCAAAGGTTTGTTTTACTCCCATGTTGTTGTCTAGAAAAAAAAATGGAATAGGAAACAGACCACAATCACTTACTTGCAGTCAGATGGACATCATGAGTAAATAAAAGGAGGTGGTCTGTTTAGTGACAGTAGTAATCAAACAATTTGCATCATATTATGCTTTTCTTAGAAATTTATCACGTGATGTTTCATCGCCTCACATAAAACTCGAATTTTTTGTGAAGAACTGTTCATTTATATCTAACTTAAACTTGTGTAGTATTTAAGATTTGCCTCTTGACGAAATGGCAAAGAGAATGAAATTCAGCTTATATTTTAAAGCGGATGTCATTAAGAGATTTTAAGAAAATCCATCAACAACTAAAAAATGCTTTAACTGATCATTTTAAAATTCCTGAACCAACTTTAAAAGGGATTTTAAAAATAAAGGATACAAATGTTGCTGCTCAACGGTATTGTACAATTAAATATTTGAAGAGAAGTCTTATTAAAAGTGGAAAGTTTCAAGAACTGGCAAGCGTATTGTTATAAATGGTTTAAAGAAGCTCGTGCTTGTAACGTTCCGGTTAATATAGAATTACTTAGGCAAAAAGCAGTTCATCTTGCAGAAACTTAGATAATTGAACATTTTTCAGCTTCACATGGATGAGTAGAGAAATTCAAAATCCGACATGGCCTAGAAACTTGTACCACAGGGTTCCCTCGGTCCTTAAAAACTGCTTAATTTTTATTTTGGAAAATAAGGGCTCTTAATTTTGGTTCAAGGTTTTTAGAAGTCCTTAATTTTTTAGCATCACTATGATTGATAGGAACAATTTTTGTTCAATTTTTTAAAACAAAATGGATTTTTTTCATCACTTAGACTATGCACCGAGAGTAAAGCATTTTAGAGGGACACAAATTAATGTGTGTAAAGGGGGGGGGGTTACAGGCAAGGGGAAGAAAACATGTTCTTTCATTAATATATTCTGCCCTTTGCCTAGAATGATACTTTATGAAGAGAGTGAATTATTCTGCAAGAAAAAAATAGTGCGGACAAGAGGAATACTGCACATGGATGAGTTTGTGCTCTTTTTTTTTGGGGGGGGGGGGGATTTTAGGTACCTAAGTAGAAAACCCACACTAACCTTCAAAATTGACGGAATTCAAGTTCTACTGGTAATGCATCTGCTTATAGGGATCAAGTAAAACGCTAAGAAAAGAAGTATCAGAAAAAAAATATTTTGAACACTAGAAACCATAACAAAAACTATTTCTAAAATCTCTAATTAATTAAATTTGTGTAATATTTCAATGTGAAATTAGTAACTGAAATTTATAGAAAGCATAACATTTTTTAAAATTCATGATTGTACATGAATTTTAACAGGCTTTTCATCAAGAACCTGGAGTTTATTGGTAAAAACCAAGAGTTTTTTCAATAATATTTAATTTTTTTTCCTGGGCAATAATAAGAAAGCATGATTTACTTTGAACAAGAAAGTTAAGTATTTGGTAACTATTTATAATTTGTTTTGCTGCAATGTAATTTTTTTTTTAAAGTTTTAGATGGTTTTATTTCTTAAGGAAAAGCAGCTTTGCCGGGTAATTCTTTGGCGAATCTGTTAATTAATGCAATTATTTCAGTGCTTACATTATAATAAAAAAAAATTTTCATTTATTGATTTTTTTTGGAAGGTAAATAATTTGCAATGTCACTGGTGGCATATGTATATTCAATGATAAACAATCACACTATTTTTTAAAATCCATAATTTTTGCTCCATTGAAAGAGTGGGAACCCTGGTGAAAGCGCTGAGGAATGGAAAGAAGAATTAAAATCCTCTGGTAATTAAAGAAAACAAACCATAGGACATTTTTAATTGTGATGAAGCTGGTTTGTTTCTCAGGATGATGCCTAAGAAAACATTGGCATTTAATGAGGAACCCTGCCACAGTGGAAGAAACAGTAAAGAAAGATTATCCATTTTATTATGTTGTAATGTAGATGGATCAGAAAACACTCACCCTTTATTATTGGCAAGTCGAGAAAGCCTCGCTAATGCTTTAAAAAAATAAAGCGAATTTCCTGTGAGTACTCAAGCAATAGAGCAGAATGGATGACTTAAAATTTTTTTTTACCCTTTCTTCATTAATTTGAGAAAACAAATTGAAAAAGAAAAGTCCGCGTCATTATTGATCAATGTCCAGCCCATCCATGAGACTTGCCAACTTTTAAACATATTAAAGTAATATTTTTTCCTGCACACTGCACGAGCAAGTTACAGCATTTGGATTTAGGCATCCGTTCCTTAAAAGTGCATTACTGAAAAACGTTGATATCTAACATAACTGGAAACAGGCGGTTGAGATGGGGTCTGATTTTCTTGTAATTGATGAAAAGAATTGGAGATCAAAGATAAATCGGAAGTTATTATGGAGAAATCTTCAGAGGAAAGCATTGGGCCATCTGGCCAAGTATGATGATGTATTGCGTCTCATCCAAATCAGCCCGATATATTTCCTGATGACTTTCCAGTTCACCAAAAAAAGTTAAACAATTTCCGTGGTTGCATGTTGCTGAACTGGATGTATTTATTACATCAAAAATTTTCACCTTTTCCCCGAAAAAACTATGTAGAGAAAGGATTCAACGTTGCAAATGGAATGGCCTAGTTAGTATAAATCTGCAATATGAACATTTATAAGAATTTGCCGACTCGGTACTTCAAAAAAAATGGCAGGCAAAAAAAATGGATTTAAGTCCTAGAGAATTAAAGGAATAGTATAAATAAATAATAGTTGAAATTCTCCTAATTTCATAACAAATTTTTTAATGTTCTTATTCTAAATGTTTATGATTTCTTTCAATAATATTCTTTAAAATTTAAATATTTATAAACAATTGTAAAATTTCTAATACTGTTTATAAACCTAAATTATTATTTCGTTTCAGTAATTAGTGAGGTTTATGTTTCCTAATGATTAAGTATGAACAAATTGCTATTAACAGCATAGTCTAAAATCAGGAATATCAAATTTAAGCCAAATTTGTAAATTATTGCTATCGAACAATATGTAGCTAAAAAGTGTCTATATATGCTTTAATTTTGAAAGGAAATAATATGTTAATTGCATTAAGTTTGAAAAAGCTAATATCAAGAAAAAATCGAACTTATTTTTACAGAGAGTATGTTGCTAAGTTTTCATAAAATCTTTGCTAGCGATCTCCCAGATCTGTGTGCAGCGTGACGTCATGAGGAGGGAAATCATAGCTTCAGCTCTAAAAGCGGAATGAACTAGCCCTGGCTACAAGCAGGTTAAAAATATTAATTGGGAAGTTTTATAAATCTCGTCTAATCCAACATTAAACGTAAATATTTGCTATACCTTCTGAAATAAATTCTTTTTAATTTACCTTTAGGCTTTTTCACAGCCTTAGAAAATATACTCATTAAAATTACTCATACTTAAGAAAAAAAGGACAATGTGAATATTATTGCTTTCAAGTTTTCTTATCTTCGCTTGCGATCTCCAAGATTTATGTACGGCGTGACGTCACAAGGAGGGCCGTAGCCTTTGCTCAAAGAGAGGACTGAAATCTGCCCCAAGTTCGAGCACTGATTAAATGATAGTATATTCATTTCCCAATAAAAAGATATTGAGTTCGTGTACTGTACATAAGAGTTAGAAAAGTATTTCAAAGATAGGCTCAGATGTTGATCAAATAGAGCGGATTTGCGATATTATTCTGATATAGGCTTGATTGTTGATCAAGTTGTAGATTCGAGCCACAAAGAGTCGAACAATGAGTTGTTTAGACAAAATGTGTTCAAATGATTGTAGGATCGGTAAATTATTAAATGAGTTAAAGTGCTAACGTTAATCAAATGATAGCGAATTCGAGTATTGTTGAATAATTCAGGGTTCAAGTTTAGATCAATTAATTGTGGTTTTGAGAACCGATGAAAATCAGTTTAAGAGGGAAAAAATACTCAGGTCTTAAACTCAATAAGGGGACGTTCTGATTAAAGTAGCTTCGGTCGTAATATGATGAGTTTCGAGGACTGTTTTAAAGAGAGTAGATTCGTGCAATGATCAAAAAAAAATGTATGAACATGTACAGATCAATCGATATAGTCTACTCGTTTACTGATTAAATTGCGTTTGACTAGAAAATTGATCATATGATAAGGAGCTGACTTATTAATAAAATGAAGCATTTAGAATTTCTGAGTGCCTTACTAAGACATTTTTCAAGTTACTATTATTTACGCAGTATATTATTTTAATCATTGCTTATCATAGTTTACTTCATGATTTTACACAATTTTATCTTTATAGTTTGAAATTTAGCAGTTTCATTATTATTTACTTTTCTTCTACTAGTGAAACTAGATTTTTATATTAGTTATTACACACATTTACAATTAATTCTACGTAGCTTTTAAGCATTAGTAATTTACGTGTTACTATATAAGTTGTTTTTACGCGTTTATTTTTCATATGCATATCTTAGCATTAATGTGTAACATATACTTATTTATAGTAGTTATTCGTTTCAATTATATTCATCCATTACATTTTGGACTTTTGACTTACTTATGTGTTTCATTTACACGTTTATTTTACATATGCATAACCTTTACGAGTTTTTTAAATTGTGACTTTATAATTGAGGCTAAAAATTTTGAGTGAAACAATTGTGTCGGCGTTTTAAACTAAGCTTTTAGATCTTCTCATAAAAACTATAAGTTAAAAAAGGAGTACTTTCGTCACTATTAACCAATTTAAAAATATAAATCTAAAATTTTAGTTTCAATATTTGCGGTCATATGCTTTAACACCATAATTTATGTGTTTGGGATAAAGGAAGAAACACACACACAATGCATTTTAATTACATTCGCGAGGATAACCTGTAAAATAATAACTTTTTGTTAAAGTAAGATAACTTTGTCAGCCTTTACAGTTTTGTCTTTAATGTACATGGAAGATGATCTTGCTTATTTCATCAGTCATTCAGTCCTTACTCAGATCACGTGGGTGACATGACTCTTGAATTTCATCCATATCATGTTGATCTATCATAAACAGGAACAACGCAGACGAAACTATTATGACGAGGATGGGGTGGGTACACATAGAACAAACAGTTTTGCAACTCGTCGGTAATGATCTCTAATCTATCTGCCTCTAGATCCTGCAATAAAAAGTGCTCTGTTATTTCTACCTCGTCATAACATGTGGTCAAGGGCCATCATCTAATTTAAGACCTGAACTTTATTAACGAGTGCGTCAGAAAAATTAATATGAACTTTACGAAAAATAAAAGACACGCACAAAAAAATAATGAATACATTTTTTAGAAGATCATACGTATACGAGACTACATTAAAAAAGGGCAAACTTTAAATTTTATCACAAAATAAAAAATACTACTTTAATTTCCGCATTACTTTGTTTAGAACAAAACATTTTAAAGTTTCCAGTTTAATTTTACCAATTCTGAACTGTATAGGGCGAAATTGACGGTCGCTTCTAGTCGTAAGGGGGACTAAATTTAACAATTTGCGATTAAAAAATTGTCTGCAGTCTCTACTATATTCGTCGAAAACGNCACATTGGAGTCCTCATTAATTAGTGATTAGAGGAAATAAAATTATACCTTGAAACCTCTAAAAAACTAAGCTTTTAGATCTTCTCATAAAAACTATAAGTTAAAAAAGGAGTCCTTTCGTCACTATTAACCAATTTAAAAATATAAATCTAAAATTTTAGTTTCAATATTTGTGGTCATATGCTATAACACCATAATTTATGTGTTTGGGATAAAGGAAGAAACACACACACACAATGCATTTTAATTACATTCGCGAGGATAACCTGTAAAATAATAACTTTTTGTTAAAGAAAGATAACATTTGTCAGCCTTTACAGTTTTGTCTTTAATGTACATGGAAGATGATCTTGCTTATTTCATCAGTTATTCAGTCCTTACTCAGATCACGTGGGTGACATGACTCTTGAATTTCATCCATATCATGTTGATCTATCATAAACAGGAACAACGCAGACGAAACTATTATGACGAGGATGGTGTACACATAGAACAGTAAAATGTCTAACAAACAGTTTTGCAACTCATTGGTAACGATCTCTAATCTATCTGCCTCTAGATCCTGCAATAAAAAGTGCACTATTATTTCTACCTCGTCATAACATGTGGTCAAGGGCCATCGTCTAATTTTTTCCCTCTATTTTAATTGAAAAAAATCTGAACTTTATTAACGAGTGCGTCAGAAAAATTAATATGAACTTTACGAAAAATAAAAGACACACACACGCACAAAAAAATAAGGAATACATTTTTTAGAAGATCATACGTATACGAGACTACATTAAAAAAGGGCAAACTTTAAATTTTATCACAAAATAAAAAATACTACTTTTAATTTCCGCATTACTTTGTTTAGAACAAAACATTTTAAAGTTTCCAGTTTAATTTTACCAATTCTGAACTGTATAGGGCAAAATTGACGGTCGCTTCTAGTCGTAAGGGGGACTAAATTTAACAATTTGCGATTAAAAAATTGTCTGCCAGTCTCTACTATATTCGTCGAAAACGGATCTTTTATTATTAATTTTTGGAATTATTATAAATTGTTTACAGTACTCTTATAATTATTTTATTTCTTATGAACCTTGTAACATCTGTTATATTTTGAGAAAAAACTAAAAAGAAATTGCCTAAATTTATAAACAATAGACTTTTTTTAATTGTTTAAAATTTTCCATTTTTTTAAAGGCCACGTTTTTTTTTTTTAAAAAAAAAAGGGACCACTATGCCACAACATGAAAGATATGAATCATGAAACAAATGTCCATCCTTCAAAATAGGTTACAGCATTTGCTTAAAATAGTTAGTAAACGTATGTCACCTGAAATCATCATTATAAATATTTGATTATTTAACATTGTTAACCAAATCTGTATTTTTAAAAAAATTGAACAAAACTCTGGGGCTATATGCCTGAATAATAATATGTATACGTAATTTAATCTGACAAATTTTGCGATTTCTACTTGCATTATTCAGTAAAATAAAAAGATGTTGGATAAAAGATCAAAATTTTTGCGTTTCTTCAAAATCTATTTTCGCGTGTTACTTTTTTTTTTATGTTTTAAATTACACACATATTACTTAGTTTTATAACTTTTACTTTAGTTATCATATGTTTAACATTTACGTGTTTATTTCCTTTACACGTTACTTTTACGAGTTAAATTTCTTCATACATTAATTCACACTCTTTAATTAACTTTATTTTACTATATTTTTCTGTATTTATTCCTTTACGCTTTTAATTTTCTCACGCGTTACTTTTTTTTGTGTTTTTATTTACTAATATTTTATTTTACATTTTGTACCGTACTTTCCTTTATTAACGTTTGTGCAGTTACTCTTTAATGGGCAGCTTTCATTTTTCATATGCATAAGTTTTAAATTTTCGCGTTAGTTATTTTTCCTAATGTTTTATTTACATCCTTTATACTTTACTATTCTTACGCGTTTACTTTTCTTATGCGTTAATTTTATATTTGTGCGTTATTATATATTACGTGTTAATGCTTCTTGTGCGTTACTTTTACATGTTTTCTTGTATTACAATTTCATCTGCACAATATTATATTTTACGCAATATCTTTCTCGTGTATTATGATTACGCGGCATACGAGCTCAATTTACGCATTATTGTCAATTACGAGATACTTTTCATTATGCGTTACTTTTATAATGCGGTCACTTATTTTTCTCACGCGTAACTTTTGTCTTACTTGTAACTTCTTTTCGCTCCATTATATTTTGCACTCTATAAGAAAAGCAATACGTAACTATGTAAGTGCTACTTTTACACGTTATTTTCCTGTTGCTTTTCTTTATGTTTTACCTTTCTTATTCGACACTTCACTTATGCGTTCCTTTTGCGCAATAGTTTTTCTTTACGCGTCAACTTTGTTATGCATAACTATTGTTTACCTTTCTTTACGCGTTACTTATCCGAGAATATTTTTATTTCTTTTATCATTCTTATGGGATTTCTTTTTACTCGTTAATTTTTCTTATTCCATTTTACTCTTTTAATGCATTACTTTTTCTATCTTAAGCGTTACTTTTACGCTTAACTATTTTAATGTTTTACTTTTAAGCGTTATACGCTTTATTTTTGCATGTTTTATGCATTTTTTTCATGCGTTTTATTTTTTATGAGTTACCCCTATTTCTTCTCGTTTCTTTGCTTTATGCTTTAATTTATTCCTTACTTTTTTTAATGCGATTTTTTATTTGTCCCTTTCTTGCATTTACTTTTTTATGCGTTATTTTTTACTCATTATCATGTTTTACGTATAGCTTCTCTTATACCGTTACCTTAAAAAGTTAATTTTGTTATGAAGCACTTTTACGCATTGCTCTATTTCATTCTTCGCTCTAAACTTTAATTTTTGGAACGCGTTTTTTTTTACGCATTACTTTTTTTTTAAAGCGAAACTTTCAAGCGATTATTTTTATACATCATCTCTTTTTATTAATTATGCTTTAATTTTCACACATTTTACACTATAATTAATATTCTACCTTTCTTTATGCATTAGGTGTATTCTATTCTTTCCTGCGTCTATTTTTCTCACGTATTACTTTTATATTTTATTCGTTATTATACTTTATGCGTAAAATTTCGATATTTTACACGCTTTTTCTTATACGTTACATTTACTTTTGCACGTTTTCATAATCTTTTAAATTATGACACTTATTACTTTATTATTTATACTTCACTATTAATGTGCGTTACTCTTACAAGTTAAATTAAGCCTTATAGTTGCGTGTTATTAAATTTTACGCGTTACTTCTTTATTATGTTTAAGCTGTATTCCATTTTTCTCTACACCCTATTAAAAATTAACGCACTTTCTATTTTATATTTTGCTATGCTTGTTTTATACTTTAATCTATATATTTCGCTTTATTTTACACTTCACGCTTTCCTTTTACTTTCTTTCATACTTTACTTTACGCTTTTCTTTTTATTTCACACACTTTATTTAAGCGTTATTTTTAGGCATCACTTTCAAACGTTTATGTCTTATTCTTTACTTTCATTCTTTTATGTGCAGTTATAACTTTCACGCGTTTACTTTTCGTAAGTATTACTTTTCTTTTTGCTTTATTTTAATTATATTTTACACTTTGCTATTCTTTGGCTTTACTGTTATGTTACGAGTCCTTTTCTTATGCGTCACTTTTCATGTATTACTTTAACCAGTTTATTATTCTTTTACGTAGTGTTTTTACTTTTCTTACGCTTTACTTTTACACGTTTTCATTTCTTATGCGATATTTATGCTTTCGCGATTTATCATGTTTCATGCGATTACTTTTTTAAGCATTACTTTTAATCGGTTTTTCTTAGAGGTTACTTTTTCTTTTAAGCGCTTTAATTAATTTCGCGTTATATTAATTTTATGTGTTACATTCACGATGCCTACAAGCTCATTTTAAGCCTTATTGTAAATTATATGTTACTTTTCAGTTTACTTTTCTTATTAGTTTATGGCTTTACATTAATTATTCCATCATTACTTTACGCTTTTAGTCTTTCAATCACTTTCTTCTTCTTTCCGTAAGCGCTACTTTTACACTTTACATTTCATGCGTCCCATTTACGAGTTATAGACTTAATTTGTACACATTTGTATTGTGTATTTGTACACATATTACTATTTTTAAGCGTTTCTTTAAAGGGCTTTTAATTTTGCATCAATTTTACCCGTTTACTATTAGTTCTAGTGCATTACTTTGAAGGCACAAAGTAGCGCATAAAATTAAATGATCACGTTTTGCTTTCCTTATTCTTTACATTTCCTTTTATGCATTACATTTCCTCATTTTTTTATTTTACACTTTAATTCTTTCTATGTTTTACTTTTTCTTAAGCTTCACTTTTAAACTTTGATTTTTTTTACTTCACTTTTTTATTTTTTTAAGCGTCAGCGTTTTTAAGAGTTAACTTTTCTTAATCCATTTATTTTATTTTATGCGTTAAGTTTACAAGACTTACTTATACTTTACTTTTAGATTTAACCATTTGCCTTACTTTTTAATCTATATTACGCATTAGATTTGCTTTATGCTTTAGATTACAAACTTTTTATTTTACGCTTTATTAGTAGACAGAAACGTAAAAAAAGCATGTAAACATTATAAGCTATATTTTTATTTTATGTTTTACTCTACATTACTTCAAATCTTACTTTATGTTTAGTTTACTTGACGCATTTACCTTATACTTCATTATTCTGCTATATTGTATTCACTTAACTACTTCATACTTCGCACTATACTTCTGACTTTAAGCTTTATTCTGTGCTTTCTGCTTTACGTAGTAATATTTTTTTATTTTGCGCTTAATCGTTTTATACTTTATGCTCCCCTTCTTATTTTACACTTTGCTTTACTTTTTCTTCTCAAACTTCATAATTTACATTTTACTTTATATGTTACGTTTATATTATTCTATACAATACTTTGCTTTTCATCTAGCATTTTAGGCTTTACTTTATAGTTCACGTTTTACTTTATATTTCACGCTTTTCTATACTTTGCTTTTAACTTTACATTATATCTTACTGTTTACTTAATACATAACAACAGGTTTAACGATATACTGCATACCTATATTTTACGTTATGCTTCACGTTTCACTTAACCTTATACTTTAACTTTTTAAAGTATACGCGTTTTACCTTCTTGCCAGCCTTTCATCCCTTCAGTGGGTTGATAAAAAGAGTACAAAGCATGCTTGGGTACTAAACACTGGGGGTTTCGCTTTCGGTTGACCACCTAACAGGAAAATCTGCTCCTGCACCCCAGAGCCCAATGTCAAGAAAACTGAGATGGGCACAGTAGGCCTTGGCCTGCTATGGGCTGTCGAGGTATTGAGTTTAGTTAAATTGCTGCAGTAAATAAGCCAAATCCAAACAGTTTCTTACGTTAGCGTAGGTGGAAACTTGTAATCAGTTTTTTTCCTTCCTGCTGCTGTTGGCAAGGGTATTTTTACTTAATTCAGATATTATGTGAAAAAAAGAATATTTGAAAGGCTCAATTTAAATTCATTTAAGTAATTGTCATATTTTTATAACCTATTCGTTTGAAGATCATTTAATTTGCACACAAAGCTAATTAGTAACATACTAAAATATCTACTACGAAATTCAAAGCCTTATTTTAAACTTTTAAAATACATTTTCGCATGGCTTGGAGCAATATAATAATATTGCTTCAATAAGCTTCTCCCAAAGTGAATTTTCCTGAAAATTTGTACACTACTGGCCATTAAAATTGCTACAACAGGAAGGCGACACACCACGAACTTGATATTTGCAGGACGGATAAAGCACGTTATGGTATGCATTCATGCAAAAAGCAGGCGGTGGTAGCGACACCTACAATGTGTATAAAAAAATATATGACAGTAAGTTTTTCATACATAAATTGAATTTGAGAGCTGTTTTTGGTAAAGTTTTTGTTTCTCATGACTGTTACCAGAATATGGAATCGATTGGTTCATGACGGTCGTATGGAACGCCATGCAAGATCTCAATGCCCCCCCATCACTAACAGCCGAGAAGACAGACATGTTATTCACACGGCCTTAAGGAATCGTACAGCTACGTCACGAGCCTTGAGTCAACAAATGGAGTCATTTGAAAGACAAGTGTCTGCACGAACAATTCGACGACGTTTGCAGCAGCATGGACTGTCAGCATGGCTTCAGCTACCCTTGACGGTTCATCACAGGCAGGAGCGCGTCCAATGGTGTGATCAACAACGAACCTGAACTCTGGAATGGCATGACGTCGTCTTTTTAGATGAATCCAGGTTCTGTATACCGCATCGTGATGGCTGCATCCGTGTTTGGCGACATCGTGGAGAACGCCTATAGGCAGCTTGTATTCGACATCGTCATACTGGCCCATCACCTGGAGTAATGGTATGGGGTGCCATTGGATACACGTCTCGATCACCTCTTGCTCACATTGCCGGCACTTTGAACAGCAGCCGTTACATTTCTGATGTGTTGGGGACAATTGCTCTGCCTTATCTTCGAGGCCTCCATAACACTACTTTTCAGCAGGACAATGCACGACTGGCCCGCACTGTCCTGACCTTCCTTGACACTGAGCATGTTCGCCTGTTGCCATGGCCAGCACGGTCTTTTGATCTCTCACCAATTCAAAACGTCTGGTCAATGGTTCCCAAACACGTGGCACGTCACCACTCGTCAGTCACTACGGTGAATTGTGGCATAATGTTGAAGCTGCATGGAATGCTGTATCCGTCCATGCTATACTCGTCTCTGTTCGACTCGATGCCCAGAAGAATAACTGCTGTCGGTGTTGCTCTGAGTACTGATTCCTCAGGATCTATAAATCCAAATATCCTGAAAATTGAATCACTCTTTCTTCCAACTATAATGTATGTGTCCAATAAATATCATTCTGTTATTTGCATTCCTTCCTGGTGCAGCAATTTTAATGGCCAGAAGTGTATAAATGCTGATTAACATGAAGATTATTAAATCCTTTGAGTGTTTATATGACTTACCTTTAAAAAACTATGATGTCACTTGGTTAGACTTATGTTTCCTAAAGATTTCGAAAGCTGAAAAAAAAATACCACATATTGATTAAAATTACATAAATATCTTTGCAACAAGATAAAAGGGTGCATCCAAACATTACTTAAGGACATGTGAGCAAAGGAGTTGTTATATTCCATGCCAACTGTCATCTATGAAAAGGTACCCCGACATAGCGTCGAGTTAACATGTCATATATACTAGTGAATTATAGTTGTAATTTTGTAGTGGTAGATACGCTACAGTACTCCCCCACCAGAATTATAGCTGTGATAGAATTCGATAACACTAGTTGCTGTATTTGTGACAGACCGGGAGTACTGCATTAAAGTCACCGGGTTTTGAACATTAGTCATGAGAGCTGTATTAAGATCATGGTCGTAGTCGCTCCTGTGCTGCTTTTAGCAGTCGGGTGATTGCAGGTTGACGTTGCGTGTGATCGAGACGAAACTCAGTAGCAACAGTACGAAGAGGTGGATAATGTTGCAGTCACAAGTAGCAAGTCAACTGTTCAATGTGGACCATCAATCGAAGTGGGCGTTACTGTCAAGATAGGCCTGTTCATATCGAAGTGGGCGTTGCTGCTCAGGTAGGTGCGTTCTCATCACGTCCGGGTCACCAATGTGGGGAAAGGAGCTGTTATCGTCCATGTCAACTTTCATCTATGAAAAGGTACCCCGACATAGAGCAACACCTCCTAAATAAGAGCAGGCCTCAGCACGGGTTTCCATAAATATCCTTTAGTAGTCCAAACGTAATGACATATTTCGTATTTTCAACCACTGCGCAGCTTAGTACCCTTAACGAAATGACATCTTTCTTATTTTTCATCTACTGCGCAGTTAACTGCGTTAGATCGGACTACTAAATTGATCCGTGCTGAGGCCTTCCTTCTTCTAGGAGGTGATGCATAAAGACGAGTTAACATG
>NC_092212.1:85111648-85121066 GCF_043381705.1 Parasteatoda tepidariorum | reverse complement strand
TTTTTTTTTTTTTTTTTTTTTTTTTTTTTTTTTTTTTTTTTTTTTTTTTTTTGAAAAAAAAAGTTCGGGAAAGTTACTTTCTGGATGCGCTTCGTCTTAATTGTGCACATCTAATATTATTAACTTTAGTAATGTTTTAATGGTCTCTGCACGATTTTATCTTAACTACCGTTATTTGAAAAACTGGGAGCCAAACATTTCAGTGAATGATCTATTTAATATAATTAAAAAACATTCAATTAAAATATTTTATCTTATTTGCTGCCTTCGTGACTTTAAAATCACATAATTAATATTTTAAGCTGTTTAAAATTTTTTGGAACCACGTTGCCTTGAAAAAAAATTAGAAATTCCACGTTTTCACTACTTTATTTAAAAAATATTAAACTAAAATTTATTGCTCATTTTCTCGATAGAAAAAACCAGCGAAAATATAATAAAACGACCTCATCTATATTTGTAAACTTTTTTGGAATATAGTATTTATCCTTGAAACCACTTTTTGTTGAAAAATAATTGTTGATAATATTTGCAGGTAATAAATAATCGGCAGTTTTCCGGAAAAAAATGAGAAGAAACAAATATCTTTTACTTACAGCAAAATCTTCAAATATCCAAAATTGTTTCACAGATAAGCATCCAAATAAGTTCGGCAGTTCTACCTTCAACTAACCGTGATTGAATCATCCAAACGGGCCCATATCTATCGTAGTACTATGCAAAATAATTCTAAAAAACGAGAAGAATAACTGCTGTCGGNGTCAATTAATTTCGAAAGAGTTCGACAACAAACTTAGAATAATTAAATGTTTTAAAATAAAGTGTTATAAATAACAAGAAAATGAAAAGAAATAGTAAAAACGAGAGTGATAAATTTAACACTGTAAAACAAGTACAATAAAAATATAAAAAACACTATTTACACGTTAGGCAACTTACTTCACGTTTTATAGAATTAAAATTTTACTCGTTCCTTTTAAAATTTTTCTTTCTTTCTTTTAACTTATGCGTTTATTTTTATGCATCACTTTTACTGTTTATTTTTATTTGTGTTTTAATTTACATACATTGTACTTCATATTTATTTATCCGCTGTGCTTACGCGTTTAATCATTTATGCGTTACTTTCACTAGTTAATAAATTTTTCGAGAAATTTTATGTATTACTTTTATGTTATGCAATAAATTTACTTTACTTATGTTGTACTTTTTGCGTTTGCTTTTCTTGTGATTTACTTTTAAACAAAGCATTAAATTTTTCCATTATTTTTATTTATACATGGCTTTTACAAGTTTGCTTTTCTTATACTTTTTATATATATAAGCATATAAAGAACCTGATGTCATTAAATTTATCAAAATTCAAAGGATTAAATCTGCAGGCCACATTATAAGAATGGAGGATAGCAGTACAACAAAAAAAAGTTTTCTGTGCCAGGCAAACAGGTACAACAAAAAGAGGACGACCAAACCTAAGAATTTTAGACTGCCTTGAAAACGACTACAAGTTTTAAAGATAAGAAACTGAAGAACCTTGGCTAAGGGAAGAATGTCTTGGCATAGGCTTGTTGAGAAGGCCAAGGCCCATCCTGGGCTGTCGTGCCAATGAGAAGAAGAAGAATTAAATTGACTTTACTTATGTTGTACTTTCAGCGTTTACTTTCTTGTGATTTACTTTTAAACAAACCATTAAATTTTTCCATTATTTTTATTTATACGTGGTGTTCACAAGTTTACTTTTCTTATACTTTACTTTTATGTATTATTCTTTACTCTATACTTAATGCTCTATATTATGTGCGTTAATTTTCTATAAGCGTTATTTTTCTTACGCGTTTCTTTTACACGTTATACTGTAAGCGTAATTTTTTTTGATGCGTAGCATCTACGTATTATCAGTGTATTTTAATATAGTTATTTACGTATTATCAGTGTATAATTTTTTTTTACCTTCTAATTTTATTTACCTTCTATTTTTATTTTTATTTATGCTTTATTTTTATTTACCTTTCCGCATTTTAATTGTGCACGTTACTCAAGAACTTAGTTTAAGTACTTACTTTATTTTTTAAATTACAGTATAATTTACATTATGCTATGTTTCACTTTGCATTCAATTTAAAACATATATAAATTAGCGCTGTACTTTATATTTTATGCTTTTCTTTATACTTTTGCTTGACTTTACATTCTATTTTACGCTTTTTACGTTACATTTCATGTCATTCGCTTTTTTTTTGTTACTATATATTTACACTTTAATTTATGCTTCCCATTCGACTTTTCTTGAAATTTTTGTATGCTTAGTTAACTTGAAGCTTTTACTTTATACCTCATTATTCTGCCATATTGTATTTACCTAACTACTTTCCACTATCTTCGACATTTGGTCATACTTTGCACTATAGTTCTGACTTTAATCTTTATTCTGTTCTTCAAGATTTATTTTGTGCTTAATAAAGTATTTTTTTTTTATTTTGAGCTTAATACTTTAGGCTTAACTTCTTATTTTACACTTAGCTTTATTTTTTGCCTCTGAAACTTCTTATTTTACTTTATATGTTACGTTACAATACTTCGATTTTTACTTTGAATTTTACGCTTTACTTTATAGTTCACGTTTTAATTTATTATATTTTGCACCTTTCATTCTGTTTTACGCTATAATTTATTCCTTACATTACATACAACTTACTGCTGTATTTTTATTAACTGTATTTTATTCTTTACGACTATGTTTAATGCTTCCCTTCATATAACTCTCTTTTTAATTTAAACTGTACCTTATACATTATTTTATACTTTCTGCTTCATTTTACTTTACACTTTACCACATATTTTATTTGATTTTACTTGATATTTTACTTTAATCTTTATTTTATACTCTACGGTAAATTTTTAAACCCTTCACTTGATACTTCAAACTTTGAGTTATACCATGTGCCTCACTTTATGCTCTACATTTGACTTTTTTACGCTTAACTTTATATTTAAGACTTTGCGCTTCAATTTATGCTTTATTTTTTATAAAAATGTAATTTACGCTTTACTTTACATTTTAAACATTAATTTTATTTAATACTTTAAGCTACATATTAGGTATTACGCTTTACTTCATACTTGCTTCTGTAGTTTATTCTTTGCGTTTTACTTAATCTTTCAATTTACTTTACTTTTTTAGTTAAATATTTCACTTTTTTTTAAACTTAATATTTTACTTTAGATTTTATGTGTTACTTAAAGCTTTGTAATGTCTTTACTTTATATTTCAATTTACACAGCAATATAATTTATTACTTACTTTATACGATTTATTTTACAGTACTTTCAACTTTGCACTTTCCATTTATCGTATGATTGATTAAACTTAAAGCTTTAGTTTTTAATATATGCACTTTTTACTTTACGCTTAATTTTACATTTTATGATTTAATTTATGACTTTATGCACTGTTTTGTACTACGTTTTACTTTCAATTATATTTTATTTAACTGTCTTCGCTTTACTTATTATCTTAAATATATTTTACTTTTTATTATGTATTCTATTTTACGCATTACTTAATACTCCATGCTTTATTTTATGCTTTGCATAGTATATTCTTTTATATATTTTTTAATTTTATTTACGCTTTACATATTTTTTACCCTAAGCTTCCCTTAGTTACGCTGCTCTTTATTTTCTATTTCACAAATTTATATCACTATATTTTACACTACTTTTCTTATCCGTAACTTTAACGTGTTCAGGATTTTTATGCCTTTCCTTTTCTCACAAATTTCGTTATTCGCTACTTCTACGCGAATACTTTTCTTAATGCGTTACTTTTACGCATTTAATTTTATTATTTATTTTACTATTTTTGAAGTGAAACTTCTAATGCGACTTCCAACAAGGTTGCGTTAAACGTTTAACGCCGAATGCGTGGCACTCGAAAGCATGAGCGTAGTGTACCTGTTTTACAGTCAGAGCTTGGTTGCCTAGCAACCTAGTAAGATTACGCATTCCTCTTTTGAATTAGTCAATGGGTTATCTTAGAATATTCATTTGCGCTGGCGCCTTTTTTTGGCTGTGGTCTATGATCCTTGCAGAAGATTTTAATGTGAATTTCTCGTTACCTGAAGCTGAAACATTATTAACCTTCCTCAAAGACAAATTTGGATTGGAAATGATAAATGGTAGGAATGATCCAACAACCAAAGGCAGAACTACCATTGATGCAGTTTTTGCAAGAAATATTGAAAAAATAGAACTCAAACATGTCGTATATTTCTCGAAAATGATAATTAAAAGATGCGATCAATTGCGAATTGCAAGCAATGTTAATAAAGTTTGTCTTAAAGCAGTGTTTCCCAAACTTATGACTTTTGTATACCCTTTCTAAATTTTTCGTAACGTTGTGTATCACTAATAAAAAAATGAATGTATTTTTTACTATGAAAAATAGCACAGAAGTTAAAATCACAACTGGCTGTTGACACAACTAATTATTAACTGTTAACTCTGCAAAAAATAGCCAAAAGAAAAATACGTAATCGTAAATTTTCATGGTTAGCTTTGTTTTTAAATAAAATTTTTTAAAATTTTCGCTTGTTGCAAGATATTTCGCATAAGAATGCTGACCCCCACTAAATTGTTCCCGTACCACTTGGGGTACGCGTTCCACACTTTGGGAAACACTGTCTTAAAGAAACAATATGATTTCACTAAAGTTCAATTTCTACCCCTTCCTATTTTCATTTCCACATTACGAAGTTTCACTTCTTCCGCGCGTAGGGACTCCACGCACTATTTTTTTTTTATTAGTTTTAATTTTAATTCCATTAAATGTATAAACTGCATATGATATCCAATTCAATAGCCAAATTTAAAGTTATCAGTGCGAAATTCTTCTTCTAATTCTATTTTAAGTGCAAAATTCTAGCACATGTAGTATTTGATATGAATAAACTAATTTGATATGAGTTTTCTCATTTTTAATAAATGCCATTAGAGTTTTTAATGATAGTATTCAATCACTTGTCATAAGAAAAGGAACGTATGGAGCAAAGTAGAACAACGTGTAATAGTGACGCATAAGAAAAGGTATAAGTAACGTATACACGTACTTACTTTCCACACACTAATTTTTTTTAATTAATTACTTCGTATTTTTTCTGTTACTTTTACGCTTGTTAAATTTTACGCGTCAGTTCTATTTATGGGTTACTTCTACGCGTCAATATATATTATGCGTTATATTCCTTTATGATTAAACTTTCTTTTTCGTTACTTTTATGAAATCACTTTTGTTTCCGTTACTTTACTTATGAGTTTCAGCTACTTTCAAGCGTTATATCTTATGCGGTTACTTTATACATACGCTTGTTCTACTTTTAAATGCTTATTTTCTTAAATTATACATCGCATTTTTCTTACTTTATCGTTTTTTTGCGTTACTTTATCTTTTTGCGTTACTTTATCGTTTACTTTTCTTATGAGTTTCAACTACTTTTAAGCGTTATATCTTATGCGCTTACTTTATACATACGCTTGTTCTACTTTTAAATGTTTTTTTCTTTATACTTTATATTTACGCGTTATTTTCTTAAATTATACATCACATTTTTCTTACGTTTTACTTTTTCTTTACACCTAAATTTTATTTACTTCTGCGACTTGTGAAAGTAGCTTTTCGTTATGTCTCACATTTATTTTTTGTCTTATTTTTACGCATTTCTCTACACTTTTACTTTAAGCTTTCCTATATTTTACGCGTTTTCTTTTCATATGTGTTACTTCTACATTTAAGCGTTACTTCTCTTTAAGCTTCATTGCTATTTTTTATACTTTACACATTTCTTCATTGTTTCTTTTAAACGTTTACAATTTTATGCGTTACTTTTACTATGGCGCATTATTTTACTTTATGCTTTAGTATACACGCATGTTTTATTACATACTTTAGTAGTTTTATTACATACTCTGCCTTCCAAGTTACCATCTTTTACGCGTTGTTTCTTATCACGCAGTTTTACTTTCCACATGTGTCAATTTCACTTTGAAGCGTTTTATTTTACTTCAAGCGTTATTCTCTTTATACATCTATTTCAGACGTTTATTTTTCTTGGACATCAATTTTTCGCTTTACTTTTAATATCTATGCAATATTTATGAATTGCAAGTTCTTAAAAGTAACATTTTTTAGTTTACATTTTTTACGCGTTTTTTCTATAATGTGGTTATTTTACGTATTTATTTTTATAATGTTTTTTATTTTTTCATCATAATTTTATGTTATTATTTAACGCGTTAGTTCCATTTATGCATTTTTTTTAATTTATTTTATATAACTTTTTATGCATTACTTTACCATGTTGCGCTTACTCGTACATTTCTTTATGTATTATTTTAACGCGCAAATTTTCTTTAAAGCAAATTTACTAATTTTATACTTTTCTTTTGCGATATTTTATTTCAACGAGTTATGTTTCACACGTTTACTTTTCGTTTCGGATATTTTTGTTACTTTTTCGAGTTACATTCTCTTTCTGGTAATTTACAAATTTTATACTTGCGTTACATACCTTACGTCAGTTTTTTAAGCGTTATTTTTACTCATTTGTTTTTCTTATTTATTTTTCTTTCTGCTTAAATTTATATACATTAATTTACTTCATTTCTGACATTTTAATTTTCTTTATGCGTTATTTTTGCGCCTTTACTTTATTGCGTTATGATTTTTTTAAATCTTATTTTAAGCCTTCTTTAACTTTCAGACATTATTTAAACAGGTTACAAGCTATTTTTACACGTTATGATATTTTATAGGGAATTTTTATTTTTGTGTTTCTTTAGCGCATTCTTTTCCTAACGGATATCTTTAACGCATTTACTTTTCTTAATACGTTACCTTAACCCGTTTACTTTAGCGATATTTATACTTTAAAGCGGTTTGTTTTTTGATACTTTACTTTTACGCACTGCTATAACTTCTGGATGGCTTTTACTTTAATGCGCCACATTTATACTTTTATTAAATTTACTCCTTAATATATTTTACGCTTTTATTTTTTATGTAATACTTTTGTTTCCTTTTCATATCATTAATTTAAGCATTGCTTTAATTATTTCGCTATCCTTTACCATACATTTTACGGTATTTTTTCCTTATGCCCTATATTTACGCTTATCCTCTTCTTAAGCGTTTATTTTTCAGGTTTCCTTTTTTTGTGCATTATTTTTAATCGCTAAATTTATATTTTTTACTTAAATAACGCATTACCTACTTTCTACTATTTTGGGCATAGCTTTTATACTTTACTCAAAACGTTTTTTCTTCTTGTACATGGCTGACATTTTTATGCGCTGCTTTTATTTCATCGTTTTTTTATGCGCCACATTTACTCGTTTCTACGTTTATTTAATACTAAATTTACACCTTATTATAATATACGTTTTTTTTTCTTTATGTTATACTTTTGTTTCCTTTTCTTACATTTAATTTTACGCATTGCTTTTATTTATATCACTATCCTTTACCGTACATTTTACGTTTTTATTTTTCTTACGCCCTATATTTACGCTTCTCCTTTTCTTAAGCGTTTCATTTTCACGTTTACTTTTTTATGCATTATTTTTCCCGCTATATTTGATTTTTTTTANGTTTATTTAATAGTAAATTTACTCCTTATTATAATTTACGTTTTTTTTTCTTTATGTTATACTTTTGTTTCCTTTTCTTACCTTTAATTTTACGCATTGCTTTTATTTATATCGCTATCCTTTACCGTACATTTTACGTTTTCATTTTTTTTTACGCCCTATATTTACGCTTCTCCTTTTCTTAAGCATTTTATTTTCGCGTTTAATTTTTTATGCATTATTTTTCCCGCTATATTTTTTTTTATTTAATTAACACAATACCTACTTTATATATATATAAAATTTTTTTTATGAGTTATTTTTTCGCCTGTCTTCACGCATTTATTTTTCTTGCGCATAAAAAGTTACGTTTAATTTTACATTTTATTGTATTTTGGACATAGCTTTTATACTTTACTCGAAGCGTTTTCTCTTCTTGTACATGGCTGACATTTTTATGCGCTGCTTTTATTTCTTCGTTTTTTCATGCGCCACATTTTCTCATTTCTAAGTTTATTTAATACTAAATTTACTCCTTATTATAATTTACCTTTTTTTTTTCTTCATGTAATACTTTCTTTCCCTTTTCTTATAATTAATTTTACGCACTGCTTTCATTTATATTGCTGTCCTTTATCGTACATTTTACGTTTTTATTTTTCTTACGCCTCATATTTACGCTTCTCCTTCTCTTAAGCCTTTTATTTTCACGTTTACTTTTTTATGCATTATTTTTCCCGCTATATTTGTTTTTTTTATTTAATTAACACAATACCTACTTTATATATATATATTTTTTTATGAGTTATTTTTTCGCCTGTCTTCACGCATTTATTTTTCTTGTGCATTAAAAGTTATGTTTAATTTTACATTTTATTGTATTTTGGACATAGCTCTTATACTATACTCGAACCGTTTTTTCTTCTCGTACATAGCTGACATTTTTATGTGCTGCATTTTATTTCCTCGTTTTTTTATGAGCCACATTTACTCGTTTCTACGTTTATTTAATACTAAATTTACTACTTATTATAATTTACGTTTTTTTTCTGTATGTTATACTTTTGTTTCCTTTTCTTATATTTAATTTTACGCATTGCTTTTATTTATATCGCTATCCTTTACCGTACATTTTACGTTTTTTTTTTCTTACGCCCTATATTTACGCTTCTATATCGCTATCCTTTACCGTACATTTTACGCCCTATATTTACGCTTCTCCTTTTCTAAAGCGTTTTATTTTCACGTTTACTTTTTTATGCATTATTTTTCCCGCTATATTTGTCCCTTTTGCTGCTTTTATGATATTTTATTTTTTTATGAGTTATTTTTTCGCCTGACTTCACGCATTTATTTTTCTTGCGCATAAAAAGTTATGCTTAATTTTACATTTTATTGTATTTTGGACATAGTTTTTATACTATACTCGAAGCGTTTTTTCTTCTTGTACATGGCTGACATTTTTATGCGCTGATTTTATTTCTTCGTTTTTTTATGCGCCACATTTACTCGTTTCTACGTTTATTTAATACTAAATTTACTCCTTATTATAATTTACGTTTTTTTTCTGTATGTTATACTTTTGTTTCCTTTTCTTATATTCAATTTTACGCATTGCTTTTATTTATATCGCTATCCTTTACCGTAAATTTTACTTTTTTATTTTTTTTACGCCCTATATTTACGCTTCTCCTTTTCTTAAGCGTTTTTTTCTTCTCGTTTACTTTTTTATGCATTATTTTTCCCGCTATATTTGTTTTTTTTTGTTACTTAATTAACACAATATCTACTTTAT
>NC_092212.1:85084595-85111148 GCF_043381705.1 Parasteatoda tepidariorum | reverse complement strand
AATTTATAAATAAAAAATAGATTTTCAAACTCTAAGAACGGCGACATATTAACTTGTTTGAAATAATTGACCTTTTAATTATTTAAGATTGACTCCTGGGGACATTCCATTGTCTCATTCGACTTTAGAAAATTCAGTGATTAGCATAATTTTTTGATGTCCTTAAAAAATGCTTTTACGGCGGGCAGTAAAAAAGAAATTATTACTGTATTGATTTTTAGAAAGTCGTAACTAATTATTTTTATTTTTTTTAATTCAAAAGAACGTGTCATTATCTCCCGTAAATTATATTTTAATATCACGAGAATAAATATACTGTGTTACTAAATGATTCATACCAAGAAATTGAAGCGAAAACTTCAATGGCTTAAAAACTTCATCGGCTTAAAAAAATATAAAGGTGGTAATAGAAGTTCATATGTATCGAGCGTTCAAAATATCAAGAGATATTTACGCCTGGCGAGTCTTAAGAATGGGAGCCAATTTTTGAGCACTCGAAACATGTCAACTTTTATTACCATCTTTTATATTATAGAAACAAATGTTTCGAACGCTCAAAACTAGACCTTCCATTCTCAAGATTCGCCAGACGTGAATGAGGAAAACAAAAGTGATTTGAAACAGAAAATGCACAATTGTCAACGAAAAATGAAATAAAAAGGAAATACAAATCTAGAAATGCGGTAGCCGAGGGGGAAACAAAAAAATAAATAAATGAAATAAGTTTTCCAGTGCAACCTCATTAACATCGTACAAACCAAACATGCATTAAAATTTACACTAAAACACCATAGATGTGCTCGTTATGAAGAAAGAGTTAAATAAGCTACTCCCGTGCAATTTTATAATGTTGGGTACAAATACCATAATTCCTTCTACCCCTCTCACAACCTGTTACCCTTAATTCTTGTTTTAGTTATATGAATGCAGATTCCTTTTTTGCGACATAAATGCTTTGCTCTCTCTTCCATATGGAATGGAAATGCATTTCTCTCTGATTTGCCCCCCACGCCTTCTGCGGTTTTTCCAGTTTTTTTTCCACCTTTACGACTACTAATGTTCAACTGCGTAGCTTTGTAATTTTGAACCCAATCCAAAAGACAAGGGAACTCCTTGATCAAGTATTGGGCTAAACTTCTCTTCGTGGGGGAACTAAACCATATTTGCTTTACATGGAGAGGAAAACCACGAGAACCTCCCACGGTTAGCCTGACGGTAAAGGAACTCTAACCCATATCAAGTTAAAACGTAAAACACAAATAATGACATAAAAAGTTCGGGCGTTCAAATTCCAAAACCGTGGAAAATCGGAAATAATTTAATAATCGATTCAAATTTTATTTTCAAAGGAGAGTAAAGAGAAAATATTTGATTTTCGAACAGAAATCTGACAAAAATAGTGTGTTACTTAATAACATCGTGTTAAAAAATACGCTATTTCGAGCAAACACACAAAATGTTAAATAAAAAAAAATGCTTCAGTTTCTATTTCATTCTTTTTTATTGCGTCAACTTCATAGCTTAGCAACAGAGTGGGTCGCTTAGCAACGAACTTGGTCTCCTTAGCAACGAAAATGAAATATTATTCTTTTGTTATCTTTAATTTCTCCTTCAACTGCAGGATATCGTTTGCATTTTATTTTGGACTATCGCCAAAAAAATATAGCTTCCCAATGTTCCTTAATGTATATGATCCAATTTTTTCGAAATTTTGTCTATCCCACATTTTAAAAGCCAGGAAAATGCTATATGTTTATTCAAAAAAGAAAATACGAGGTTTGAAACATTGAAGCAGATAAGAATAGAAATTTTAAAATTCTATTTGAAATAAATTTCCACTTCAGACGATATTTCTTAAAAAAAAGGGGGGGAGAGGCAAAATAGAATTGGTCTCCAGGAAGAAAAAGATAAAATCTCGCGATAATAAACAGTCAAATGGTTCCAAATCTTTTTCGTCTATGGACGGAACCCAGACTTTTTATCCAATTAAAAACTTATTTATTTTAATAAAATTTCATAGGATAAAATTTCATTCATGAAATCATTTTTCATTAATAATCTTAAATTAGGTTTTATAACTGACAGTTAAAATCGCACTCATCTAGTAATTAATTATTTTCTGGTGTATATACATGAACTGAAAATCCATAAAATATGAAATATGTGGTTTACTTTGAAATGTATACTAAAACCCTTTAAACTCTTCCAAGGAACCTTTTGGATTTCGGGGAACGCCATTTTTGAACCACAGGAGCAGACGATAAATTTTCTACTTTTATCAACCTATTAGAATGCGCATTTAAAACTATTGATCAACATTCAAACAAGAAATAACCATTTCGACACAATCAAAACAATTAATCAAACACCTGCATTAAGAACGAATAACTTGCTAGTAAAAAAAAATAGTAAACTAATTAATAATTTATATTTTGATATTTACATATATTTGGCAGAAGTCAAGCATCACTGGCTGCGGTCAGTGTGCGGGTGGGTGACCACTTGGATTCCCTGTGGCAGAATCGCGGCGACATGGCGACATTGTCGCAGAACTTTACAGAGTTCTTGCAGAAAGATTTTTCTTTTGGGAAGTAAAAAATTTTGGTTTGTTTTTCATCAGAAATTTCCACGCAAAATTCGAATCGCGCATTTAAATAATAACTTTTTGAAGTCCTCAACTAATGCCGTTATCGTTAATCCATTTTGATTGTATTTTCATCAGTTATTGACATTGATTTTCACGTGGCGTTTAGATGTCCGGATGTATTTCAGGTAGGTGATATGGGAAATTCGAATTGCGCATTTGATCATTTACTTTTTAAGGCAATCATTTTATCAATTTTTTGGGCATTTATTGCTTTTGATTTCGACATTGTTCTTAAAACCCGATATTTTTCATACGGTGTTATTTTCTACAACAATCAAATCTGAAAATGAAACATTGCATTTGATTAACACCCTTCTGAAGAGTCCGATTCGCGTGATTTCATCGTCGATCTGTTTTTCGTTTATTACTGCTACAGATTTCATTATGTTGAATTATTTTTTCAATGTGATGATGATTTGCAAAATGCGATAAAGGAAATAATTAGTGCGCCCTCCAACAATATGCGAGAATATTGCCCATAGATATTTTTTTTTAAACACAGCTTTTTAATTACTTTTAATTAGTAACATTCATCTTTGGTATTATTGAATGTACATTGCAGAAAGATATTAGTGCTAGAGAGTTTTGTCGCAGAAAGCCCGAAAAAATTCTGCCACTGGGCATGGATTAGTCTGCGTAGGGACCGAGGGTGTGCGGTATTTATCCTCGTTAAACTGTTCTACTGTAAAGTGCTCGACTTCGCGTGCAGGTCGCCGGGCTACCGAAGCGGGGGATGCCATCTCTTCTGCAGAGGATCAAAATTGTGATGGCATGTCATCGGATCTTCCTGAGGAATGTTTCGCAGACCGTCGCCAATAGCCTATTGTGAAGCTCTAGTGCGGCGTAAATTAACTACAACATATATTTGGCTACAAAAATAAATGTGATACATTGCTCTGGTCTCAGTGCATGCTAATCGTGCAATTTCTTTTTAATGAGTGATTTAGAGACTTTCCAACCCAAGTTTTCACAGGTTTTTTAATAATTTTTAGTAGTTCTATTCGTGGTGTAATTGCAGCCTGTAAGCAAAATCTCTGATTAGTTACACCATTTTTTAAAAAAAAAGATTAATGGATGAAAAACTCCAAAAAATATAATTCAAGTGAGTTTAATAAAATTAATGATAATAAATTGCGAAATTTGAAATCTAAAATTATTTCTTATTCGCTTAAGCTTAGGCCAAACATGACAAAAAATAATATTAAAGGTGCCAAACTTTTTAAATTCTTAATTTAGTAAAATTATCTAAGTTTAAAATAACATGGGACACTGAAGTAGGGACGCTGCGCGAAACCCAAACGATACTGCGTACTTCAGATAGCAAAACCATTTCCGGTAATCCTGACTTAAACTACGTCTGATCCCAAAACATAAAAGAAGGGTGGAAATAAACTTACAACAAAAAATATCAGTAGAGTAACTAGGGACTATAGAACTCTATTTTTATTTTTTTATTTTTGTTCTAGACAAAAATATCCGCGGTTTGAAATTAAGCTTATGAAGTAAAATATTTCAAAAATTGCGCTAAATATAAGATAAGTTTCAAACATTTCTAATATCACTTAAAAATGCATTCAAAGATGTTGTATTTACGAAAAAGTCAAAATATGTTTCCATACATTACAATAAGCTCAAGGCTTTAAAATCTCTTCGAGGAAAATAGCTTTTAAAAAAGGCTTAATCTACCACAAATATAAAATCAGAAGAACATTATCTAAATTATAGTTAAAAAAACATTAATTAAAAAATAGTTAATAAAGAACATTAAAAATTACTTACTAATCGAATGAAACACCACGACAAAGTTATCTTCTACAGTTGAAGAACATGCTAACAGAAGAACATCTGGTACAACTGAAATAAAAAATGTATTTTAGATTTTAGAATACTGAACATCAAAAAAGAAATAAAGATTTGCTTTGAAGTTGTGACGCAACAGATCAGTCACCAATAAGAAATAGAAACTGCTTTCCCCCATTTCTGCTTCCCCTTCTTCTCAATCGTAGTTTGAGGGAACGAGTTTTAAAATGCCAATTTTGAATTTCTACGAATCTCGTCCGATCCAACATTAAAAGTGAAATTTTTTACATCCACTAAGAAGACAAGGAAACTTCTGGATCAAGTATTGGGCGAAAGTTGCCTTCGTGGAGGACTTAGATCTGAGATATTTAACTACCAGCTATATAAAAAATGATTTTTAATTAATTTAAATGAAGAAAATTCAAAACTAACGGAAAAACAGACGAAACGCTTTTTGATCTTGTGAAGCGATTGCGAATACTTAATTCGAATTTACGTTTGAATTTTCGGTTTAGTTCTGGAAATATTTTGTTTTTAAAGTGTTTCTTTTGTAGGTTTTTTATGGGATATATTAAGAGGAGGGGATTAAAAAGGAGATATCTTCCTGAATTTTCAATTTCACATTTTCTAAATGCGAATTTTTGCAACGACCAAAACTAAGTTGTCGCTGTAATATCATAGAATCAACGTTGGTAGAGGGGAGTACGTGTTCCTTATAAAATCCAAAACTTCGGAATTTTTTCAATGTCTCATTCCCCCCTCTCCAAAAAAAAATACTAAATGTGCTAATTAATTAGTGCAGACGATATTTTAAGTTATGAAATCAAACACAAAGATATTTCTTTGAACAAACATATCCAATAACCAATAGTTTAAACATAAGAGCGGACTAGTTTTTGGATCTGAAAATCTTAATTTGACATTTTGAATATTTCACTATATGAAGAAAATTATTTAAGCGAAACGAAAAATGTTTGTTCTCAATTATTAAACTCGTTTATCCAAAGACATTCCAAACAATAATTATAATGATTTTTTTATAATAGTCGAAAAATTTTGAAATGTAAAGTATATCAAATTTTAGAAAGTGATGTTTAAACTTTCAAAAATTAAAGTATGCTATTCTAAATGACAAAACGCAAAATTTTGTCGAAATTTATGAAAATTAGGTGTTATCTGAATCGGTGAATTGAGTAATCGGTGAGTTATTCAATTTTAATAAGTCGAACATTTAAATAGTTGAATTTTTGTAAACTATTCAACCGATTTTCTTTTAAAAAATGTTCAACAGTTAAACAAAATAATAAAAAATGAAAATTATCAAAAAAATTCTTACATGAACTTATTTTTGGATAAACGGGTTTAATAATTGTGTTTGAGAAACCTATTTTTCAACTTAGTCCCATCGTTTTCTCCAAATCTATAGACTATTTCGATTTTGATTTTTTTCCTTATTTTTTTGAGACATAAGCTTTAAATAGCGGTAGATGATTTGATTTTTACTTCGAAATAATATAGCTAAGAAAAAAGTAATTCATAAATGAAATGAAATACAAGGATTTTAGAAAAAAATTACGTTTAATTTTTATTATTACATACAATAAGTGATATTTAATTTTTTTTTTATCGTTTTTGGATAGTGTATTTTTTATAGCGTATTTCTTCAAATTTTGGTCCTGAAACAGATTTTACTGCACTCAAATAATAAGATGAATAAGTCTTAAACTGCTTGCTTCAATTTAATTTTTTACCAATTTTTTTTTTCTTTTCCTTTTTCAGCTCGTTCTAGCTTCAAATTTTCTTTCCTTGTTACTTAATGTTAAATTTTGAAGATTTTAAAAAATTGTCACAGAAATTACGTAAGAGTTATATTACACATATAATCTATCTCTTCAAAATCTACAATCAACAAAAAGCAAATAGGGTGATTTGTTTGAGATCTCCAAGAAGCGCTGTCCTGCAATTTTATTTTATTTTATAACAGTCATTGAACAGCAGACACAATTTTGAGTTGACGTCTACCAATTTTCAACTCCGCAACTTTGACCCCAATCCAGAAGACAAGGGCCATGAAAATCATCCAGGGTTAGCCTGACGGCAAGGGGACTCGAACCCATGATAAGACAACCACTGAGAGGCAGCACTGCGATTTTTGTGAACCGAGAGCAGATTTCATATTAATCAAACACTGCTGGATTTCGAACCTGGGTGACTACATTAAATTTCTCGAAAAACGGCTGGACCACTAGTTTCTTTCTTTAGCCAAGAACGGAACGCTAAATTAGAATTTCAATGAAATAATAAAACAAAATTTATTTGCTTTTTCGAAATATGTAGTTTACCATACAAAAATACCAAATATATAAAAATCTCAATTTTGAACTTTTTTTGCTTGTTTGTTTTTACTTACGGTGATTCAGCTATTGACTGCAGAAAACGGATATAAAATATTTTCCGATTTACGTAACTTGAAAATTCGAATGTGCTTCCCTTTTACATTCCATATGTGAAATTCGCAACATTTTAGAAGTTGTAGATGTTATGCATGAAAATTTTATCCCACTCTACTAGAGTCATTTCATTTCAATATTCAACAAAGAAAACAATTATTACTTCAATATGATTGTTAACATGTGGATAGTTAAATATACATATCATATTTAACTATCCTATTATATTAACTATACTATTATATATCTAAAGACATTTGACTCACAATTTCAAGTAAATTGCTCCAAAAAGTATGTATTTGAACTCTATAAATTCATTCTTTTTGAGAAAAAACTTTCAGAACCAGAGTATTCAGTAAAAACCGCCTTTACTAGATATTTTTTTAATCCTTTTTAAAAAAAAATAGAAATGTAAATTAATATTAAAATGCAAAAAAAAAAAAAACTCCTTCAATATCGGAAAATTACAGAAGAGGAAGGTAAATGTAATAAACATTAAAAAAGGTTTAATTGTATATTGAAACTCTTAAGATGTTCTTAATGATTGTCCTTCTAATTCTCTCTATTTCCTCCTGNTTTTTTTTTTTTTTTTTTTTTTTTTTGTTCTAGACAAAAATATCCGCGGTTTGAAATGAAGCAAAATATTTCAAAAATTGCGCTAAGATAAGTTTCAAACATTTCTAATATCACTTAAAAAATGCATTCAAAGATGTATTTACGAAAAAGTCAAAATATGTTTCCATACATTACAATAAGCTCAAGGCTTTAAAATCTCTTCGAAGAAAACAGCTTTTAAAAAAGGCTAAATCTACCACAAATATAAAATCAGAACATTACATTTTAAAAAAAACATTAATTAAAAAATAGTTAATGAAGAACATTAAAAATTAAAGATTACTTACTAATCGAATGAAACACCACGCCAAAGTTATCTTCTACAGTTGAAGAACATGCTAACAGAAGAACATCTGGTACAACTGAAATAAAAAGTGTATTTCAGATTTTAGAATACTGAACATCAAAAAAGAAAGAAAGATTTGCTTTGAAGTTGTGACGCAACAGATCAGTCACCAATAAGAAATAGAAACTGCTTTTCCCCATTTCTGCTTCCCCTTCTTCTCAATCGTAGTTTGAGGGAACGAGTTTTAAAATGCCAATTTTGAATTTTTACGAATCTCGTCTGATCCAACATTAAAAGTGAAATTTTTTACATCCACTAAGAAGACAAGGAAACTTCTGGATCAAGTATTGGGCGAAAGTTGCCTTCGTGGAGGACTTAGATCTGAGATATTCAAACTACCAGCTATATAAAAAAATTGTTTTTTAATTAATTTAAATGAAGAAAATTCAAAACTAACGGAAAAACAGACAAAACGCTTTTTGATCTTGTGAAGCGATTGCGAATACTTAATTCGAATTTTTATATCGAATAATTAATTCGACAGTGTTTCTTTTGTAGGTTTTTTATGCGGTATATTGAGGGGAGGGGATTAAAAAGGAGATACCTTCCTGAATTTTTCAAACATAAACATTTTTTTCATTTAACATTTTCTAAATGCGAATTTTTGCAACGACCAAAACTAAGTTGTCGCTGTAATATGACAGAATCAACGTTGGTAGAGGGGGAGTACGTGTTCCTTATAAAATCCAAAACTTCGGAATTTTTTCTATGTCTAATTCCCCCCCCCCCAAAAAAAAAATCCTAAATATGCTAATTAATTAGTGCAGACGATATTTCAAGTTCAAAGACAAAGATATTTCTTTGAACAAACACCTATCCAATAACCAATATTTTAAACAGAAGAGCGGACTAGTTTTTGGATCTGAAAATCTTAATTTGACATTTTGAATATTTCACTATATGAAGAAAATTATTTAAGCGAAACGAAAAATTTTTGTTCTCAATTATTAAACTCGTTTATCCAAAGACATTCCAAACAATAATTATAATGATTTTTTTATTTTTTATTATTTAATAATAGTCGAAAAATTTTGAAATGTAAAGTATATCAAATTTAGAACTGTTGTTTAAATTTTCAAAATTAAAGTATGCTATTCTAAATGACAAAATGCAAAATTTTGACGAAATTTATGAAAATTAGGTGTTATCTGAATCGCTGAATTGAATAATCGGTGAGTTATTCAATTTTAATAAGTCGAACATTTAAATACTTAAATTTTTGTAAACTATTCAATTGATTTTCTTTTAAAAAATGTTCAACAGTTAAGTAAAATAATGAAAAATGAAAATTATCAAAAAAATTCTTACATGAACTTATTTTTGGATAAACGGGTTTAATAATTGTGTTTGAGAAACCTATTTTTCATCACGCTTTCTCCAAATCTATAGACTATTTCGATTTTGATTTTTTTCCTTATTTTTTTGAGACAAGCTTTAAATAGCGGTAGATGATTTGATTTTTACTTCGAAATAATATAGCTAAGAAAAAAGTAATTCATAAATGAAATGAAATGCAAGGATTTTAAAAAAAAATTTACGTTTAATTTTTATTATTACATACAATAAGTGATATATATTTTTTTTTTATCGTTTTTGGATAGTATATTTTTATTGCGTATTTCTTCAAATTTTGGTCCTGAAACAGATTTTACTGCACTCAAATAATAAGATGAATAAGTCTTAAACTGCTTGCTTCAATTTAATTTTTTACCTATTTTTTTTTCCTTTTTCAGCTCGTTCTAGCTTCAAATTTTCTTTCCTTGTTACTTAATGTTAAATTTTGAAGCTTTTAAAAAATTGTCACAGAAATTACGTAAAAGTTATATTACACATATAATCTATCTCTTCAAAATCTACAATCAACAAAAAGCAAATAGGGTGATTTGTTTGAGATCTCCATGAAGCGCTGTCCTGCAATTTTATTTTATTTTATAACAGTCATTGAACAGCAGACACAATTTTGAGTTGACGTCTACCAATTTTTAACTCCGCAACTTTGAACCCAATCCAAAAGACAAGGGCCATGAAAATCATCCAGGGTTAGCCTGACGGCAAGGGGACTCGAACCCATGATGAGACAACCACAGGGAATATTTTAAGTCAGCACTGTGATTTTTGTGAAACGAAAGCAGAGTTCATATTAACCAATCACTGCTGGATTTCGAACCTGGGTGACTACATTAAATTTCCAGAAAAACGGCTGGACCACTAGTTTCTTTCTTTAGCTAAGAACGGAAAGCTAAATTAGAATTTCAGTGAAATAATAAAACAAAATTTATTTGCTTTTTCGCAATATGTAGTTTACCAGACAAAAATACCAAATATATAAAGATCTCAGTTGTGAACTTTTTTTGTTTGTTTGTTTTTACTTACGGTGATTCAGCTATTGACTGCAGAATACGGATATAAAATATTTTTCGATTTACGTAACTTGAAATTGAAAATTCGAATGTGCTTCCCTTTTACATTCCATACATGAAATTTGTAACATTTTAGAAGTTGTAGGTATCATGCATGAATATTTTATCCCACTCTACTAGAGCCACTTCAATATTCAATTATTACTTCAATATGATTGTTAACATGTGGATAGTTAAATATACATATTATATTTAACTATCCCATTATATTAAACTATTATAAGACATTTGATTCACAATTTCAAGTAAATTGCTCCAAAAAGTATGTATTTGAACTCTATAAATTCATTCTTTTTGAGAAAAAGCTTTCAAAACCAGAGTATTCAGTAAAAACCGCCTTTACTAGATATTTTTTTAATCCTTTTTAAAAAAAAATAGAAATGTAAATTAATATTAAAATGCAAAAAAAAAAAAAACTCCTTCAATATCGGAAAATTACAGAAGAGGAAGGTAAATGTAATAAACATTAAAAAAGGTTTAATTGTATATTGAAACTCTTAAGATGTTCTTAATGATTGTCCTTCTAATTCTCTCTATTTCCTCCTGCAATCAAATCTGTCCTATTATTTATTACATGCGTTTTCCTTTTCTGTAATTGCCAGATTTCGACAAATTTTATCACTTAAACATTAATTCGCAATCATGTATCGTTTTTTTTTTTTTTTTCGTATTTGATAAGGATTAAAAAAATACATATTAAGGGCAGTTTTCGCAAAACACCCTGTATATTGTCAAATATTTTTAAACGTCTAAAATATAATGATGGTAATGATACTCAATTCAATATAATAAAATTTGTAGGTGTTTAAAAAAGACCGAATATCTGCAAAATATCCTAATGATATTATACATTGCATTGTTTGGAAATGCCATTAAAAAATATGAAGAAATTGTGTTCTCCTTGAGGTATCTCTAATGTCAGAACTGTTTGTCAATATTTTATTAATTTCTCTGCTATAAAGAATGTAACTTGACTAAAGAAGTTGAATTTTAGTTGATTACGGTTCAGGGTTGGAGTAATGCCAAGCATTTTTGGTTTATGCTATTAACTTTTTTAATAAACAATTTAAAAACATCCATTTTAGTTTCATAAATATGCTAATATAATAATAAAATATTAACTAAATATTTTAAACATGCTGGAATATTGTTTTAAAACTCCACTTAACAAGCAAATAAACACTAATCATCTAAATATTTCGCTAGTAGTGCCTGTAAAATAGTGATTAATATTTACAAATTTACATACCATTAGATATCACTTTTAATAAAGCTTAATAACTTACTTTATTTAGCTGCTTAGTAAATAGTTATTTTTTTATTTATGGAAGTTGAAATGAGCTATTTTAAAAACTATGAAACTTTGCCAAAATAACTTAAAATTAGGAAGTTAGGCTGATTTTTAAACTATTAAAATCCTAAAATGTATGTTATATTTTATGTGTGTTTAATAATAGCACTAGCTGCATCTTCAATATTTGTACTTGTGTAACTAATTGATAGTATTTAATTATTCTTCGTCGCCAATTAACACAATTTTTACATGGATTTATAGAAAAATAAAATAAAAATTTCTTCCAGTTAGAATTAGATATTTTCATAATTTTACAAACTTAAACATATGTTTTTAATAAATTATTCTAAATTATTCTTACCTAAAATAACCATATAAAAATTGAAAAACTATAATAAAAAACAGTTAATGCGTCTTAGCTATTCAATAACAGATAATAACTGATAATTATTTAATTTTCATCAAAATTTAATGTAAACACAAAAATTCATTGTTAAAAAAGAAATTTTTTTTAAAAAGCAAACTTCTTAGTAAAACGAAAAAAATCAGTTAAATCCTATTAAAGAAACAAATGAAAAGAAAAAAAACAATTGAGTAAACACAAAAAAACTATAATAAATGCAGCAGTGAAAATTGAAAAAAATCGCTTACTTGAAAATGAAATTTTTAAAAATATAAAGAATACATCGCCCTTGGAAGTAGATTACAAAACCCCTATTCATAAAAACAGATTCAACATTTTCAAACTACAATTCACCCACTCCTCCACTTCTCATCTAATAAAAAAAAAAGAAAAAAGTTTCAATTCTTCTTAAGCTTTCGAAGGTTGTTATAATCTTATACCTTATCCCCCCTTATTTCCGATTTGGATTGTTCCAACTAAAGTCGCCAATTCAAAATCTCCGATTGAATGTTCCGCGTCAATGTTTGAATTTAATGATACTTACTATTTTTACAAACTAGAATTTTCTAAAGTTTATTAAAATAAATTGCGAAATGCTTTACGATTTTAAAATATGCTGACATAAATCAAAACTCGAAGTATGTTTATTTCGCATTTCAATCACATAGACGAAAACATAATAATATGAAAAAACAACAATGAATTTACGAACGAAATAGACGAAAATCGTACACCTATCAAAATAAATTTTATATGGGTGTACGATTTTCGAAATTGTTTTCATTATCTCGTTTCTAAATAAAAACAATTCATCTATCCAAATTTCCAATGAAGTTTTTCTACAACATCATTTTATTACTACCTTTTAGTAAATTTGTTTCCATAATTGTGAGGATTGAAACTAGAACTCTCAAATCTCATTCGGAGCACCGCAGCTTATACTAGTTTTAATAGTTTATTACTACCTTTTAGTAAATTTGTTTCCATAATTGTGAGGATTGAAACTTGCGATCAAAAATTCATCAACTTCCCGATTGACTAGAACTCTCAAATCTCATTCGGAGCACCGCAGCTTATACTAGTTTTAATAGTTTCCTGTTTGCATTTATGACCAAAATGAGTTTAGAGTCAGTGAAAATTTGAACCAGTTTCCGACTGACTGAAGTGCTTAAATGTTATCTTAAACTTAATGCCTCATAACGATAATTAAGTACAAATTCACTTATTTTGCATTTTAATTTTATGTTGATATTTTGGATTCTAATTTTATATTGATATTTTTTGGATTCAAATTTTATGTAGATTTTTCATGATTGATATTTTTATATTATCTCCTTCATAGCTTATATAAAAAAAAATTCTGATTTAATAAATCAAAAGTCTTTCTTTCCTTGCTTAGATTTAATCAACAAAGAATATTAATTAATTTCGAAATAAATTGATGGATATCTATAACAAATTTCATTCATATCTTGAATGAAATTTGTACGTACTTTATGTACTTATGCGTACTCAAACGTACTTCATGCCTTTTATTTTAATTATTTAGGATTTTTGTTTTAATTTAAATAAAATATTTAGAAATTTTTTTTCTGTGATCGAACAAACCTTTTTTTTTTATATTTTTCTAGAATATTCATCCTTTAACAATATTTTCAGGCGATTTAAATAAAATACAAATTCAAAAAGTTCAGATTTCAAAAAATTAAAAATTTCTTTCCCCGCAAGATTAAGTAGTTAAAAAATATACAAGTAAATTTCAAAGAATTACTAAATTTACAAATTTAAATTGCACTGTTTTAGTAAATTGTGGTTAGAAAAATTACCTTTACTTCATCTTGAGAATTGCACTCATTTCTTGCCCACTTTGATAAATTTTTAAAGAGATTCACAATAATAGTTTAAAAATTAACTCAGAATAATACATTTAAAGTTAAATAAGATAAATTTATAACCAGTTTTTAAATAAAAAATATGACTTAACAAAACGTTTACCTATTTATTAAAATAAAAAAAAACCGCCCTACTCTTTCACAAATAAAATTTAATATGTTTATTTTTAACTTTTACATTTCGAACAAAAAAATAACTTATAAAAGAATTACCTTTTAGCCTGATGAGATCCTATGCTGAGTGCGTTGCTTCAAACAGACATTTTTTTACATCTACTACGTCAGGGGTGGCGAACCTTAATACACCAACGTGCCATTTTCTCTAAAAAATTACTTAATGAGGTCATAAACGTGCCGTCAAATAATTTTGACTTCGTGATTATTGGGAAAATAATAATACTAAATACTCAAAACTCTTTATTTACATTGAAAAAAATATATATATATTTTGCAATGTCTCAGTTATACACGTAATTCAACTTAAAGTAATATCAGTGTGACTTCTGTTGTTGCAGATTAGATGACCAATAACTTATATTAGGTTGTAAAATGTTAGTTTAAGCAGGACTGTTGATTTTTTTGCTAGTTATTTACTGTTAGCTTGTTTTTTGCGGTTATTAATTGTTTTTTTAGTATTAATTTTTAATTTTTTTATTAATAATTGTTTATTATTTTGTTTGTTTCTTGTGAATTTTAATTTAATTGTTACATATGCTTCATAGTGTAATAACATTTGTGTAATAACAATTCATAGTGTAACAACAATTGTGATCGGTGGAGTGCCCAAAATATTGTGTCGCGTGCCATAAATGGCACGCGTGCCATTGGTTCGCCATCCCTGGCCTAGGGCCTACGAAAGGTATAATCCGGCTCTGGTTAAACGAAAAGATATCAGATAAAAAAAAAAATTCAAATCTTTCGATTATTCAAACTGTTCATTTTAAGATTTGTCTTAGTATTTGTACAGTAAATATTCTGAAAACAAACATCCGAAATATCAGGATCAAAATTTGTGTTAGTAATGGTTAAAAAACAGAAAATGTATGTTTCAAAAAACTTAATACTGATATTATGCACCAAAAATGTATGGTGTTAAATTATATTAAATAAATAATACTGAAGTATGGCTTTTTATATTACAGACAAGCAAGGGGAGAAATCACTCTTAAAGATATGTTAAGTGTTTAATTGCATGTTGAGTGAAGTTGTTATGTAATATAAAGACATTACGTATTTAGTTTTATTATTGTATTTGCTTAGCATATTAGGGAATAAAAGGGCTAGTTTTGAATTGTTTATTGAAAACTTAACATTAACTAGATAGTTAAATGGAATGGTTGAATATTTGGGATACTTTGTAACAGTTATTTGCTAGGCAAACATAAGCTTTAAACTTTGTCAAATTTAAATCTTTCTAATGCATGTACTAAGTAGGGCTCAATGTAAACTGCGCTGGTTTAAATTTGGTTATTTTTGCTGTGTAAATTTATTTACAGACTTAGCATTAATTATGTGTTTTCACATGTTGATTTTTCTGATGGAAAGTTGATTTTTTNTATTTTATTTTATAACCGTCGTTGAACAGCCGACCCAATTTCATGGGTTTACGACTACTTACGTTCAACTCCGTAGCCTTGTAATTTTGAACCAATCCAGAAGACAAGGAAACTCCTGGATCAGTACCCCCAGAGGTATTGATTTGTTGTGGGAACATGGAGGACTTTGAGACTCGACAGATTTAACGTGCATCAGTCACCATTTACTACACGGGGAGTCTTCGGCCGGCGAGGATCGAACCCACGACCTCTTGGATATGGGCCCAGAGCCCTACCGACCAGGCTATCCCGGCCACGCATACTAGTTGTAGTTTATTCACGTCGCACTAGAGCTGCACAATGGGCTATTGGCGACGGTCTAGGAAACATCCCTGAGGATGATCCGAAGACACGCCATCACAATTTTGATCCTCTGCAGAGGGGATGGCACAACCGCTACGTTAGCCCGACAACCTGCACGCGAAGTTGAACACTTTACAGTAGCACAGTTTAACGAGGGCTATACCGCAGACCCTAGGTCCCTACGCAAACTAATCCAAGTGGTCGCACACTGACCGCAGTCAGTGATGCTTAACTTTAGTGATCTGCAGGGAACCGTGTCTTAACGATAAGTCCACTGCGGGACGAAATCAAGCATACAATGAGCTGTATAGAGTCTGATATTAACCACCACAATAAATTTCAGTGGACTTCCTGGACACATCTGCCGAATAGACCAACTCTTAACATCTAGAATCTTTAAACAAATTGAGTCCCGCACTGGATTGATCGTAAAGACACGGTTCCCAGTAGAATACCGAAGTCAAGCATCATTGGCTGCGGTCAGTTTGCGAAGGGTCCGAGGGTGTGTAGTATCTGTCCTCGTTAAACTGTTCTACCGTAAAGTGCTCGACTTCCCGTGCAGGTTACCGAAGCGGGGGTGCCATCCCCTCTGCAGAGGATCAGAATTGTGATGGCATGTCTTCGAATCATTCTCAGGGATGTTTCCGTCGCCCATTACCATAGCCCATTGTGCAGCTTCAGTGCGACGTAAATAAAGTACCAACCTTTAAGACCCTGAACAACATGCAGGCCCAGAAAATAAGTTGACTTAACTACATTAATGAGGATTTCAAAGCACTTAAAGGAATCGAATACCATGGCGAGGAAGAGTAGAATCTAAAAATTCGTAAATCCTTGGCCCACAAGGAACTGTCAAAGAATCTTACAAGCCACTCACGTTGAAACAAAACAAACTTTTCTTAATTTTTACTGAAAAATTCATCACTAGTTTATTTAGGGAGACATTTTAGTTTGATAAGAAACATAAATAGCATTTGATAAATCTCACTATTTAGCGGAGTTCTTTAAAAAAAGATCCTTTTCAAATGATTATTAAGAATGCATCCAATTTCTGTTAGTATGTGTCATATTTATAAAAGTTAATTTCATAATGTTAACCCATTATATGCCATGAAACATTTTCAGTCCTTTTAGGTAGGTAGGAAGGTACTTTATTTACGTCATACTATGACCGCTGCACAATGGGCTATTGGCGACAGTCTGGGAAACATCCCTGAGGATGATCCGAAGACACGCCATTCCAATTTTGATCCTCTGCAGAAGGGATAGCTCTCCTGCTTTGGTAGTCCGCCGTCCTGTGCGCGAAGTAGAGCACTTTACGGTAGAACAGCTTAACGAGGACCAATACCGAGCAACCTCGTACCCTACGCAGGCTGATCCAAGTGGTCACCCACCCGCTTACTGACCGCAGTCAGTGATGCTTGACTTCGGTGTTCTACTGGGAACCGTGTCCTTACGATAAGTCAGTCTACTGTGGGACTTATTCTGTTAGGAAAAAAAAATAAACTAAAGTTCAGTAAAACACATTAGCTCAGACCTTTGCTTGTTACGAAATTAAAGTAATCCAAATTTTCTAGATTTAAACTAAATCTGTTTCTTGATAGGTTGTTGTTCATTTATGTCGCACTAGAGCTGCACAATGGGCTTTTGGCGACGGCCTGGGAAACATCCCGGAGGATGATCCGAAGACATGCCATCACAATTTTGATCATCCGCAGAGGGTCCGCGAAGTCGAGCACTTTACGGTAGAACAGGACTAATACCGCACACCCTCGGTCCCTACGCAGACTGATCCAAGTGGTCACCCACCCGCACACTGACCGCAGCCAGTGATGCTTGACTTCGGTGATGTGCTGGGAACCGTGTCTTAACGATCAGTCCATTGCGGGATGCGAAATTTTCGAACTGTACGAAAACTGACAATAGTAAACCAGTGTTTAACTTTTAATTTAAATTATACTGATCTACTCTTGGATGAATGTTCTTACAGGAAGTGCACTGTTAATACTCTTTAATAATTTCAATCTAATTAACTGAACTACTGTTTAATAATTTCAATCTAAGTATGAAAATTGAATTAAACAAAAATGAAGACCATAATTTAAATAAAATAAGTCAAAATGTAAAAGTGCTATAAGCAGCTAAAACTAAAATTGTCTTAAATGATGTAAATTTTCATAGTTGGCAAACGGAAAGTGATTTTTAGCCATCTTTCGATGCTACGTTTCATTGCCCAATTTGTTTGTAGAAAAACTGAAATTAATTTTATCGTAATTTAATTTACCTGGAAACAAAAACAAAACCTAAAAGTTTTTTTAAACAGAAATTAATAGATCTCACCATATCAAATCAACATATTCTTCCGAATCTCCAGTTAGTTAAATCGCTTATCTCATGGACTTCCAAGTTAAGGGATGCAACACAGAACAAGTATAAAAGCAATTAATTTTCAGAATTTCTTGTAGTAAAGAGGGAAAACAAGAAAAAAGGCTGTTGTAAAATTAATAATTTAAATGAAGTTAAATATTTTTATATTTACCAATTGAATTTCTTTTTTTAATATACATATAAATTGAAGAGCAATTCGCGATTGTAACGCTCGAATGCACCATCTGGTGAGACCGGTTCCATGCTTTTGGCCCTTCTCCGATCCCTCTCTTCAGTTGTATAGGAATATACTACGATATTTTTCCTTTTTAATTAATAATTTATTTATAAATTTCCATGATGCTTTCTTTTAGTACTATGGTTAATTTAATTTTCAGTTCCATATAGTTTCTCAACTTAAAAGATTTCAATTTTTATGAAAAATCAAGACAGAAACTAACGCACCTCTTTCTTCTAAGTCTCTCCAAGCGATAATGGTCAAAGCATGTCAAGTGTTAACATAGGTAGAGAGTTCTGCTCTACTCCACCTGTAGCCATTTCGAACGTCAATTAGGAAACTATATTTGAGCATATGTATTATGAACAAGAAACCCAAGTACTTACCGAGTCCTAATTATAATGCTTGTCAAGAAGTTACTTCTCAAAAGTTCATAAACTGTTGAAGCTCATTCATGGAAACTTTTAAGAACATCCAGACTGTGGCCTTCATCTCAAAGAGCTTACTTAAAATGATATTGAACCAGGAAATTTAATGAACACGATCTCAAGTAAATAACACTATCATAACTTTAGACAGACTTTCATAAGTGCCACAATATTTCAAATTATGGGTCACAAAAACAGCATCAATTCATTTTTATCGTTCAAAGGGATGAATGGTTTTCAATTACAGCCAATAAACGTTTCTTAAAACATCACAAAATTCTTTTCCTTCAACAGTACTCAAGTTTATATTAAAATCACAGTAAAGGCAGATGAATAAGTTAATCATAAGAGTAATTATGTAAAAACATCAAAAATGCATGCTGGTAAATTGAAGAAAAATAGCCAGAAAAATAGTTACTCAAAGAAGTTCCAAAATTACCGTTTACTTTTCCCCCCCTCGAAATTCGCGATCGCAAGGCTTGAATACGCCCTCTAGCGGGGTGGATATTTTCAGACTACTATTTATTAAGTTTTTATTTAGTTCTATCAATATCATTTGTAGAGGAGGACACTTTTTTTTTCAGCAGCAAAATTTTCCAAACCAAAAGGCAAAGGTTAAGATAATCTGGTTGGTAGGGCGCTGGGCCCATGTCCAAGACTTCCCGCGTAGCTGTGTTTTGTGTGCTGCTATGCAAGTTTTAATACCAACCTTTTTAAAGTTTTATATCTTTGCAATTAGATATCTGTTGCACATTATTTGTTTAATACATAGGTGCACATTAAAGTTATTATAGCCCAAATTTGTATTATTTATTTAATATTTTTAAAAATATTATTAATAACAATTAAATATTTTTAAAAAATCTACTTCTTATTTTAATTTGTAATTCAATACTTTTGTTTGGTACAACTTATTAAAAATCTGACAGTAATATTTAATGTTCTTTCAAACATAAAAAAGTCCTTCATAAAATTTTGATAAAGTTGTGGCACGCCCATGGATCCTAAAGCGGTAGGATATCCAGCTCGCGCTTAAAAAACCGAAGCAGCTCTTTTTCACCCTCCCAAACAACTTTGTACCTAGCTACAGAACTCCGCCTAACGGCCAGAGTAAAAGCTCTGTCAAAAACAAGTTCTGGGGGTGGGGGTGGGGGGGGAGAAGAGTCTCCGTCTCTCTCCTCATCACGAGATGATAAATAATTTTAAGTACTGTAAAAACGTTTAAAGAAATAGTCCGTTTCATTTAAATAATAGATAATCTGTTGTTTTTCTTTTTTAACGTAATTGATTTTATTGATTTTTCAGTGATTTCAAAAAATTTACGTAAGATAAAGCAGGCCAATATATTTTTTAAGATACATTGATGATTATTTTATAGAAATTTTTTGAAACGAACCTATAAAATTATCTGCCAATTTCATTTTTATTATTTCAGACAAGTCAAAATTATTATTAAATATTGCTTGGTTTTTATTTTTGAGACTTTGTTTTATAGTGATGTTGTAGTATTTTCTCAGGGCTAAACATACATCATGCAAAAGCAAACATTTATTAATTTAGTTTTTTGGTAAAAGAGAAGTTATCTTTCAGACATTATTGCCTTTTTTTACATTTTTCTAAAACAAATTCACAAAGTTAAATACGATTTTAGTAGTTCAAAAATTAATCAAACGTAAAATAAAAATTAATTTTCAAATTCAATTGGATAGCTATTGATTTTAATTAATTGAATGTTAAACTTTGAAAGAACTGTATTAAAACTGATTTTCTCTTAATACTTTTTAAATAAAAATTATGCTTTTATTGTCCTTTTTGATGCAATTTTTTAGTAAACTCTGCCTCTGTTCAAATAGTTAATTTTAGAAACTTTAACAACTGTTAATAAACTACATTGTCAAAAAAATAATAATAAATTTCTGTATAAAAAAAGGCAAGCATAAAAAGTTTAGGAAAACATGACTGAAACAATTAAATACCTTTAACAATAATTTAAAAAAAAAAAAGAAATATCAATCTTTAAATTTGGACTAATATGCTGGATAACTACAAATTAATAGAAAAAAAAAGTCATACCATGGCAATTATCATCGGAAGAACACTCTTGCTTCTGCTTCATTAACTCTTGGCCAAATATGACTGACCCCAAAGAGCTGCATAGTTTTACTAACATCAGCTTCAATGGAGTCAATTATTTAGCAATACATTTTTTGACGACTCAAAGGATGATACTTCACACACTATTCATAAGGAAAAAACGCTCTAGGATCCAAAACATTTAAAGTAATTTCAAATAAACTTAATTATGTATTTTAAACTAAGTCAAAGAGCAAGCTTTGGGTTATATAATTATACCTCACACTTATATAAGTACAATTTACAAATTCTAGCACAAGAAAGAATAAATTAATTCACCACACTATAATTTCTTCATCTTTAGAGATCACTAGCTATAAAAATAATTAATACTTCAAACATGAAATCTATGAATGGCAAAAAATAGAAAATATTAAAGTTCCAGGGCAATGTCAGAAAAATCTAAAGAAGCAAAGAAAACTGCAGGTTAATATATCCTATTACAATTTATTCTTCACCTTTAGGAAGCACTGGCTATAAAAATAAACAATTATATTTATTTAATTTAAGAAATATAAGTTAATCACTAAAATATATCTTTAGAGAATTAATTAATAAGTCAAACATGACATGTAAGAAAATAAGAAAAAAAAAAAGATCCTGATAAAAGCCGAAAAAGAAATCACCTGTAAAGACCCCCAGGTGCAAACGAAAATTGATTAATACTTGAAACATAAAATTCATAAAAGGCAAAAAATAATAATAATAAATAAATTACTTATGCCAGAAAAAAATTTATACACCCTATTACAATCTCAACTTTATCTTAAGAGTAGATATAAATTAAAACCAGTAAATATGTTAAACAAGAAATTTATGAAGTTCAAAATAATCATGAAATGTAAAATGTCCAGGCAAATGCCAGAAATTTTTTTTAACAGATTACATTACAATTTCTTTTTCATGTTTAGAAACCATTAGCTATAAATTAAAATTAATAAACACTTCAATTAATAAACACCCAAAAAGATGAAATAACACATTGTTTCTATTATCACAGAAGCAGAATACATGAATTGACATGAAACATTCATATTATATCCTAACGATTGACATATCATTACATAGCCCAAAATAAAACTAACATGAAACTTACCCAGCCAGGTAATGAAACTTGATAATGAGCCTCAATTTAATCTTCACCAAAATGCAAAGCACAAACACGATCAGTGAGCTTAAGCATCCTATCGGCACGAGGAATTGCTTTTTGCCACTTTTTTGTTTTAAGAAAATAAATATCCTTAAAAAAACTAATACAAATAAAGTGAGGTATTTATATCTACACAACTCAGAAAATATGCATTATGAAATCTCTTTCGATAGGTACATTAAAAAAAATTAACATTAATTTGTGATTAAAAAATTATTTAATTTCTAAATACTGGCAAAGAAGTCATACAATGGCAAACAAATACTTTGTCATTCAAACAAGTAAAATTATATCTGATATGAGTTAATAATAATATTACTTTGAAGAAAGAATGATAATGTAAAGTAAATATTGTTACACAGATATTTCATTAAATTATATAGAACATCAACTCTATCTTTAATTACTAAAAATCTTAATAATCAGTAATAATCTCTGCTATAACAACAGAAACTCTAAAAGTAATACACAATAGATGAAAAAGATATAGTTCTTATAACAAACATACAATGTAGTATTCTTTAATGAATAACATTATCACATATTATTGAACAATTATTCTTTTAACATACACTATATCTGATTCATCATCGTAAATTAGAATCTGCATTTCTTAAATAAAACAGAATTAATTAAAATCAATGTCATTATAAACAGATCTGCTAAGTTGTTTAGGACTCTTTCCCATTTTTGCAGTGGTTTCCTTTATTTTATTTCTAATCGTCATTTATTATTTGATACTTAGAACACATGAAGGAGACCAGGGGTGTTAGCCCTAATCATTGACCCATCGTGGGCTTCACAAAGCAATATGCAAAACTGATAAATTTTCCATATTTCAAATGCTTTATGTAAATGTGGGAAGACATGAAAAATTGAGAGGGGACACATTATGAAAATTTTTTGGTTTACGATTATCACAGTAAAACTCCGTAGCCTTGTCAGTGTGAACCCAATCAAGAAGACAAGGAAACTTCAGAATCAAGCATTGGGACAGTATAATCTTCATAGAGGACCTTTTAATGGAACTAATGTGAACTTGAATTATGTCCGATTGTTACTCCAACAGCAAGTGAATTCTAACTCATGATATGATTTTCACCACGTTCAACAAATGAGAATAATGTCACCACTGTGGTACTTTTGATTATTGCCATAAATGGAGAGAAAAATACCTGCTATGGTTAGTGCAAAGGCAAAAAGGATTCTAACCCACTGAGGATATTTTATGTCAGCAATGAAATGGATAGAGCAGAAATCAAATTGAAACACATAATGGAAAATAGTTGACTTACACATGAAACCTGGGAGGTCGTGGGGGCAGCTGTGGTCGGACCAGTCTGTATATTGGATGCGCCATAGAGGTCTCTGCTGGTGTGAGATGACATGAGATAATGAGAGAGAACACGTTGTGTAGGTGGAAGATGACATGCTGAAGTTCCTTGTGATTTGGAACTAAAAAGAGATAGAAAGAATGAGAAAAAAAAACAGCACTGTACTATAATATGATTTCAAATTTTTAACAAATTAAACTAAAATAAAAATACCAATTTCCAAGAATTATTATATTAAATAAAATTGCATAAGTTTAAAACTATTTTGCATAAGTATATTGCGTAGTTTCACTTTTTTACTGTTAGTTGTTTTAAAATGTCATTACTTCATGAACTCTCAATTGGAATCATTTCTTACAAAGTGAAGAGAAGATTTATAATTCTGTTTGTAGTTAAATTAACATATTTTTTTAATGAAAGGGCAATACTTTTTTAATTTAAAAGTCTTGCTGATTTAAAAACCAACTAAACGTTAAAAAATATATAAATTTGAAGATGATCCCTCAGTACATTTTAGAAAGTCTGTCCTTGATGAATTGTTAACTGAATTAAAATAATTTTAAATAAACTACATACAGAGATCAAGTCAAATTTTCGAAACCACTAATCTTCATCCTACAAGATTTGATTTCAGCTTTTTTAAAAAAATGGTAAGAAAGAATATGACCCCCAATTCTCCATTATGAAATTTCATGATAGGAAAATTTATTTACTTGCACTAGAGACTTAAGCGATGGAGTCCTAGATTACTTAAGTAGAATTTGTGGAGAGTCTCCCAGTTTAATATATAAAGTTTTTGCAGTTTTATAACTGTTAATTGAGTAATATGAAGTAAATCTGATAAAAAAAATGGAATTCTACAGATTCGTGGAACATTGGCATGTCTGATGCTCAGCAGTCACGTGTAGAACAAGATCCTTTTGGTGGCGGCGATCGTTTTAAATTAATTAGTGGATTCATACAGTGCAAGTAAAAATATGCTTAAAACTACTTACATCATTGTAGTTTTAAGCATATTTTTGGTTGTTGCAGATACATATTAATTAGGATGTGATATAGTGATAATTATCTCAGAGAAATGAATAAAATTGTTTAAGAAAAATTTGGATTTATTAAGTAAATCTTAGTAGATTAAAAATGGCCATATTTAAAATATAAAAATAAAGGAAAAACCCTTAAAGGGATCAAGCAAAATTATTCTGTTAAGAGTGATATTCAATGGTGGGGACTGGGAGACCCAGGAGGGTACTCCCAGTCGACAAAAATTGCTAATTGAAAGTGAATGAATTGCTAAGTGAAAAATTGCTAAATGAAAGTGAATGAATTCCCACTGTAATTTTCCACTGACTCTCTGTTTTGCAGCAGTTATCTATTGATTATACAAATTTTGATGTTTTTAATACAATGTTAATGAGACACATGAATTTCGAATTCAATTTAACACTTTTAAACACACTTAGTTCCCAACTATTGCATCCTTAATACACATAATTTTTCGAACACTTCCTCAAAATTTTTAAATTTGGACGTTATTGCAATACCCAAATTGAGTCATTTCTTTCTGATGCATGCTTAATTTGGGACAAATCTATCGTAAATCTAAGTGGGTTTGTTGATCATAACTTCGCTGCTTATCTATCATTTACTTTTTTAGCCATTTCTATGTTATTTCCCCTCTTTTTTTTTTCCTTATAAAAAAAAACTTCAATATTTTTAATATGATTCTCAAATTTTAAATCTCTTCCATCATACATTCACATCATTTACTGATAGTTTTTCTGTAGTTATCCTCATGTTTTTGACTATTTCTTTCTACATAGCTTTGCATAGGTTAATGTTTATAATACAATGTTATTACGACACACAACTTTCGAATGCGAGTTATCACTTCCTTAAGAACTTGAGAAAATAAAAAATTCTGTTACTCATTAAAAAAAAATCTTGAGTTTTTCTGGACTTTCATTACCCTTTTTAAAATCTAAGACTCTCGTGATTGGTACACACGGAGTTCTTTATATGTCAAAAAGGAGATTATTATTACAGGGGTGATTGTGAGCCCAAGTCAAAATTCCGGAAAATTCATTGTTAAAAAAAAAAAAAAAAGAACAGTTTAATTGAAAAATTAGCAAAAAATTTAAACAAGGTTTTTTTTCTCCTTTTTCTCAATATTTCTTAGTTCACTTGAAAATATTTAAAATTTTACACATACCTATACCATTTACACTTACCTGGAGAAGTAATTAAAATTTACATATATGTCTTTCTTTCTTGAGTTTACGATTATAACAACTATTTACTGATAAAAAATGAAAATTAATCATGAATATGAGCTTATAAAGTATCTCTCTGGCTCTCCCTTACAAACAAATAAAATAAACTGTGTTTTTAAGTTCCACCTTTGAAAATTTGATTTCCGGAAACTTCTGTGATCAATGATTTTTTTAAACGTCTGGACCTTCGTTCTCCGGAAACTTCCGGATCACTGTTAGTGAAAATTCCGGAAATCCGGAGCACAATCAGCCCTGTTATTATCACTATATTTTAAAATTACAGATTTTAAATAGAAAAGATTACACTAAGAATATAGGATTAATTCAGAAAAAGTAGATAGTTAATCATTATTTACTAGAACAGAGAGATCAAAGAGCAAAAATCAGGGTTGGCTTTTTGCTGGCAGAAACTGGTTATAACCGGTAAAAACTGGCAGAAAATAGAAGTGTTAATCCGTTAGTTATAAACTAATAAAATGTATAGGAATTGAAATAATTTAAAAAAAGACGCAAAATTTGAATCATTAATTTTTTTTAAACATCGAAAGGTTAATTTAAACCAATCAATATTTTAATAATTATTTTTGAAATACAAAGCCCAAAAAGCTGAGAAATCCTTTCTCTTATGTAGAAAATATTAAGATATTTCAGTATCTGACAAAATATTTCGAGACTAACTAATTCTACTGTACTTAAATAACAAATTATACGGATTTTTCTCTTAAGCCTCCTTTCACCTGCAAAGGTCCTGAAAAGTAAAGGAAAGTTCTGATATTTCAAAATATGTATTTTCTTTTGAAGAAATGCGCCTACCCATCCAAGTAGAATTTCGCCTGATGAGAAATTGTGGATTGAATTCAATTCAGGG
>NC_092212.1:85044751-85084292 GCF_043381705.1 Parasteatoda tepidariorum | reverse complement strand
TTATCACAAATGTTAATTAATATAGAAATTGATTTCAATAATGCTGATCACCAAAAAATATTTCATTTGGCGATAAAAAAAATTTTTGTGTTCCTGAAAATGAAAGACTTTTTGAGGGTTATTATCTCACAAGGAAAAGTTAGGGTTTAAAGCTTATATTTTTAAATAATAAAATTTTTTTCTAAAACTTTCAGAATTTCTAGCATTAACTAATTTATTATACACATTTAGTTGAATTTAGGTGAGTAACTGCAATATTTGATAATTTATTTTGCTAATATGTTTCTCATTTAGCCAATGTTTTGATTTTTTCACTATGTACAATCTAAATAGCTAATATACTTTCTTAAAAGCCAATAAGAACATTGATAGAATTCTTCTCCATAAGTACAATACTATGTCTTTGATGATAAAATACTATGTCTTTGATGATAAAATACTATGTCTTTGATGATAATATGCTATGTCTTTGTGCTAGAACATTGCGTTCATTGATGAGCGAGCGCAGCGAGCCATGGTTCACGGCGTGAACCACATAGAATTACGTAGTAATTCTCGGGGGTTGGCGAGCATTAGCGAGCAGGGGGCAGAGCCTCCTAGTATGTTATAAAAGGTTAAAATGAAATAGAAAAAATTAGCATTAATGCAACAATTGTAACAATTTATCGACAAACATTGCTGCTAGCGATTGTAAAAAAAATGTGTGATTGGTTGGTTTGCTGAGAAAAAATAATTCACAGATTTCTTTGAATGGGAGTAGAAAAGTTTTCAGAAATAGAGTGCAATATAAAATCTATTATTATTAAATTATATCCAACGATTTTTGGAGAATTTTATAAAGTTAAAAATACAAAAACATTTTGTCAAAATAGAAAAAAAAAATGACCGCCAAAGTATCGGAACAAACTTGAGCCATAAATGGATTCAGCCCAAGAACAGAATTTAAAAACAGAAGCTAATATCCTAATCCCTTTTTCCATCTCCACCAGAATCTTTCCTAAATTGCACAGTCCCATAGCGGTCAAAGGTTTCTGCATTCGTTTAGCAACGGTGGGAGAATTTTATGTGGTATTCTAGTTTGACAGAGCTGTAATGGAGCAAATTTTGATGCAAGCAAAGTATCGCTAAGTTGATGATATTTCAACGGTTTGGCGATACATTTCCGTTAAAAAAAAAGTGGGTATAATGGATGAAATAATTTAGCTTAGGAAAATTAGTAAATAATTTAAATTAGTGAAATTAAAAAAATTATCAAAGAAAAAATTTCCAGTTCTTCTTTAAAATTCCCTGATTTTCCAAGTTTTTATCCAAATTTCCCTGATATTTCCAGGTTTTTTCCAGTATAAAAAAAATCCCCTGATAATTCCAGGTTTTCCAGGTGGTTGGCCACCCTGTTTTATGTCATTTTTTGAATTTCTGCCACAAATGTGGCAGAAAAGGGTTTCTGCCATGCCAGTTTTAACCAGTTTCTACCAGTGGTTTTAACCACCTAGGCAGAAACTTGCCAACCTTGGCAAAAATACTTATCTCACTATCACTAAAATCGTATAGAAAAAAAAAATTTTCAACCCAGATATTATATCAACTGGAGGTGTGAATTTATTATTAAATATTTTATTAAAAATGACCATGCAAAAGGAAATTAATGAAGCAGAAAAAAAGAACAAAAAATCTTTAAAAAATACTAAAAATAGAAATAATAAATATATCTTTTCGGAACACCAAAAATGTAACAACATTTTTAGATTCAAAAACTATAAATGATAGTGTTTGTTTATTTCATTACAAGAGTAGTATTAAAGCACTAATTTTGTACTTACCTCTCCAATTTGGAGTTTATTACCATCTTCTTGGGGCCAACACTTCTCACGCCCTTCTTCCTAAATATTTTAAACACATTTTATACCAGGAATTTTTTCATATACATGAATAAATTTTTTTTCTCCATTCAATTACAGCTATAAAACTGAACAAATTTGTAAAAGATTGATTATAATTTATTTTGTCATCATTTTGTTTTCAAATTTTCAGGATCATTGTGAGCCCAAGTAGAAAATCCTGCAAATTTCTTTAGTAAAATCAATATTGACCCATTTAAAAAAATTAATGTCTTTAAAACTTTTAATCACTGATATTTTCAAAACATGAAATTCTAAATAAATTAAATGCAGCTAAATATAAGTTCTCTTTTGTCTCTACTCACATTTATTATTCTACCAAAAACTGTGTACAAATGAAAGAGATGCCAATCATAAATTCTAGTTCTAATATTTTTAAATAAAATATATAAGAATTTTATACATAAATGTGATCAACGATTTCTTTAAACTTCTGGACCTAGGATTTCCGGAAACTTCCGCATCACGGTTTACGAAAAATCGAAAATCCGGATTTTTCAGGACCACAATCATCTCTGAATTTTATATAGTAATTAGGAATAATGAAACTAAAAATGACATAAATGCATCATTATTAAATAAATAAACTGTATAACTAAATAGTGCTTATAAAAAGTTTATTGATAAAAACTCTTGATTTAATTTATGTTTCAAGAAAATGTGCTTTCAAAAATATTTTTAATGCCAGATTTTTTCAAATTCTTTCCCTTTTTTAAAAAATTTCTTATAATTAATTTTTATAACAAATTTAATAAGTAAACTATGTTTTGAGTTTATTTAAGCCCTATATACTACTAAACAAGTTTCTTACTTGAACATCTGTTAGCATGACAATAACCATGACATGATCTTCCCATACCATTTGCCAGAAGCTGTATTGGGAAGAGGAAGGACCCTGGGCAGCTATATAGAACCTTTGCATGGATCCTATGGACACCTACATTTACAAGTATTTCGATTTTAAAACTCTAGTCAATAATTAATTATATATTTATGATAGTTTCAATGGTGACATGCATAAATTACATGGGTATTGACTGGTTAATTACATGGTACTGACCAGCCATTGCTGAGATTCGAACCTGGCTCACCTCATTTGAAGGCGAACGCTCTATCCCCTGAGCCACTACGGCTATAATTAAGATATTAACAAGTTTTGGATTTAAATCTCTAGTCACGAGTCAGTGGCATACATAGACTTAGGAGTGCACTCTGCAAGAAATATAAATGTGCTCTATTTCAGACTTAGCACAATTTTTAAAAAAATTATAATATGAGAAAAGAGCACTGAAGAAACAATCAGGAATTTTTAATTATTCATTCTATATTAATTTATACATTTTAATACTAATTAATAAGTAATTAAATTGCAATGAAAAGGTGGAATTTAGAGAAAAAAATTGGAACATTGTATACACTTTCTGATTAACTACATTGAAATGAAATTTATCTTAATACTGAGGAAATAACTCACTATTTTACAATAATTATATTTAAAGTTTAGTTAAGGGTTATTTTTATTTCTAAATTAAATTAAAAAAATATTTAATAAAATATCAAAATCTTTTAATTGAAATTCATATAGTAGGGTACACAACTTTCTGAATGAAGGGCTACATGCTGAAGTATCTAGACATGTTCTCGGCATTTTTTTCAAAAATTTTTATTTATTCATTTTATTTTATTTATATATTTTAATACAACCAAACACTGTGTTTAAAACAATGACCAAAATGTCAGTGTTTTAGACACAGTTCTTTTAATTAGTCTACTTAGTAATATATATGCTTGAAATTAAATTTCTTTAAATAATTATTTTTGTATTAGTTTAATTCTTTTTTATCAGCCAAAATAAAAATATATTTGCATAAAATTAAATTCTTTTAAACATTAAATTCCTTCAAAACTGATGAAAACTAAACTAATGCTTAAATTTTTTTTTCTCCCTTTTATCAAAAAAAAAAAAAAAAAAAAAAAAGAAAAAAACTGCAGAAAAAATAAAAATATGGAAAAGAAGAGATGACTTTTTTTTAAATTTTTTTATCACATCACATAATACAAAAAGTTTACTTTAAAATATATTAACTATAATGTTACTGAATGAAGTAAAAAATAAAAAAAATGATACATATTTTATTGAATATAAATTCAAATGAAATATTTTAATTTAAAAAATTATATGGCATCTAAAATGATTTAAAATAAAACAAATGCATTATAGCTCAAAATTAGCTTCAACATTCAGTTGGGATTAAGTTTATTTTTAATTTTAGAACTTTTATATTTAGTGAATTATGATACAAGAAATTTTATGAATGTTAAATTTTAAAACTTTTTTTAAGAACTTTTTAAACTACCAAAAATTAGAAGCAAAGCTCACTTCAAAAGTTTTGATACATCATGCATAAACATGTAAGTCAAAAAGAGAAATTCAAAATTGGAAATAATATTATTACTTACATTTAGTGAAGTAAAAAATGCGTATATAAATCTTAACCTAAAGATTTTTTAAATCATTATTTATAATTACTTAAACTATAAACACTCAACATACTGCAGTACTGGCAATAGCACTATCTGCCGAGGAATAGAAAAGTATTTTTACTATTAGAGGATATTTTATGGGCAAAATTTAACAAAAAAAAAAAATTTCTTACACAAATACAGAGAATTTTGAAAATATACAGGTAAATAGGAGATAGTCGCAAAATACAGGAGTCTTCATTAAAAAACAGGAGACTTATCAGGTATGTACTTGGGTTAGATTACACTAAGTAATTAATTTTTCAGATGATGAATAAAAACTTACATTTAGATAAGAAGCATTTATGTAACCAGTTTTGTTTTCTGAAGTTGGAGTGAGGCGAACTCTGTTTTCTTCATAGGGAAAGACATCTTTAAAACGATTCCTCAGAACATTCTCCGGAAGGAGGGCGGTCGTGAAATCTGCGTTGGGCTTCTTTTTTGGAATTCTTTCAAACTCAAGAAACACTTGACTTTCTGATAGCCTGCTCTCCAGAGCCTGGATCTAAACGCAAATCACAACTATAGTTAAAATGGTTCTTGAACTAGTCCTTTATATTGAAATAAATTAAGGGTTAACTATTTAACCTGAGCTCAACTTGAGAAAAGAGTGAGAGAAAAAAAATCACCCTAAATGACTTTTGTTCAATTAGACTGGATTCATCCGGACAACTTGGTAGGTATAAGTATCAGAAGTTTATTTTAACTCATATATGAGCTATTATAATTGAATTTATTAACATATATAAATATATACAAATAAAAAAAAAAGATTGACAGAAAATACTTACTTCATTTCTTAAAAATCGACGTTACTCTTACTAAACGTTAATAGACGTTACGTACTTTTGTTATTGAATGTGAAGAAAGTGTGCATTTATTATAGTCAGTCACAAAAAGCGTGGCAATGTGAGTACGATGGGGTAGGAACTAGGACAGTCTTCTTGTCTTTCCTTATCCCTCTGGAGTGTTGAATAACTTTGCATATGGACACAAACAAGACTTGTACAGTTTGTCTAAAGTAAGAACTCCCCTATCCATTCGTCTGGACCCGTGGCGGCGACTATGGTAACGAGGTATAACTATTTCAAGTAGGAGTGAGAGGTCATTGTTTAGGACAGGTTTTGGCTTGGGGTGGGTGAGGGAAAGGGAATCTCTTTCTTCAGTCTATTTTGTTAGCCCTAGAGTGAAGAGAAGCTACCCTCCCTGAAATGCACTATTCTTGTTTTCATAGTAGCAGACAGCTTCAGAGTTTGTGGCGGGGGGGGGGAGTTCTTACTGCAGACAAACTGAAAAGAATTCAGTTAAGAATAATAAAAATTGCTTAGTACAAAAATGGCACCCTAGAAATTTATTTATATTTTAATCATACCTGCCAACATTGGAGAAATGAAATAACGGAGATTTTACTAGCAACAATTTTAGACTACGAGTTAAGTTTTGCCACGTCATGAATAATCATGTAAGTCAAAAAGAGAAATTCAAAATTAGAAATAATATAAGCACTTAGCGAAGTAAAAAATTGTGTCAATAAATCTTAATTCAAAGAAGATTTTTTTAAAACCATGATTTATAATTAATGAAACTATAAACACTCAAATATACTGGAGTACAGGCAATAGCACCATCTGTTGAGGAATAAGAGAAGCATTTTTGCTATCAGCAGATATTTTATTGCCAATTTTTTTCTTTTCTTTAAAGTTTCTTCAACAAAAAGGGAGAAATTTAAGAATATACGGGTAAACAAGAGATAGTCATGAAATACAGAAGTCTTCATTAAAAAACAGGACACTTGTCAAGTATGTTTAATCACGAAGGAAATGCATACCCTAGTATCATTTGGAATACTGAGTGTACTCAAAGTGGGGGCCAAAAAATTTGGCTTAGACAAACAGAGTCCATTCATAGCTGCAACAAGCATAGGTCCCATCAGGGGGTCCGCCTCCTCTCCACCTTCCATCTTGAGGGAAGAAGGTCGATTGCTGTCCCTCCTGATGGCGAATCTGGTCGGCCCTTCGGCTTCCGAGGCCTTGCAGTTCTCGTAGGAGTGAGTGGGGAGATTGTTTTGCGAGTCTACCAACTTAGTGGAGGCTACGGTCTGCTGCTGAATCGGATTGGAGGTGACGACTTTGGCACATCCCACCAAAGCAATCTTGTAAGGCAAATTAGGTTTGCTCAGAACTGCCGACGGATTGGTTGAAACGACCTGCAAAGAGGAGATACCATCACTCGGAGTATCATAAAGGTTAGGTTTTAAAAGTTAGGTAAAAAAAAAAAGCAAAAAACCAATACATTTTTTTTAATTTCATGAATAAATACAAGGAACTAAAACAAAACATAATACACAAGTTCTAAGTTAATTTTTTTTTATTTTTAATATATGTAAAAAATATTTAATCCACCATCAGTTTACTATCCCAAATTATCTCGGGCAAATGGAAAAAGTTAAGTATCGGTCTTTGTATATGGTCACAGCTTCATCATCTGCACTACTTTCACTCACGAACACCACTTTTTTTCTACGTAAATTCCTCAACCATCGTGCATACAAAACACGTCTGCAGCTCCGCAAGCAGCAAAACTCTCAAACGAAAATTGGCAAACTTCCAATCACAGCAGATTATTATTATTTTTTGTTTTGCTTCCGTCCGAATAAAAAGGTGATAAAAACATATTGACGAATTTTGACGTGCCCGAGTTTACTCGTGATATTAAATATTTGCAATATAAACATACCCAAGATAACTCGGGATAATCAGTGAAAGCGGTTAACAGTAAGGAAATAAAATTGATTACGAATTGTAATAATAATTATGTTAAAAATTAAAATACACTGTTTCTAGTTAAATCAGGTGTATTGCAGCTAGATCTTTGCATGTAAGGATAAGGTGGTGGTTTGAAGTGATGGAGAGAATTTGAGGTGTTTTCATGAGGAATAGCAAGATCAGGGGAACTGTACCTATGAACAGGAGGATCTCGACCGCTCCTGAAATAAGAAGGAAACAAAAATATAAGTGAACAATAATGATAATGAAACAAGTAGAAGAAAAATCAACTTATAGAAAACCTAAAAAGCATTTTCGGATCTACCTTGTATCCGTCACACATAACAAGGAGGGAGAGATCAACATAATTTTTGTACTGACTATGAGATTGTTGTTATTGTGTACGCTCTCGACAGGATTGTATGTGGGGGATGATTGATATAAATGACTAGCACACATATCTCCAGTGCTATAACTGTAATAGTGATAACAGTATTAAAAAATTTGCACAGAACAGAATACAATAATCTAACAAACAGATGTGTAATGAAGAACTTGAACTGAAAATGGACAGAGTCTTTAATAGATATCAGGTCAATCTTAACCCATTAAAAAACTTCTAAGCCATTGTAATTTTGCTTATTCAAAATAAAATGTACACAAAAAATATTCAGCTATAAGCTATTCAGTTTTTCACCTATTTCAAAGAAAACATCAGTGACAGTTTCTAACTTATAACTATTATTTGTACAAATAAATGGTTTCTTGCGCAAACTTAAATATTTAATTATTTTATATTCGCTGTCAGATAAATTCAATAAAGAATATTACGTGGTAGCACGTGTGGTTCACGTCACCAAATTTATACTTTAATAGTTGTCTGTTACCACAAGCCTTTTTTTTTCCTTCAATTCCTACCATTAATTCAAACTCTCCCTATAAATATATTTATATATCTTGTTTTTCAATCGTTAATAAAATATCTTTTTATTTATCCACTCAACTTCAAATGCATTTGTTTTAAAACTTGTAGTGGATGATGACACTTGATGTCAATACAGCTTTTTTTAAACATTAATCCACTCATTAATCTTAGTTTTATATGGGATAAAAAATTGTAATTATATAATAAAAAGTAACTAAAATAAAAAATTTTCTTTGTTGACCTAAGTAGGAATAAACCTTGATTTTTTTTTTTTAATGTTACTTGATTAATTTTTTAAAAATAAAAATAAAGCAGAAAAAAAACTTTTACAGTATTTAAAAAAGAAGTCTAAAATATTGAAACCGAAAAAAAAAAAAAAAAAAGATATAGAGCTTGGAGCAATATAATTATAAGTCACATTTTCAAATTGTTCATGAGAGCATTTTTGGTAAAACAACCCTCCAACATTTTTCTTCTAAAATTTAAATTACACAATAGTTTTAGTAAGGTACTTTTTCAAGCTGCAATGGAGTTGCACAATGGGCTATTGGTGACAGTCTGGGAAACACCCCTGAGGCTGATCCAAAGACATGCCATCGCTCCTTTGATTATCTGCAGAGGGGATGATTCCCATGCCTTCAATGGCTTTAGACTAAAAGTACTTTTCTGAATAAAAATTACCATATGAACTTTATGACAGTTTCTGACTTAATTTTGTAACTAAATTAAGTACACTCTAAGCCATTGAATTAATTACTACTGAAAAAATGAGTACAGTCTCTAATAATTTAAATAAAGTCACAAACAATAAATTAAGTGCAGGCATTATTAAATTCAATACACTAAAAAATAATTAATAAATTTCTATCACAAATAACGAAAGTTGTAAAGATAAAATTATGTTTGAAAAGATAATTTAAAATTATTTTTAGGTGTAACCAGTATAACTGTTATTGTGACCAAATTAAAATTTATTAAACCCTGTTGGTAACTCAAGTGTGTTTTATATAATCAAAACCATTTATTACTAACAGTTTCTTAAGAAAGATTTTTAAATTCAAAAAGAATTAATCATCATCAAAAAATTACAAAATAAAATTGAAGTTCATGGGATGACTGGTAAATAAATGTGGTCGTTTAAAAACATTGTCAGGCAAAATCTCCCCAAGAAAAAAATATGGTTCGACAGAACTACTCCTGACTAAATATTGTTATCTCTTTTGAACAAAATATTATAAGACGCAGATTCAAAATGTCATGGTGCAGAATTCACTAGAATGAAATATTGTGGGAAAGATCTTCCTTAGACAAAACATCAATAAAACTTACTAAACACTTTGATACACATTGGTCCTAAAAACCATAATAATCAGAAGTTTACATTATTTTTAGTTGTGCTTATAGAAGGTTAATTACATAGATAAAAATTTTGTCCTAAGACCAGACCCCAGATAATCAGGAGTTCAAATCGTTTTTGTTACACCCATGATGTTGTGTTAATAACAATTTATACATGCAAGATTTTGTTCTAACAAGAACAAAACAAAAATAACCAGGAGTCTTTGATCAAACCCATTATACAACTTTAATAACAATTTTACGCATACAATCATTTGTCCAAAAATCAAATCAGAAGAGAAAAAAAAACAATTTTATATACACATGAAAAAAAAGATTCCAGACAAAATATTAATAAAACTCGCTAAAGCCTTTGATACACAAAGGTCCTGAAAACCATAATAATCATAAGTTTACATTATTTTCAGTAGTGCAATTTTATATATGAAAAATTTTGTTCTAAAACCAAACCACTGATAAACAGGAATTTAAATTTTTTTGGTTATGTCCATTATGTTGTATAAAGAACAATCCATACATGTAAGGTTTTGTTTTGAAACCGAGCTAGAACAATCAGGAGTTTAATTTTTTGGGGGTGCCCAAAATTAAACTCAAACTATTTTGGTTTAATTATGGTTTTATTAACAAAGTAAAACAACTGCTATATTATATTAATAACAAATTTGTACAAGTAAGATTATGTTCTAGGAACAAACTACAGATAATGAAGCAGAAAATTCACTGAGTCTAATAATTCCAAGGAAGTTTTTTCAGGTTGAAATTTATCCAAATATTATTCTGCTTTTTTAAGTTACAATAACTTTTTCAAAATATTTTTAGACAGTGAGTCAATATGGCATAAGTAATTAAAAAATGTTAAAATAAACTTTAAAAATGTATATTTTAAAAATAAAAAGAGGACTCTCTTTTTCCATCTTTCTGATACCTCATTTCTGAAAGTACTACATTTCAAAATTACTTTTTCGAGTTGGTATACATTTTTGTTACAATCAAATTTTTTTCCAGGGTGCTTGATCAAAATTTTCCAATAAAAAATAAGCACCCTTTAAACGCTCAAAAAATATTTTTAAGCACATAAAAGAAATTTTTTTTTCTACCTATTATTGACAGTCTTTCTTATAAATTACCACATTTAAAATTAAAGCATTGTAAAGTAAAGACATTAATAAACTTTTTACATAATCATGATAATAAATAACTTATTTTTATTATGGTGAAATAAACAATTTATTTTTGGCAAAAAAACCTAATTATTGATTTTATTAGCCCCATAAAAACTATTTTTTAAACAATTTTAGAACTATATTTAATGTGAAGTAGCTAACTCTACTCCTTAAATTAATATTTACCTTATTGAATTATGTAAAAATATGTATTTCATCTTAGAATTACTGTTAGTTACTTTCTTTTAAATTTTTTTCTTCATGATTTTTTTTCCTTCATTTTGTTGGGGAGAAGATAAAGAAGCAGTAGCTAACTCCATTTCAGTTTTGTTTAGAATTTCACTTTCTCAACTACTAGCTTTCACCATTTTTGATATTGAGAAGACTAGTTTTTCTTAATTGTTCAAATGAAAGTAATTAAAAAAAATCAGATGATTCTTTTCAAATCTCGTGTTCATCGAAATTGAAAGTTCTGAATGTAGTAAGTGAGTCAGAGTGAGTAAGAAAAATAAATTAAGGAATATCAGGACAGAACGCTAAAAATTAGAAATCAGGACAAATTTTTAATCATGAAAATCATAAATATCAGGACAACTACAAATCCTGATACTATCCTTTTCAATGAATCCTGCTCAGTGTACACGAATGTATAACTGCGAGCATTATCATTGCAAAAAAAAAAAAAATATAAACACTATAAAAAAATTAAGCATTTATTACAAGCTTAATGAATGTGTTTGTATGGAATGCGTACCCAGTTCTCAGTGTATGTGAATGCCTACCCATGAGTGGTTCATTTTCACTGAAAATTGTCATCTCAAAAAAAAAAAACATTTAAGGGCTTTTAAAAACCAAATATAAGAACCTCTAAGTATCTCTTACAAATGCTACATACCCTGTTTTTCAGCAATATCTTTTTTCATAGTTTGACAAAATAAATCCTCCTCTCCCCCACAGATCACCCTGAAAATCATTCATATGATCATGCATATTCTGTAAGCAAGAGTTTACATAAATTTTTAGTCATGCTCATTATATTTTTAAAAGTAAAATGTTACAAATCCATACCTCTGAAGGCGTATTTTAACTTAACTGCAGTGTCATAATCTGGAGCTTGTCTATAGGACAACTTGTAAAACTGAGGACACAGGTTTCGTATCAGTCTCCTGGATGCTGTGATGAATGGGACGAAGACGCGTGTCGGAGGGCCGACTGCGAATAAATCGAGTGAGCAGAATCTCCATTTGTAGATGAAATGCAAGAGTTACTGTTGCGTGCAGATATGGGAGGTAGGAGAACCTTCCAAGAAGTGTTATGAGGCAGATGATTGGACAATGGTTGAACAGTTTCGTTAAAAGGTTGATCAGTGTGATAGACACCTAATCCATCTGTAACAATAGTAAGGTGAAAATTGTTTATTTCGAATAAAGCCAATCAACTACTGATTTAAGGACCTCTTGTTAAGCAACATTAGCTTACAAAAGACAGTTATGAAAGGGTATTTATTTACAGGGTATCTGCTACATTTCATCTGCTGCATCATGACTTTTTCACGACTAATTCCACGAATTTTTCATGACTTAACGAAGTTACTGTTTTCTCAAAAACTCAACAATAAACTTAAAAAGCATTATAATAACATTAATTGAAATGATAGGTGTAACCAAAACTGTTATACTCTGCATCTTCATATTAATATATCTTAAATTTAAAAAACAGAGTAAAGAAAGAGTTGAAGCAATAAAATAGCTGGAAAAAATACGAAAGGAAACAATTTTTTCTCCTTTTTTTTCTGCAGAATTATATTCTAAAGATACTTTTCTTGTTCATCATAAAGGAAAGAAGTGATTTTTTTGTTCTCATTTCGATTGTTATAAGATAAAGGTGTATCAATTGCTCCTTTAATTATGTCTAGTGTTTATGTAAGCATATTACCAACTGTAAATGCAAGTAGTAGTAAAGGTTAGTATGGGGTGAACAGGGTTCCCACTCTTTTATCAAAGCAAAAATTAAGCACTTTTAAGGACTTTTATCAAAAAAATTAAGGACTTTTTTTGTAGAAATTAAGGACCTTAAAAATGATTATTTATTATCAAATAAAACATCATAGATTAATAATAATAGATAAAAAAAATGGAATAGCTTTTCTTCAACTCAGTCATCCTTTAAAAAATTTAAAAAAAAACTAAATAAAGAAATGTTTAATACAAATAATCTGTATTTAATTAAGATTAAATTGCATTTAATCACCTCACATAGCTTTTAAGAATATAAAGAAAAACTCAAAGAATTCAGATTAAACATTAAAATTTTCTATTTTAAAAATAGAAAGAAATTGTGTTAACAGATAGAAATATATAAATTAAGATGGTAAATTCATTAAATTAATAAAAAGAAACTAACATTAAAGAAACTAACAAATATAAGTTTATTGAGGTTAAGACAATTATTTTAAACCAAGTAAAATCTAATTATAATAAGCTAAAGATTTATTAAAATCACAAAATATAAAAAATTTAATGATTAAAATCAGAATATATTCAGTACCTAATAATCAGGAAAAAAGAAATAAATAAACTACAAGGAAAACTTATTAATTAAAATTAAGAATTGAGAAACAGAAATGATAATTAAAATAAGTGCTAACATAAATATTGAAACACAGGACAAGGCAGGATGTAATGATCAATTGAAATAAAAATGAAAAAATTCCATCTAAAAATTGAAAATGAAATGAAATAATTCATTAAGTACAAAATTTATTGTGAATGAAGGGAAAAAAACAGCAAAACATAGTGGAATCAGAAACATCATTCATAAAAAAAGATGGAATTAGAATTTCTCCAATTAAAAAGTATTGTGTCTTGTATAGAAATTAAAGGAACTAAATTAATCGACGATAAAAAAAATTTGTTCTTAATAAAGTATTGTCTGAAATTATAAAACAATAATTTGTCAAATAAATCAAAGGCAATGAAAATTGGATGCAAATATGGTTTATATATATATATATTACTTATTATAAAATAGGGAATAATGAATAGTGATTTGGTCGAATAGTCAAATATCTGGCCAAATAAAACGGCCACCTACCCAGTGATCAAACAACATTTTTAAAAAAAAATCCTTAAGAATTTTTATTGTTTATGTAAAAATAGGCCTGGGCATTGTAAGAAATTTTATATCGTGATTGATCGTCAGTCAGACATCGCGATGTATCGCAATTTAACATATGTTTGAAATTTATCAATGAGAGATCTTTAAATCAATCAAAAATAAATTTATAACAAAAGAAAATGCTAATTCTAAAAAAAAAATTTATTCTATAACATCAATAGCATTGCTTAATTTTTTCAATTAAAATAAAGATGGATTGACTTAAGACTGTCTTAAGGATTGACTTGCCTTAAAGTAAAAACAAACACAAGCTTTATTTAAATTTTTTTTAAAATTAAAAACGACTTAGATTTTTTAAAAATAATAATAAAACTGTTACAAAATATTTTACATACATTACAAATTAAAAAAAAAAGAAAATGTCCACTTAAATAAAACATTTTTTAAATTATTTGTTGAAAAAAAAATGTGCTTTTGAAACATTGTTAGGCTTTTGTTAATTACTTATTTAAAATAATAAAGTTGTATTGACTAATGGTCAAATGGTTTTAATGTAAGTTTTTTTATTTATTTATTATTATTTTCCTTTCTGAAAATGAAATAGACTAAAGATTTAAATGTTTAAAAATAATACTCACTATCTGACAAATTATTAAACGAACATGTATTGAAGGGATTTTTAAAAATATATATATTCTATATTTAAGAGCACTATTGTTAAATTATTGAAAAGCGTTAAAACATTGCTTAACTTTTTACTTAATTTAGAAAAATTTAGTCATTTTAACTAAAAACCAAATTAAAAAAAAAAAAGAAAGAAAGAACGCAAATTCTGTTTCAATTTCCTCAAAAATAAAAGCAAATTAATTAAATGTAGGCTTTGTTCTAATTTTTTTAAACTAAAAGGGACTGAAAATTTATTGGTTTAAAAACTAATCAAATTATTATATTTAAAAAACTAAACTCAATGGCGCGACAGCCCATAGAGGGCCAAGGCCTACTGTGCCAATCTCAGTTTTCTTCCTTGGGCTCTGAGGTGCAACGTGAATTAAATAAATTTTAAAAAAAATTTACTTTCTATGACAAAATATAAATTACTTAAATACAAAATATATAAAATATTAAATTGTATCACTTTTAAAAAAATCAATAAAGAATCTTTTTTTTTTAATTCATGATTTCGTTTCAGTAATATATTAAGTTCAGAACGAAAATTTAAGATAACAGCGATTGAGCAACGATCGCCAAGTAACAGTGGGTCTGCTGAAAATAATTGACAACGTTAAATCCAAACAGAAAAAAAAGTGACGAAATAATGCGCAACGATCGCTAAGTAGCAAAAGTCTCACTGAAAATAATTTATTTGAAATGTTATATCAAGTCGAAATAAAACGCACAGCGAACGCAAGATAAGTCCCGCTGAAAATAATCTTCAAGAAACGTAAAATCCCAAGGTCAAAAATGGCGCATAAGGAAACTATGCATCGCGTTCTATATTTCAACGCTGATCCTCACTCTTCGTTATTCAATATCACGAAACGAACATCATCTTCGTAGCTAAAAATGTAATCAACATCTTCGCAGCTAGACGAAATCAAAATAGTCTTCGTCAGAGCGGTGATAGTGTTAGCATAGGCAAGAATCCTAGCACGTTAAACCGCGAGCGTCTTAGATCAGATTCCTGATGCATTGTTTAAAATAAAAGTAATTATATCGGCGTGCCGATATGTGCATTAAGTCGATAAATAGCGATACATCGATTTAAAAATGTCTAAGAGCAGCGCTCTTTAAAATTGCCGTATCATAACAAATACAAGAGCTTTTTTTAAAAAATAAAAAAAATGGGAAAGCCAAACGAAATAAAAACAAAAAAATCGTTCTCAATTTTTATAAGAAAAATTTAACGTTGAAAAATACACTTTAAGTGCTTCCCATCGCCGGATTTTTAGAAAAAATGACGAAAAAGAAGCTCTTTAAAATATGCTATCAAAATAAATAAAAAAAACACAATTAATCAAAAAAGCAAAAGAGAAACAGAAAATTTTCCTAAATTCTTAAGACAAAACTTGCAACGTAGAAATTCAATTTTCTATTTTACCAGTTATCTATTTATCTGTATAACTTTAAAAGAAAAAGTGGAGATAAAATATATCAGAAACGCTGTTAAATTCCCAATAAAAATCATAGCGGCAATTAAATAATGTTAATTGCCGCTATGGAATAAAAAAACCCAACAAAAGTGAAAACAGAAAGCAAACATTTCACTCATTTAAAAAAAAAAGTGTCGATGAGAAAACGACTTTCTGATTAAAATTATACTTCGCCGAATATTCGTAATATCCCTAATATTAAAAAAATGGAGTCATTTATAAAATTCTATTTCAGAAGAAAATCTGATACAATGAAAAAAATCCACTTTGCCTTGCGATGATCACTAGATGCTGTTAGCCATTCCTTATATTTTTCATCAAGTGTCCATAAATTATTAAAAACACACTTTCCTGGCATTTCTAACAATTTCACATTTGAATGAAGCATCAAAGCTACCACGTGTGCTTTCAGAAGAATTAAATTTCTCGAAACCTATGGATGTAGAAGGTCAATGCAGTTCCTCAGCTGATAAAGTACCTCTAAGTACTGTCTAAAAATAAGTCAAGATCTCTACCCACCTGCAGTATCACGCTCCCCTCTTCCCACACTAAATTTTTTTCTTTCAGAGTGATCCAGAAAGAAATATTTTAATGAAAAAATTAATAAAAGAAAAAAAAAATAAGGACATGTTTTTTTCCACTTGCTTGTAATCCCTACCCTCACACGCATTCAAAATATTCTACCCTCAATGCAGGGTCTCATTCTAGGCGAAAGACCTACTTTTTACCTGTGAATATTTTCCTAAGATAAAAAAATTGTTCCAAGGAACTAGTGATACTAGAAATTAAGGACTTTTAAGGACCATGAATCAAAATTAAGTACTTTTAAGGGCCCTTAATTTTCAAAATAAAAACTAAGCAGTTTTTAAGGACTTTTAAGGACCGTGGGAACCCTGGGTGAAGAAGTGAGGAAAACACTATTCTCTCCTGTACATTATGCTTTTGCTTATTTGATCATTTCTCAACAAACTAATTTGTAGTTATAATCATGGAGCTTATAAATATAGTTATTTGCAAGCATAGAAATCCATGTTTATGTCAAAATATATCTTTATGCAACAATGTTGCCATGACATGTAATCTGTAGGAAAAAGTAATGAAACAACAGACCAATGAAACTATTTATGCCTAGTGACTCATGACAGTCTCGAATTGCACTCTGTGATTTGTTTTCAGCTGGTGAAAAAAGAAAAGAAAAAATTCAGAATAAACTAATTTAAGAAAAATTTATTTTTCTTAAATACCTGAATTCAGTCAATACGAGTTCTATTTAACGAGATTCCAAGATTGACAGTTAAATTAATTTTTAATAAATGGCTAATTTAATGTTAAAAAGTCTTTTTATAATGAGCATACCACATATTCAACGAGGAATACATCCTATAATTAAAAATTTCAACTTCAAAATTTTATCAAAGCTGTCAGAAAAAAAGTATTTGAAGTTTTTGTGGAAATTTTCTCTTCTTTGAAGAGATTAAAAAACACCTTGTTCAAAAATTTTGTGTAGGTAAACAACAGACGCAATGTGATGCTTTTCACATGTGTCTGTGAAAAGCATCACATTGTGTGCTTTTCACAGATCTCCATCACAATAGCAACAACTTACTAATTATAAACAATTGTATCCTCACCATTGGTATGCAAACGCATATAGCTTGGTTAGAATTTGAGCACTTTTCTGTTTCCATTGACTTCAAAATGTTATTGAAATTATATAATTTTCACAAACGATTTTAATTTCAGTTGGTGTCATTTTCTTGTTGCAAAAATGCTACTTGTGTTAGTGCCAGAAAAACTGGATTGATGAATAAAATTCAGACTCAATTAAAATGATCCTTTATCTATATATATATTTCTCTTACACGGCGACAAAAAAAGCCTCATTACAACTCCCCGAATGGCAACGCTAGAAAATCGACCAATGATTGCCGCTAAAAATGTCATATGCCAAATCTAGCTGAGGTGGCGTAACATATAGCACTTTTAAAAACGGAAACTGAAATAACCTTAAGCTAGGCAGAAGTGAGTAGTCTTTGCTGATAGATCTCCATTTTAGTGTTTTGTCTAAAGCGCTTTTTTTTCCACAAATTTATATATTACGAATTTATTTGTTTTATTATTGTTATTAGTCATTCATTGAAAAATGAGTCTCAGTCGCGCTGTTACACTTTAAGATTTTATTCTATAGCACATTTCTAATAGGTTTAACGAATTACATGTTTATTTGAATTCAAATTTATTTTAATTACTTAGTATTTACTAAAAAGATGTAATTTTTTTTTTAAAAAAAAAGTTGTTATATGTATTTGAATGATAGGTTTGAATTCTTAGAATTTTGTGTATTTGCAATGCACCTAAGTTAGTAGCGAGCATGGTTTGCAAAGCAAACCATATAAAATTGCGTAGCAATTTTCGGGGGTCGGCAAGCGTTAGCGAGCAGGAGGCGCAGCCCACTAGTTTATATAATTATGTGTAAAAACTAATTTACCAATTATGACTGATCGAATTTTTTTAAATAAATTAACAACTATATCTTTTGTTTAAGCTTGCATTTAATTTCATATCATAAAAATTCGATCAAAGATAAAAAAGAGGTCTATTTATTTGAGATATATAGTTTTTAGAGGTTTCTACATGAGACACAATATTTTTATAAATACACACAAATATTTTAAATACATAAGAATAAATATTATACTTATTTGTTTAGATATTTTTTCATGTTTCTTTATTTCGACCTTTTCTGAATTTGGTGCAGAGAGATTTTATTGCTCTTTCCTAAAGGTGTTTTCAACACAAAGTCAATAAAAAAAATTCTGTGCCTTCCAAAAGTGGCCGTAAATAGAAGAGGTCGGAGGTGGTTTTTCTTGGAGATTTATATTTTATTTTATTTAATTATTATTAATATTATTTAGAATCACTGTAAGGATTTTTTATGATTAAGTTATGTGAAGCGATCGCAATTGTTCTATATCCTACATAAAGTTCCTTTAAGATTCTTTACATCAATTTATTAAAATTTAATTAACTTATCTTATTTTTAAGTCCATAATCACTTGGTTTACATAAAACTGGAGTATTTTAAATTATTATTTAATGCATCTGCAATTGCTTTGCATTTGAAATATGCACAATCGTACACGGTACAACTGTGCGCACATTTTAAATGTTATGATGAAAATTATCGAAATGCATAATTTGGGATTTAAAATAAGATCACATTTATTAATTTACTGCATGTTTAATAATTATTTTAATGACTTTAAGAGTTTAATAATTTATTATTTGTAACAGATGCGTTAACTACACTATCGTTTGTGTAGTAAAGTTTTATATACAGCATTTCTGATGAAAAACATTTCATTTTTAGCCTAATTTGGCGGGTGCAGCTTACATCCCAGGGTGGTGTAACTCAACGAAATTATGGTATATTTATCATTACAAATAGATATTTAAAGAATATTCAGCTGGCCCATCCATTATTCACCTTTGGCTGATTCCAAGTCTACTATTCGTCCTTGTTCAATAATTGAGTAAAAAATAGATGAGCATAAATTATTAATGCAATAGCTAATATCTATCATTTATAATTGCTATTTTAAGTAAAATTTACTAACACTCAGTTGTAATCTTTTTTATTTCTTACCCTGAATGAAATTTAGAAATTGATTCTTATGAAAGAGAGCTAAAGTAAGCTATGAAAAAAAGTACTAAAATTCATTGTAACAAGTCAGCATAGTCTAGGAAAAAATTAATTTAATTTATACAAAACCCGCCATACTAGAAAAAAAGTTTCAGCTATAAAGCGTAAAATAGCAAATAATAATAAATTATAATACTAAACAGTACTTACTTTTATTGACAAAGTTTTGCTACTAAATGAAGGTTGAAACCTGAAAAAAATAAAATAATTTTTAAAAATGGTTACATGGAATAAAAGATAATTTTTAATGTGAAAGGAATTTAAATCTCATTTTAATCTATAAAGAAACATTAAAGTATGACACAATTTTATGTAAATAAATTATGTATTTTAATAATCATGGCAAATTATAAATAAAATAAAGAGTTATTGCTTTCTTATACAAATTATCAAAGGAAATTTTTGGAATTAAACTGTGAAATAAAAAATAAAATTTGATTTGTTTAATTTTTATGTAATTTAACAATATGCGTATTTGAGAATACTTTTTTAAAAGAAGAAAAGGAACTCCCTTAAACCCACTGACCGTTCTGCACGTAATAAGTCGCATTTTAGCCTGCAGTCTTTTCTGCATAGCAAAACCGGTTTTCCCATTTTAATGGATAGGGGAACTGTGTGTAGGTGAGAAACATTCTCCCAATTTTGCCCATTTCCTTATCCGCCAGTGGGTTAAATAAAAATTTGCAACATATAGCAACTAAAAGTCAGATAAAATGTGTTTTTTTCTTTTTTTCTGCTCAACAAAACTTTCTTTAATTTTTTTCTGATCTATTAAAAAAAGAAACATGCAAAACGTTAAAAAAAAAAATTTAATTTATGCATTTTTTTACTATATTTATCACTCTTATTAAATTAAAAGTTAAACTCTGAATGTTTCTTTTTTTGTTTTGTTTATTTTACAGTCATTTCATTAAAAAAAGAAACAATAAATGTATAAAAAATTTTTTTTGTATTATTGTACTATCATTGTGCAAAAATTATCCCTACGTCACAAGCTTGCAGTTATGCTTATAAAATTGTAGTTGCAAAGATTCTTTATTAAATTGAAAATATTTAAAAATTTATTCATTTCTACATCACTACATCATATTTAACATACCGAATCGAATTTGATCAACTTATTTTTAGAAATTAATGAGATTCACACTATACCAATGCATTTTTAAAATTTTTGAACCCTGAATTGCAAAAAAAATTGTAATACAAATAAAATGGAAGCTGTAAAGAATTATTTTTGGTTAAGATGCACATTTGATTATTTTCAACAAAAGGGAAATGAAATGATTTGCAGTTTTTGTATTTTTATTAATTTCATTGTTTGCAAATCCTTAAATCATAAGTATCATACAGAAAATTCAAGTTTGTACTAACTTAGATAAAAGAAAAACTGAATTGTAATTCTTATTTATAAGCTAGATACAAATTCAGAATATTGAATAATACTGTAAAATTGGAAAAAATGATTTCATAAAAAAATAATAATAAAATGTAAACTAATACTTTACTTTTTAACTACAGTTTTGTTATTGAATTAACTTCTTAATATATAGCACAATAAAGAACAAAAGGATAAAAAAAAGAAAGAAAATTAAGAAAAATAATAAATTTTATTTACTGTGCAAAAGCTGCAAGTATATAGAACTCATAAATCAAGTTAAAACTATGGAGAAAACATGGAAAATACAAAGATTAATGAAGAGAAGAAGAAAAATTATTAAAATAAGATAAAGTAATTTTTAAAAAAAAATTAAAAAGATATACATATTAAAAAGCCGGAAAACAAAAAAGTCTAGATATAATCTCCTCATCTGCTCACACGATCATATTTGCAAAAAGGAGTGCTTTCTAATATTGTATCAATATAGCCAAAGCAAAATATATCAGTAGTATGAGAAGTACTCGGAAAAAAAAATATATCACGTAAAAAACTGAAAATAAAATGTAAAGCAAAATCAGAACATAACAGAAATTAAAAAATTCATTTTGTGTTTATAACATAATAAATATAATAAAACATCATTTCCTCACTTTAAAAAATTCAGAAATTAAGTAATTTGTTTAAATATTAAGTAAAATTTAGAGGACATATATTTTTCTTTTCATGCCATTACATGCATCTATTAATATAAAAAGTTTCAAAGCTTTTCATTCCCATTACTTTTTCGGGATTTTTCGAACTGAAAATGAGTTTTTATATTGATCCATGTACAGAATTTTTATGACACATTAAATTGTTTACTCACATATTAGGTGGCTTTAGTTCTTGCTCAGGAATATACAAATGATACACTGAAAATACAAATTTATAATTATTAAAATAAAAGCTTGGATAGTCATATTAAATAAGTAGAACATTTCACTTTGGTTATTTCACAATTGATTATTTTATGTTATTCTAACATTGATGCCCCAGTGTTAAATTCTGCAAAATTTACTAATAAAAACAGTCAAAAGCAGTGAGGATAGTTCGATTGGGCACTTCAAGATGAAGACCTCCCATACCCACACATGTGACGCCAGAGTCAGCTAATCTTAATCTAACATTAAAGTTGAACTAAGTTACTCTAGAAATGATACATGAAATGTTTTATAGCATATGAAATTTTATAAATGATGGTGATGTTGATTTGGTAAATGACGGCTTATTTTTAATGTTGAGTTAAAAAATTTAAAATTATTTCAAATATCAGAAATATAAAACTAAAGAAAAAGAAAAAAAAGTAGAGAATATTCATAATGATTAATTATCTGCATGTGATGGTTCCAAAAGATATTTCTCAACTACAATTTTGTTTTTTAATTTTTAATATAACAGCATTATTTACTTATCAAGAGCTTATATAAATTCAGAGCTCAAACATATTGTAAATGGCGGACTCAACTTTTTCCTTGAGAAAAAAAAAAAAAAAAAAAGACAGACACAATGAATTTCAATTAGGCCATCTCTACCACTGTTTCATTTCCTCATTTTAAAGCAATAGGGGCTATTCACATATCACATAAGCCTATTGATGGTCATTTTGGAATTCCCCTCTCTTCATGTCATCAAAAATAATAAAATAACTAGCCCCCTCAAATACTAACATAAGAAATTGGCAACACCTCATCCCCTTTTTTGCTTCAGCTTTGACTTTTACTGTAGTGTTCTAGTAATTTCAAAATATAAAATATATATATATATATAATTTTGCATAACATTAATTCATTTTGTAAAGTAAAAACTAGTTTATATTATTTTTTATCTTGTAACATATTTTCCTTACCAAAATTAAATTTAATAACACTCGTAGCATTACAGTAGTATCAAATCCAAGAATTATCCTTTCTGCTATCATAGTAGTGATATTTTCATATTAGTTATTACAGATAAACGATAACTATTGCAAAATTATCATATTTGATCATTACAGTTAACAATGATTATTGTTGCATTCCATAATTGTTTTGTAACCGTCGTTGAACAGCCAACCCAATTTTTGGGACTACCAACGTTCAGCTCTGTAGCCTTGTCATTTTGAACACAATCCAGAAGACAAGGGAACTCCCAGATCAAGTAATGGGGAAAGCCTTTGTGGAGGAATTTTTGATAACTAACCCGCATTTGCGTTACATGGAGAGGAAAACCTCCCATGGTTAATCTGACGGCAAGGGGACTCATGATCCGTCTTCCTCTGAGGATATTTCACGACAGCACTGCTGTCTGTGTGAGCCGGGTGCTGAATTTGTAACGACCAGCCATTGTTGGGATTTGAAATGCTGGAGCCATCACAGCTCTTCCATAATTGTTATCATTATTAATCCCAATGCGAATTATGGACAGCCAGTGACCTTTTTAAATAAGAAATCTGGCCTTTTTTGCATGTGTTGGCGATCTTACAGAGAATCACAACAATTGAGAAGCATTATACTTACTTGAGGGCACCTTCATTTCTGGAGTAGAAGCAATGTTGTTGAATGCACATTCTCCAATCATACTTAGTAAAATGAAAATCATCCTGGCATAAATTTAAAAAGTATATAATTAATATGAATTTAAAAATATATAATGAAAAAATATTAAATTTTTCAAATTTAACTTATTGATTACTTAGAAGGAAAGACTTTTTTTTTTACATATTTAATAATAATTTAAATTCATCATTTGTGGTTATAGTGTAACTGACAAAGGGTAAGGCAGTACTTCTTTAAAGGGAAAGAGTAGTATAAGTTAACAGGGGGCTTACCCCTTAAAAAAATACTTTACAGAAAAAAACACTTTAATAATTTAAACACAATTTAGAAACTAGCTGTACTTCACACGGGGTAATGACTGTTATAAGTCTTTTATTATATTTAAGGTAGGTACTTTATTTACGTTGCACTAGAGCTGCCAAGTTGAGCATTTTATGGTAGAGCAATTTAACGAGGACTGATACAGCACACCCTTGGTTCCTATGCAGGTCGATCAAAGTGGTCACCCACCCGCTCACAGATCGCAACCAGTGATGGTTGACTTTTACTTAAGAGAATGCCATGCCAAGGGGGAATATTTTCGTTGTAAATTTTCTTTCACTTCCATTACTAATTTAAAGGGAAGAAAGAGTTCAGGCAAACCTACAGTGTGTCATGAAGTTTCATTTGATTAAAAAAAATTCTAAATATAAAAATGCAAACAAATCATTGGAAGAGAACTTTGCCGTTGCGTAATCCTAAGTTATCTCATTATAATTTATTTTGACATATTATAAAAGATTTTTTTTCAGTGCTTGAAACTTCATGGCTTACTCCATTTCTGTCTGAGCTCACTATTTTTACAGTTTAAAATTAGTTATGGAAGTGAAAGCGACAAAAAGTATCTCCCGTGATACAGCGTCCTCTTAATGGGTGTGTGGAAGATTATAAGCAGATGACAATCTACACCCCTTTTATGTTCCAAATGTTTGTAGATAAGGTTCATTATCTGAAACAGCTGTTTCCAATTTTTTATGGCTATGGAACCCCATTACAACAAAAAAAGTTAATTAGTAGCAATGACGAATTATTTTGCATATATTTAATGTAAAGAATGAAATATTTGAAATTATGAATTAGTACTTGCAGTCTGCTTATGATGAAAATGAATAAAATAATCTGATTTAATTATGAGTTTTAAAAAAGAACTTTGATAAAACATTGAGAATAGTGATTGGAGAATTGCAATTCTTTATTCTTCAATCTAGTTGTTTTATTTTAATTGAAAAAGATTGATAAGCATTGAATTTTTTATAAATGCATATTCTTTACAAAATTTATTTAATATTATTGTTAAAAAATAATGCTTTTTTTTAAAAAAAAAAAAAACATTTTGCTGTTTCTTCTCTTTGGCATTTTACATAAGTAAGTTCATATTCACAACCAAAATATTAATTAAATTACAGATTGTTGAATGCATGTAAATATAATTTTAAAAAAAAACTTTTGAACCACTGTAATCCTTTCACGGAAAGTTCTGTGGAATAGATGTTCCAGAATCAGAAAATATAAACAATTCATGGCATTTGAATTGAAAGTTAGTATCTACAATACGACAGAATATCACCTGATAACAATAAATAACAGTAATCTTTCAATTATAGTCTTTCAATTATAGTAATATAATCTTTCAATGTGTGTACCACTTGTGCCTGATTTTGATAAATGATTTAATTAACAATTCTAACATAGCATGTTGTAGAATTGAGGGACACAAATTGTGATAGAAATTATCTGTTGTACCCAATTTGTTGTTTCTGCATTTTTTTTAGGATTTGTATTATAGTATAACTTGACTTGTACAACTTGTATTATAGTTCAGGACTTGTAGGATGGTATAACTTGATTAATAAAATTTTCATCAAAAATATTTTAAAGGGGAATTCAGATTAAAAATTTTAATTGATTTCTTGAAATGCTAATTTAATCCAATTAACAATTACAGAAGTTTGAAAATGGTGAAGTAAGGGATTATTCATAAATTCCTTTCTTTTAAAAGGTTAAGAATTGGGGTAAAATGTTTAATTACAAATATTATTAAATAAGGAACTAAAGTACAAATTTAAAAAATAACAAATCATTAAATTAGCTCCCAATAAGAAATAATTTTAATTGATAGCTCAATAACTATTTATATTTTAAAGCAACTAATGGTATGGAGACAAATAAGTGAAAATGAAATTGCTGAATATGTTTATAAAGCATACTTTTGGTACTTTTCCATTTTCCAAGTCCCAAATGCAAGCTTACTGAGTGCAAGTAAATTAAATTTTTTTTTTTAATTTTAAGAGAATTTTTTTTAAATAAATAGATAGATAAAATAGCCGAAATTACTTGCATAAGAGAAATAGAAAGGTACCATATTTTTTAATGTTACGTATCATTTTATTTCACATAATATCCAGCATTATTTAATTTGCTATTAATGCATTGTTTATTTTATTTTGAGAAACATATTACCGAAGTTTTATTTTACCAAACAAGTTCTATTTTTTTCCTCCAAAACAGCTATGGCATGTCCTGTATAATATTAATAGTTTATCATTAACAGATATAATTTCAAGTTTTGAAATACTTCACTTATCCCTTCTGTTCCATATCTTTATTTTAAGCCATATTTATATCCGTTTTTATTATGCACCTTCTTGAAATTAAGAAGAAATAAGAAAAAGCAAAAAAGGAAGAAAATCTATGATCAATATATTCAATAATATTTATCATCATGCCTGGCTCAACATTATTATGATATAATCAATCTATCTCTAAAATATGAACAATCAGTTCACTTAAAATTAAGATACATTACAGCTCAACAGTTTGGGAACAAAATTACAATTTCAAAAGATTAGTAATTTGTATGCAAAAAAATATTTTAAGTGTAAGAATAATTTTTAAACAATTTATTGAAAGTTTTGGATTTATTATCAGAGATTGCCAAATGCATAGCTTAAAGAAGCCCAAGGCACCTTAAACAAAGAAGATTGACAAAATGTGCTTATCTACTACATAAAAAATTATATGTACATAAAAAATCTAAATGGATATTTTTCATATACTTTTAGATAGGATTTTTGGATTTCTTTTTATAAAAAAAACTTTTTTCATAACTATACTTTCTTTACTTGTGGTTAATATACAGGAAGATTCCAAGTAGTTGCAGCTGTTAAATAAAATTCTGCTTATTGTATTTATGTCTCATTTACTTGTTCTCATCAACGTCACCTTCAAGAGACATACAATAATTTCTGTTTATCCTTTTGAAACATGTAAACCCAAGTTTTGTTCTTAAGTTCCCTTAAGAAAACCTTTTAGTGGTTGACGTTTAATTATTCTCTAAAAATAAATAGTTTCATGGAAATATCAATATACTGCACACTAGGACATAAGAAAGGGTTTTTTGTTTTTACCAAATGTTTTCATACTCATCATCACTGAATTTATATTTATTATATCTAATTTCTAACAGTTCTTCTTGTCAAAGTGAATCAATCCCTTCAACATTTGTGATGGAAGTATTTTTTCATCAAACCTACAATTTCAAAATATCCTCAAAAATTTTTTTCATCGTCTGTATTAAGAGCAAGAATGATGAAATGGCTATTGAATCTGACCCTCTAGATTAACATTACTTTTATCAATGATAATTCAAAAATTTTAAGAAATTCTACTTTCAATAGAATAAAAGGAAGTATGTCCTGATCTTGACTGATCAGTTAGTTAACAATAAATTGCAGCATATTTGATGTAAGATAGAACAAAAAGCTGTCCCTATCAGTAGAAACTTGACTTATTATCTAGTAGTTATAAGGCAATTACAGTTTCTGGCCTAACATAGCTAATTTTAATTATATTTGAAAGCATTTTAAACTTTTCAACCCTTCATTTTATGCAGTTGTAAATTTATAACAATATGTTCATTATGTATCCTGTTTGAATCAATCCTCTTGAATTTGAAAATGTTCATCTAGTGTCCAATATATGGCCTTCGGGTCTCAATTAGGAATTTTAAATGTGGGTTTTACTTCACAAAGAATAAGAGCTGTTTCCATAGTTTTCATGCAAATTGAATTCCACAGAAGATGTTTAGCATACTCATGATGTTGTAAATGTGCAATATACTATAGATTTGTTATTAAATAATAATAAAGAGTTTCTGCAATTATTGAACTTCTTTATTTTAAATCCTTTAATCAAAATTTCAAATAAAAAATTTTCATGAAAAATTATAAATTCATAAAATGAATGGTTAAAAGTTTTTGCTAAAACTTAAATGCTTTTAAATCTCAACAATAGAGTTAAGGTCATTTCAAAAGTGGTTCATCAAAAACATATTTCATAATTTATTAAGCTATAAACAACATGGATGATGAACCTTTTTCTTACCAATGAAACTATGGTTCTGGTTTGTTATTTTTAAGTGTCCAGTATACCACAAATTGTATTTCATTTTAAAACAAATATTTAAACCCTTACTGTGATTTTAAACTATCAAATTATGTTTTATTACTTAATTTTCTGTTGTAGGATTAACTTGTATCAGATATAAGTTGAATAAATTTTTTTGAAAATATTTCAATTTGATATTAAGATTTTTAAATTGCACTGAAGAAGGCCGTTGTAAGCGAAAAAAATAGTTAATGTTAAAAGTTTTTAATTTTTTATAGCATGGAAAATTAAATGCATCAATACAACTGAAAATATTATTTTAATCTGAATTTATTTTCTTTCAGTTTCTAAAAAAATTTTGTTCAATTTAAGATGCCTTCTTAATGCACTTACTACTTTTCAAATTGCGTTTATATTACATTATAAATAAATATATAATATCACATTAAAAACAAGTATTAAAATATTCAATTTTCTAAGGATTAAATTACCCGATTTTTTGTGTTCAATTCTTCAAATCTGTATTCTTAAGTTCTTCTAATGCTTTACCAAGATCATTCTGTCAGTTTCCTTTCCAAAATATTAAAGCACTAAAAAAAGTGAAATTTAATGATCATTCATTTTAGCAAGGAGATCTTAAAACAAAACTTTCATGCTTTCTAAAATTTACAAAATAGAGAAAATAGCATTGATAATATTTCAACTGAATTTTGTAACATCCAAACAGCTCTTAAAAATATTTTTCTGCCTTTAGAAGATAAATCAGCGAAACTCGCTATTCCTTTAAGGAATATATATCAAGTTTGCACTTCAGGGATCTCAAACAATATATTTTCAGTTTAAACTTTTCTTTGCTATTCCTAAGTTAAATCAGTTGATAGTGCTGCATATGTAAAAAAAAAACATGAAATCACACAATTAAATTGAACCCATAAATTAAGTAAATTCTTTTTATGGTATGAAAAATTAAATTTCATCTAAAAGTTCCTCAAATTTGAGAAGAATTTGTATACAACATAGAAAGTTTGTCCTATTGAGATTCTATTTCCTGTAACAACTCAGAGAAGTTGTGATTTTTTAAAGCACATTTAGATATAAATTTTAAGAATTCTAGTTAAAATAGACAAAAGATCATAAAATAACTGCATATTAACTTCTGCACACAATGGTACTCGGTTCTGAATCAACCTTTGATGTTGTCAGTCTTAGAGATTTTTTAAAAACGTTTTGCAGTAAATGTAAGCAAATAAAGCAATTTATAGTATACTTGTTGTGTGCCACCATTACATCTGAACACCTAGTGGCACGAGTGCCGTAGATTTGCCATCTTTGTTTTATAGATTATAGAATGACAACAAGTAGTCATCACAAAAGATCATACATAAGTGGTTTTGTGATGTTACATTTCAGTGATCTAATTTGTAAATTTATCCACAAAACACAACATAAATAGAGAATTATAATTTTATGGAAAAAAATATACATGTCAGTGAGATATCATTAAATCATAAAAGTTTATTAAAAAAAGGGTAATTAAAAAAATAATACATAAATTTAGTTCAATATCACAGTCTTTCATTCTCAGATATAGGGAAAAGTGGGGAAAGATCGTTTAGCTAAGATTTAAAGGGTGTTGGAGCTGATCTGCTCAACATAGAAACTGTCAGATATCCATTGTTTAGTTTTGTACAAGATAACAGTCATGAAAAGTCACACATGTACAACTTTCGTTATATATGATTTTTTTCTAGAAAAAGTCGAATCACCCGGTCTTACCCCATTAGTGGGGTAAGACCAGGAATAAATGCTAACTCTATGGAAAATTTAGAATTACTAGAATTTCAAGAAAAAAGTAGCAGACATTTCCCTTTTATTAGGAAATTTAGGGAAATTATGCAAGCAATTTACATGTAATGTAGTCAAGACTGTACTCAAGGGAGGGGGCTGACCAAACATCTGGGGGCCTGACCAAAATTCATTACGAAAACTATAGCACTTTTTTAAAAGAAAATTGCAGAGAATTTTTTATATCAAAGTATAAACTACAATTCTGCTGTCTTCAAAAACTACACAAAATATGAAAATAAGGTTTTTTGCTTGGAAGAAGCAATAAACTTTGTTCCATGAAACTTTTGTTCAATCTTGAATGCAGTTATTTTCGTCTTTCAGTGTTTTGTAGCTTTCGTGGGCTCAGCGTAGACACACATCAAGGAGAAAGATCGGGTGTTACCCTGTCTAACCCCAAGAGTAGAGGTTATACTGAACAGTGATACTAATGAACCTTATTGTTTGTTATGAATTATTGGTAAACGTATATTAAGCTGAACTAAAAATAATTTTATAATTGTAATAAGGCTAGATTTAAAAACAAAAGAACATTAAAGTTGATACGGAAAAAAAAGCTCATCTACACAGATGCATTGAATTAATCCCCAACAATATGATAGGTGCATTTTTTTGACTAGTGAAGAGTAATTCAGAGTTTGGCCACTGAAAAACAGAATTAATTTTGACACAATCAAGGCACCCACTTTCCCCTTACTCTCCCTTTATAATATTTAAAATAATAAAAGAATTAATACCTTTGTTAACTGGATTAAAATGAACAACTATGTTTTCTTTTCTTCTTTCATTTAGCTAAAACAAATTTTTCCAAAAATCACACAAAGCTTCAGAATAAGTCTGTAAAAAATTTATACTAACAATTTAGTAACAATTCAGCAAAAGAATATATTAGCATAAAGACTATGGAGAATGCATAAAAAGAACACTGTGAATAATTGTTAATCTGGTGAACAGATTTTCTCATACTAAGGTGCAATATTAATTGGTTTGAGAATATTGATATAGTATCAAATCAAGCATATTAGCATAATAAAGTATCATTGCCACAAATACTATAAAACAAAGTTTAAATTGGAATATAAGATTTCGCAAAGATATTCATAAAAATTTTCTAGAAAGTTAGTTACAATTTCCTGTAGAAATTATTGATGAACCCATCTTAAAATTTATTATTGAAAAATGGCTTGCAAGTTTTAATTTAGAACAAATTGGCATATTATTAAAACAGTTATTAATGTAACAATTTAATGATTAAAAATATTAATGAACTTTAACATAAAAACAACAATTTGACTATGTGTGATGCCTTACAATAAATTTTTTAACTCTAGGAAATTTTAGGTGATTTTTATTTTACTTTTTAATATACAAACTATAATTTTTAGCAAATAATTGTGAATTCTTTCGCTTTTTATTCATCATGACATTTTTATTCATCACTCATACTAAAAAATTGTTAATCTAGAAGAAACAGTGTTGGGAGTTGCATAAAATGTGTGCATGGATCCACATATTAATGCACTTGGATAATGCACCCAAATCCTGAAAGCTAGTAGTCTGAAAAAATATGCAGTTTTTCAGGTAACTGCAAATAAGAAAAACATTTACAAAAAATAAATAAAAAACTGAATAACTTAAGATTTAATGATTAATTTTTTGCACACTAATAAGGAGATGGCACCGTGTGTAGCGTAAAATCATAATATCAAACAAAATTTTATTACATTATGTGGCACTGAATTTAAATGTGCTATTCAGTTTGAGGCCACTGAAAGGTTTTCTGGGTTATTCACACAAGTTTTGTGCTGGTTAACAAAAAGAAAGAGAGTGGGGCCATTATAATATGTTGTTCTGGTGGCTTTGTGTGTGCATAGTATATGAAAAATAAAATCTTTTAAATAATAATGATATGCATTATGAATATCAAAAAATGAAAAACTAAAAGTAAATAAATAAAATTAAAATGCTAAGTATAAGTTTTACAATTAAGTGTATGTTTCATAAGGATCGAAATAGAAAAATAAAAATTCTATATCTAACTGATTAGAAAAGAACAGTTTTCCCTTATGTATGAGACAAATTAAAAGTGCAAAATTTGTGGCAAATATGTATAATAAAAGAAAATTACAATACCTTTTTTTCATTTCATAATATTAAAGGGGGGGAAACTGACACAAACACAGTTATATATTGAAAATGAAATGACATAATAGATCACATTAGGAAATAACAAATAAGTACTAAAAAGTTAAAAAAAAGTTTTATGAAAAATATTTCAAAACTTTTAAAAAAATTTTTTCAAAGTTTTTAGAATTCTTTATAAAAATATGCTAATTTAAACATATAAAAAAATTAATTTGAAATATTAAAAATACAGGTAAATAGATAAAACAAAACAAACATTAATTTTAAAAATTATAAATATATTTATTGAAAAACGTGAAATAAATGTTTGCGTGCCAAACGTTGGCTCACCTAATATGGTGCCCCTGAAAGAGAGGCCAACTAATCTGCCCTGTAAATGCCTGAATTGACGAAAATGTTTACACAGGTGGGCGTAGGAGAAAGAAAGAAAAAAAATTTTGTGTGCCACTGGCTGTGAACTATTTGTAGAGATATATTGAACAAATATTGTGCTTCTTTGCATACTATATTAAAAAGAAAATATAAAAAGTATTTAGGATCTTTTTCTTTTCCCTTGACCATGAGAAAGATTCGTTAAAATCAAATATATTTACAAAACATAAACACTGTACATAAGTATTAGAAATTTTCTAGAGTTGATTTTAGTAATTTAATTGTTAACTAGAATGAAGACTAGTGACTAATGTGACTAGAACTAGAATGTTAAGAAAAAAAAGGAGAAAAGTCCATAGAAACTAAACAAATTGTTGTTTTTCCTATAAAGATGATTTACAGCAAAAATTAACTTTTTTATTTCAAAATACAAAAACTCAAGCCTGTATATGATGTTATAAGATATAAATAGATAAATCTCATTTCTGAACAGCAATAGTTTTGGGGCAGTCTAAGGAGTTCTAATAAACATAGCTGGTTTTTTAAAATTTGTTTTCTTTTTCACAACATTTTAAATTCATCGACATACTTTTTAAACAATAACTGTTTTGAAAATAAATCAAAAATTTTAAATTAATATATCTGTAAGCCTTTTATACAAAACTTGGAAGATTGTATAAAGAAGTCTATTGTGTTACTCCTTAAAATTCCTTACTTTTATTTTTTATGATCATCAGTATTATCAGTAATGGTACAATTTTCAAAAATGATTTTGAGCTTTTTCCTTTCTCTTTTTTTTTTTTGAGAAAAGTATAAGCTGAAGTTATTTAAGCTCTCAGAAATACCTTGTTTATATAATATGATGTTTTTACTTGTGAGAGTTGTTTAAAAAATGTGTTTGCAAACTCACTGAGCAGTGAGTTTGCAAACATGATTTTTAAACTGGTAATATACTGGTATACTGGTAATAACTTTTACATATTTTAGGTAAGTAAAATGCTTGAAACTTAATTTGAATTTATATGGTGGATTTGCTAATTTTTCTTTAGAAATTAAATGCCCAAAAATTGCTAAGCTATTGCAGTTAAACAAATAAAATCATTAGTGGAAGTTTAATTCTCTGTTGAGACCATTTAAGTGTCAGGGTCAAATCTGTCAACCCCATAAAAAGGTGAAACATACCTCAATAACACACATCTTTTTAAACAAATTTTTAAAAAAATAAACAACCTAAGTTTAATTTAAGTAGTATCATTAAAGAAGTATTATTGGCATATGAATTAGTCATATTTCACAAAAATAACAAACTTCAATTATTCATATCTGCAAACAAAACTAGGTTTTATTTAAAAGAAATCAAAAATTTGGCTCATACAACCAAAATCAATTACATAGCTGCTAGTAGTTACAAGGTGTGACAAAACTAATGGCTTCAACAGTTAAGGGTAAAAGAATTTACCAAAACAAAACAAGAACTTTCGCCATAGAGTGTGTGGGCTCAAAAATCAAAGGGCAAGCTGAAAGAGAGTCCTTCTGGAGAAAAATGGAAATGTAGTGTGGCGTAACTACCACTACAAAAGTTTAACATCATTCACTAGTATATAAAGCATGCTAACTTGATTCTATCACGAGGTACCTTTTGATAGATGACGGTTGGCATGGTCGAATAACTCCCCCCCCCACATTGGTGACCTTCGAACGTGATTTGCTCACGCAAGTAACGCCCACTTCGCAATCTCTTAACGGTTACGCCTACTTCGATGGATAGTCCACATTGTACGGTTGACTTGCTATTTGTGAATGCATCATTCACCTCCTGCGCTGTTGCTTCTCAGTCTCGTCTCGAACATTCACACAACGTCTACACTCTCAACGCCTGCATACTCTCGACTGCTAATGGCAACACAGGAGCGACTTCGATTGTGATGTTAATACACCTCTCACATTCAGCACTCAAAAAATCCGGAGACTCTCTCCCGGTCTTTCACAAGTACATCAACTAGTGAGATCTGTTCATCGAATTATATCCCAGATAAAATTCTGGTGGGGGAGTACTGGGGCGTAACAACCACTACAAAAGTTTAACATCATTCACTAGTATATAAAGCATGCTAACTTGATTCTATGTCGGGGTACCTTTTCATAGATGACGGTTGACATGGTCTGTAACTACAGTCCCCTCGTAGTAAAAAAATTTTTATTCCTGATTATCAAGAAATTTTGCTTTTCTTTGGTAGTTAGGAATATTTACAGGAAAAAACTTATTTTTTTCCAGGACATTACAAAAAAATGAATAAAACCGAAACAAATTAAATTAAATGGGTGATACTAAAAACCAAATAGAATTGAGAAGCAATTCATTCGTACATAAACATATTTGACTTAAAACTAATTGCAATTTTTTATGTAACAGAAATTTAAATTTTTTTACAATTCTCTTTTTAAAAAACTATATTTGCATTATTTAAGTTTTATACAGAATTATAAAACCTACATAACATAGAATCAAAGAGTTTGCTTGAGTATTAATACTTTACAGTATTTCATTATAAAAATTACTAGTATGCAATTTGCGATTAAGATTTCAAAATGTGATTTATAGTAGAAAATACAATAAGCATGGCATACCACTGAACATTTATATTAGTTCCATGACTAATTTAAACATTTAGTGGGTGGAAATAAAACTAACCAAGCATATAGAATCATCAAAAGCATACATGTTATAAATGTTCTTTAACGATAATACATATGCTTAATGTTCTTTAAAGGAATTCCTAAGATAAGGATTTCTTCAATGAGGTCCATTCTTCATAGTCTTTTAAAATTAGAGAAAATTTATTCTCATTTCTCGAAGCTTATTTAAACAAACAAAAATTTAAATTTTCAGCCTAATTTTTATTCCGTTTGTTTTGGTTACGACGTTTATTCCTTTCTATTTCTGTTGCATGAGTTCTTTAATCTTGAAATAAATGATCCGTGTAGAAGTTTAACCTCAAGGGACATTCTCACTGTTTAGGGTAAATTCGTGAATGGAGAGATGTGAAGCATAACCTGGTAAATGATTATTTCTTGAGGGAAGGGCTAAAACAAAACACTCGCTTATAGAGAAGTTGTTGTTGTTGTTGTAGTTCTTTTACGTCGCACTAGAGCTGCACAATGGGCTATTGGCGACGGTCTGGGAAACATCCCTGAGGATGAGCCGAAGACATGCCATCACAATTTTGATCCTCTGCAGAGGGGATGGCACCCTCGCTTTGGTAGCCCGACGACCTGCATGTGAGGCGTGGCATGACCAGAAGTGACGCGTTCTAGTTAGAAATTTGTAGACCGAAGAGTCCGGGTTTTGATCCCGGTCCATTGGGCTAAAATAGGTTCCGTTGAAAAACCACAGAAAAGTTCTTTAGGCATAAGATTCGGCTCTACAACGTGCGAGGCGCTGCATGGTCAGTTCACACCTGGTTCACACAACTATGTGTAGTCCGTGGGGTCCAGAGTTAATCCCGGTTAAGAGTTAATTTTTTAATCTTTTTTTTTTAAATTTATTTTTCAATTTTTTATCTAGTATCCAAAAATCATTATTTCATTTTTGGAAAAAACGAATAGTAGCTGAAGAACGGATAAAATTAAGTTCCGACACTACGCATCCATATTACCCCGTATCCCCCTTTAATAAAAACTTATAATTTTCGAACTCGGAAAGAAACTATGGATTAATATACTAAATAATCGTATCAAAGGAATTTCTAATAGCCAAATACATTAGTAAGCTGTAATGCAATATTATATTTATAAAATTAAAAAAAATAATAATAATTTGCTCTCGTTTTTCGAATTTTCTTTTTTATGGTTGATCATTTTTCCCTTTTAACCTTAGATATAAAGAATTAATGGAAATATTTAGAACGGCGAGAATTTTTGACTACATAGCGCATTTGATTATTATTCTATTTTTTTTAAATCGTATGAATTCTAGCATACTTGAACATATTTTGCACGAAAAGTTCAATGCATATTTTCATGTTAAAATAATTGAGATTTTCTTCAATTTTTTGAATTTTATACTGAAGAAATTCATTTAGTTTTTAGAATGTTCACCAAAATATGTTAATAATTATTTTTTTGTTTGTTTCTTGAATTGAAATTATGCGATTGCAATATTTTTAAAACAGGTGTCTAACTTTATAGACTGTCAGTGAAATTTTTTTTTATATATGATATGAAACACCCACCCTTGCAAAAATTGAGGTTTTTTTGAGGTTCACATGAGGGTGTTTTTAGGTGTCAAGGTTGATTCGAGGTTTATTCGTAGTTGATTTCAAAAATTAATTTTTCCACACTTCAATCAAATACGTATATTTGAGGTAAAAATAATTTCACTCAATCTAAACTGAAAGTTATTTCTGAGTTATTTTAGTTATATTATTTTGTGAGGTGCAAATGTTGTTGAAATTGTGGTTTATTAATGAGGTTAGATTTGATGCAAAACATAACCTCATTCTCTGCTTTAGGTGTCTTTTTTCACCTGTCAACCTTAATGACACGTTATTCTTTTGGAAGGATAAGCACGGCTTGCAATCATTTTTAAGTGGTCGCTAAGTTTTTAAAAAACATACATACTTTGAAGTATTTAAATCTGCTAAAAATAAGTGGAAGCTAACTTTCTGAAATTTTCACTACTCTTAAGAAAAATTCGAAACCACTTTTAAATTTTATCAAAATGTGAGTACCCTGCATTTGGCCATGTATACTAATGAATTCCATGGGTCTAAAAAGGATAACTAACGCATTTAAAGCAGGTCACGTAAAAATAAGTTTTTGAAATTTCTGAATTCCATACAAAAGTTTGAAAAACGATAGTAAAACTACTTCATTTCCGTGAGTACCACAAATAATTCAATTTTCAGTGATTCAATATTCACGTAATCAGTATTACAATCGATCGTCGTATTTTTTTTAAAATTGAAGTTGTAGCTGTTGAGACAAGTTTGCGCCATCTTTTTGCCTACCACTTTTTAAACATTCTTTTGGAAAATTTGCCTGCGTGTAATGTGATAAATACTAATCTTTTTTCCATAAAGACACAAAATTAATTTTTCACAACACTACGAAGAATTGCGTTTGAGCAAAAGAGTTAGGGATTTGTTACTTCTAGAATAAAAAAAAATTATTTTTTATATATAGGATCTTTTAACATATCGAAAAACAAATTAAATAAATAATATAATGTAAAATAAACAAAAGAAAAAATTTAAAAATTACACGCTGCCGGATTTTGAACCCCCGCCCCCTCACTCTAGGTCTAACTCACTAGCACTTGGTCATAGCCATTGGACCATGCTTAAACGGGGGCCGTGCTCAGTACCCTTTTCCCGAGAGATAAACAAAAGACTTAAGGGGCCTCTGCGGCCCCCCTAATTTTTAAAAATTTCCTTCAATAGGGTGGTTTGGCTCATAGAGGCCTACTTTCGGTTGGAGTTTGAAAGTTATACCTTAATAATAAAGGGAGTTAGTCGGTCTTCAACCTTTTTCCCACCATTTTAATTTATTTTATTTTGTATTCCATTATGAGTTCTTTCACAAAGAAAGACAATTTATTTTATACATAGAACACCTTTGTTACGCTAAACTATCGTGAAAATATCGTAAAACGTGCTAAAAAAAGTAATATAATTTAAACAAATTAATTTTCTGGTTTTTTTCCAGTTTTAAAGCATTATTTGAATTTTCCCCAACAAAAAAAAATTTTTTTTTTATACATAGGATCCTTTATTACATCGAAAAACACGTTAAATAAATAATATAATGTAAAATAAACAAAAGAAAATAATTTTAAAAATAGACCACAGCCGAGGTTCGAACCCGTCCACCCTCGCTCCAATCGTAAGTCACTAGCACATGGTCTTAGCCGTTGGACCACGCTTATACGGAGATCGTGATGCTACTTACCTTTAAATACCCTCTCCCGATTAGCTAAACAAAAGACGTAAGGGGTCACTGCGACCTCCCTAATCTATCTATAATATTTTACTTTAGTAGGCTGGTTCGGATAATAGAGGGCTACTTTCGGTACGAGTTTGAAAATTATAGCTTAATATTCAAGGGAGTTAGGCTGTCTTCAAATTTGTGCCTTTTTCCCGCCATCTTATTTTATATTATTTTTTATTCCATTATGCGTTCTTTCACAAAGAAAGAGAATTGATTTTAAACTTAGAACACCTTTCCTATGCTGAACTGTCGTGAAAATATCGTAAAACGTGTTTAAAAAAATAATATAATTTAAACAAACTAATTTTCCGAGATTTTTCCAGTTTTTAAGCATTATTTGAAATTTCCCGAACAAAATAAAATTATTTTCTATATATAGTATCCTTTAATTTATCGAAAAACACTTAAATAAATAATATGATTCAAAATAAACAAAAGAAGAAAAAAAATTGAAAATTGCCCACTGAGGAGGTTCGAACCCGTCCCCCCTCGCACCAATCGTAAGTCACTAGCACATGGTCTTCGCCGTGGGACCACGCTTATACGGAGTTCGTGATACTACATACCTTTAAATACCCTCTCCCGATTAGCTAAACAAAAGACGTAAGGGGTCACTGCGACCTCCCTAATCTATCTGTAATATTTTACTTTAGTAGGCTGGTTCGGTTAATAGTGGGCTACTTTCGGTACGAGTTTGAAAATTATAGCTTAATATTCAAGGGAGTTAGGCGATCTTAAAATTTTGAGCCTTTTTCCCGCCATTTTATTTTATATTATTTTTTATTCCATTATGCGTTCTTTGACAAAGAAAGAGAATTGATTTTAAACATAGAACAACTTTCCTATGCTAAAGTGTCGTGAAAATATCGTAAAACGTGTTTAAAAAAATAATATAATTTAAACAAACTAATTTTCCGGGATTTTTCCAGTTTTCAAGCATTATTTGAAATTTCCCGATCAAAAAAAATTACTTTCTATATATAAGATCCTTTAATTTATCGAAAAACACATAAATAAATAATATGATTCAAAATAAACAAAAGAAGAAAATATAAGAAATTTTAAAAATTTACCTCAGCAGGGGTTCGAACCTGCACCCCCTCGCTTAAGGCGTAAGTCACTAGCACGCGGCCTTCGCCATTGTACCACGTTTACACGGAGATCAGGCTACTACATAGCTTCAAGTACCCTCTCTCGGTGTGCTAAAAAAAT
>NC_092212.1:84977409-85044251 GCF_043381705.1 Parasteatoda tepidariorum | reverse complement strand
TTACTTTCTGACTACTCTCATCCCTGTTGTTTTCCATTTATTCGTTGGATTTGTTTTCCATTTATTCACTGTGTTTATTTTCCATTTATTCATTGTGATTGTTTTCCATTTATTCATTGGCTTTGTTTTCCATTTATTAACTGTATTTGTTTTTCATTTATTCGTTGGGTTTGTTTTCTATTTATTCACTGTGTTTATTTACCATTTATTCGTTGGGTTTGTTTTCCATTTATTCATTGAGTTTGTTTTCCAATTGTTCAATGTGTTTGTTTTCCATTTATTCACTGTGTTTGTTTTTCGTTTATTCATTATGTTTGTTCTTCATATTTTTAGTATGTTTGCTTTCCGTTTCTTTTTTTTCTCGAGGTGTTTTGGGCCCTTTATTTTTAGTCTTTTCACTGTGTCTGTTTTCCGCATTTTCCTAACGTTTCCTTTCGTACCTTCATGGTGCATTGTTTCTTTTTTTTTTTTTTTTATCTTTTCATGGTGTTTGTTTTCCGTTTTTATTGTTTTTATCCTTTTTTCACGGTGTTATTTTGTTTTTGGTTTTCTTTCATCACTTTTTCATTTAATTTTTTTTCACTTTTTAATGGTGTTTTTTTTTTTAAAATTTTCATTGAGCTTCTTAAGCAATGTTTTGTTTATTATTCCCGTTTTTGCTATAGTGGTTTTCTTTTCATTTTCTTTCTATCATTTGTTTTCGCATGCTTCTTATACTTTATTTTAATTTTAAAACATTTATATATTCCAAGTTTGCTTTCAAGCTCTTGCGAAATTAATGATATTTAACAAGCTATACTATTCTTTTTAATACAACATGTTTTAGACTTTCAGGATAATTTTGCATCGTACTACGATAGAAATGGGCCCGTTTGAATGATTCAAACATGATTAATTAAATTAACAACTGCCGGACACATTTGGATGCCGATTTATCAAGTTAGAGCAATTCCGGAAGACTTCTGTAAGTAAAGCATATTTATTCCTTCTGATTTTTTATAAAGCTATAGGTTATATATATTATCAGGGTTCCCACGGCGTGGAAAAAATAAAATAGTGGTAGCTAAAATTTTTCTATTCTACTGAAAAAAACTTTAGCTTTCATTTTAGAATTTTAAAATTTAAATTTCTTTCAAATTAAATATATATTTCTATCTATATATTTCTTTCAAATTAAATATATATATTTCTATCTATATATTTCTTTCAAATTAAATATATATTTCTATCTATATATTTCTTTCAAATTAAATATACACTATCTGGCCATTAATGACCGGACACCCCTCATTTCGGATACATGAGGTGCTAGTATCAAGTCAGTAGGGCGTATTGCCGCCACGCTCCCAAATCACAGCTTTAACCCTTCTAGGAAGGCTATCCACTAGGTGCTGGTACATGGCGGCAAGTATTGCCCGCCATTCCTCCTGTAACATGGCGAAGAGTTGAGTGGTGGTTTTGGGGCGTTGGAGGTCTGGCCCTCAACCGGAGCTCCAACTCATCCCAGAGATGCTCAATTGGATTGATGTCGGGACTTTGGGATGGCCAGTCAAGCTCTTGCACCTCCATTTCATCAAACCAGTCCGTGATGGCATGTGCTTTATGAATGGCAGCGTTATCGTGTTGAAACACAAACGGGCCATTACCGAACTGTTGCAACAGGGTGGGAATCGCCGAATTGTCCAGGATGCCTCTATACCCTTCTGCGTTCAGGGTTCCACACCCCCTTTATGTCCTTGAGTAATGTTTGAATGGCCCCTATTATCGTGTTGCAAAGTTATTTATGTAATTTTAATCAATATGTATTTTTTTTTCAGCTTTCGAAATCTTTAGGAAACATAAATCCAACCAAGAGACATCATAGATTTTTAAAGGTAAGTCACATAAACACTCAAAGTATTTAATAGTCTTCGTGTGTATGCTAATCAGCATTTATATAAATTTTCAGAAAAATAACAATATATGATATAAATTAAAAAGTTTATAGTAAAGAAAAATATGGTAGAAAATAAATTGAAGTGTAAATTAAATTATGAAGCAAATATGTAAAGTAAATTTAGCTTAAGTTAACGTGTAAAATCTAAAGTGTAAAGTGAAGAGTAAATTATAAAATGAAAAAAAAGAAGGTAAAGTAAAAAGTTATCTGGAAGGTAAACTAAATTACAGCTTCAAATATAAAGTAAAGCATAAAACAAACCTAAAAAGTGTAAAGAATAAAAAACAGTTAATATAAATATAGCAGAAAGTTATAAGTAAAATAAATTATGTATTATAACAGAAAGAAAAGTGTTAAGTATGAGGACAAGTTCAAGGAGTAAAATAGAAAATATTGTGTAAATTAAAAAGTTAATTATTGTATAAGGCAAAGTGAAACGTGAAATATGAAATAAAGTATAATATAGTATAAAGAAAACTAAACATGTCTAAAACAAAACTAAATTTAGTATAAAGAAAACTAAAGCAGAATTATAAAATAAAAATGTAGTTTATAATGTTTAGTAGAAAGGAAAGTAAAACATATGTAAAGTAAAAAGTAAAGAAAAGCGAAAAATAAAAAGCATGTAACTCAACGCGTCAACCAAGTTTAAATCGTAATATAAATCGAGTAATATAAGAATAAAGCAGAGTACAAAGTAAAGTAAACTATAGGATAAAGAGAAACAAAGCAAATAGAAAGTTAAGGGTAAAACATAATGCATAAACTAAAGTATAAAAAAATTTAAAGTTTGAAATGTAAAGTATCTAAAAAGGTGTATTAATTAAAGCATAAAGATAAGTAGCGCTTAAAAAATAATAATACGCAAAAGTAATAAATAAAAAGTAACGCTTAGGAAAAGTTAAGGAAACGTATGATGAAAAACAAAGTATAAAATGTAAAATTAAGTGAAAAAAATGTTAATTAAAGCATTAAGAAAAGTAACTCGTAAAATAAAAAGAGCATAACGAGTAACACATGAAAAAGTAGAAGTAACGCTTAAAAAAGCAAATACGTAGAAGAAATTTTGAAATAATTGAAAATTATTTTAAAAAGTGATTAAATTAAAGCATAATGCGCAATAGTAAAAGTAACGCCTGAGAAAAGTAACGCGTGAAGTATGGAGTAAAGAAAGAAGAGCGAAGCGTAATAGTAACGTAGAACAAGAATTACGCATCGCGAAAAATAACTCGTAAAATATAATTACGCATGAAAAATACGAGAATCTTAGGTAAATGAAACATAACAACACGTAAAATAAAATGAACGGTTAAAAGTTATGCAAAAAAGATTAGCTGCGCAAACATACCGCATACTAAAAAAAAATGTGAATAAATTGAAACAAATGAATTGAAAATAAAAACGTCAATGCGACGCATAAAAGTGAACGCCCTTAAAAAAACGCATAATTAAGCAAAGGCGTAAAAGTTACGCGTAAAAAAATAACACGTGAAAGTGAATTGTTCAATGCGTAAAAGTGTGTATTACCCATAAAAGTAAAAATCACGCTTAAGAGAAGTAAACGCGCGAAAATAATGCGTGAATGAAAAAATAAAGCGTAAGGAACAGTAGAGAATAAAAAGTAAACTTCTAAAAACTCATAAAGAAAAGCAATAAATTAAAAAGTAAGGGGAAAAAAATAGAGCAACGTACTGCACAACAACAAAAAGCCTAAGAAATGTAAATTCTTAAAATTAACTCTGTAAGAAAAATAACACCTAAAATATAATATGTTAAAATAATGGCTCTAAAAAAAACTCGTAAAAGTAACGCTGAATAGAAGTAAACACCTGTAAAACTCAAAAGAATATTGCATAAAAAAGTGAAGTTGTAAAATTAAGAATAAAACAAATTTAATCCACAAAAATAAAACATAAAGAAAAGTAAAAGTAACGTTCATACAAAAATTGAAGATGTATAAGTAACGCATAAAGAAAAGTAAAGTGTTCGATATAAAGGTAAAATGTTTAAAATAAGATGTGTTTAAAATAAAGCATAGAAAGAGTAACACGCACGCGTAAAACTGAGGTATAAGAGTATATGAATAGAAATTATATTTGAAAAGTAAACGTTTAAAAGCATAAAGAAAACTATCACGTGCAATATTATTAAGCTTAAACGTAAGGCGTAAAGAAAAGTATCATATAAAATATGAAGTAAAATGTAGATAAATTGAAGCATAAAGGGAAGTAATGCTAGAAAATAAGGCATAAAAGCATTTGCTTAAAAATGAAAAATGTACACAGTAAAATAATGCATAAATTAAAAATACGCGTTAAAAATTTAAAGGAAGTTTGACGGAAAGAATTAAAACTACTGCACAAGAAAAGTAAAAGTAATACATGAAAAATTTTAATTCTGAATGGTAACATTTTAAGAAAAGTAACGCATAAAATATAATAACGCGTTACAGTAACAGTAAAGAAAAAAAAATAATGAAGAAAAGCCGTTGAGTTCGGTAAACTTAAACTGAAGTATTTTGATCTCGTGTAAAAATAACGTATAAGGAAAGTAAACGAAAAAAAGGAAGTCATACGAAAAAAACGCAGCGCGTAAATAAATACAAATACGTAACACTAATGCATATTATTCGTGAAAGATAAAAAAAAAAAAACGCATGAGAAAAGTAAAATTAACACATAAAGAAGAGTAACTCACCATAAATTGAAGATCGAGAAGTAACGCGTTAAGAAGTAAAGTAAAAATTGTGCAATTTCTGCATGAAAAATCGTAATGCGATAAAGTAACACGTAAAGATAACAAATTAAAAGTAAAGCGTAATATATGATAACGCGTAAATTGAGCAAATGCGTGAAGGTAACAAGTAAAAGTAAGAAGCACAAAAGCAAATTAAATGCTTAAAATTGTTGCATATTAAAAATAAAAGCATAAACGTAAGAAATTAGAAAACTAAACAAGAAAATGTAACGCATAAAAAATGTAGCTCGCATTTTACAATGACTTGTGAAATGAGCGCTTATGCCCTACAAATGTAATTCACAAGAAAGGAATGAATTACAATTGCACAGTACTTATTCCTTCATGAAACAAATTTTTGTTCTTACATGCGTAAAATAAAATATCGCATGAAAGAGAAAATAATCCGTTAGAAAAACTTGCAAAAGTAATTCATAGGAAAATTAACGAATAAAATGTAATAATGTGTTAAATTAATAATATCGCAAAATAAAAATAAACGCGTTAAAGTTATCCATAAGGAAAACAATGCTCTAAAGAAACACAAAAATAAAATTCCCCATAAGAATATAACGTGTAAAAATAGCTCATTACCTGTTTAAATAATGTCTGAAAGTTAAAGAACGCATAAAATAAGTAAAAAAAAAGGTCATAACGCGGTAAAATAAAGGCCTTAAATATAACGCATAAAGAAAATTAATGTCTCAGAAACAAAGTAAACTAATGTATGTAAATTAAAGCAGAAAGAAAAATAATCAAGAAAAACAAACGTATCACAGTGACGAAATGCATGTAAAGCAAGCATAAAATTTTTAAATTACCAGAAAGAGAAAGTAACTCATAAGAATAGGGTACGCTTAAAAGTAACGTTTAAGGAAAGTAAATAATATTTGAAAGTGAGAAGTAAAATAATAAAATTACTGCATAAGAAAAGAAAAAAAAAAGCGTATAAGTAACAAATAAAGCCAAAATGTAACGCATGAAGAAATTGTACTCGCAAAACGAGCGCGTATGTAGAGCTAATGTAAACAATAATAAGGGTAAAGCGTAAATTTAATATCGCTTGAATAAAAAGTAACAGAGGAGAAAAAAACCTGTCAACTATAATAACGCGGTAAATTAAAAATAACACAAAAGAAAAGTAAACATGTGAAACTCGTAAAAATAAAATATCGCCAAAGAAAAGGATAAGCGTAAAAGTAGAGCAAAAAAGTAAAATGTAAAATTAGTAAATTAGCCATAGAGTACAGATAAAAGTAATACATAAAAAAATGTACGAGTAAACTAAAGGCGTTAAAATAAAAAGTCATCGAGGATATTGTAAAGAATAACAAAAATAATAATGTATAAACAGAACTAACGCTTAAAATTATTCAGAAAAAACATGATAAAATAAATACGCAAAATGACCCCATTATAGAAAAAAACGCGTAAAGGTTACGTATAAAAATGTAACGCATGAGAACTTAATTCATTATTATTGCGTAGATATCAAAAGTAAAGTTTAAAATACAACGCGTAAAAGTGAAAATTAAGCATATTCAAAGTAAAACAACGCTTAAAACATAGTAACTTGGAGAGCTGAGTAACATGAAAAAGTATGTAATAAAAAATAATGTGTGTAAACTAAAGCATAATTTAAAGTAATACGCGAAAGTAAAAGTAACGCATAAAAATGTAAACGTGTAAAGGAAACACATGAAATGTGTAAAATATAAAATAACAATGAAACTTAAAGAATAGTAACGCTTAAATGTAGAAGTAACACATATGAAAAGAAAGCGCGTAAAATATAGGAAAGCCTAAAGTAAAGGTGTAGAGCAACATTTAAAAATAAGACAAAAAGTAAATGTAAGGCATAACGAAAATCTACGCGTATAAAGCTCAAAAGTACCTCGTAGATCTTAGAGTTAAGCAGTACATTTTTTTCATAGATATTCCCTTTTTTTTTATCTAAAAGAACCTTATGTAAAGTCACATTTGCTTTAAAAATAAAAAAATTTATTTATTTAGAGCAGGGGTTGCCAAACTTTTTTGATCATCGACCCCTGTATAATTTTTCGAAATCTCCATCGACCCCAACAAACGTAATTTTCTGTTAATTAAAATAAAACTCTATTAGATACAGTGTTTGTACATTTATTTTATGATTTTAAACATTTATTAAAGTAATAGTACATTGTGTAACAATAGTTTTATGAAAAATATATTAATATTGAAATTTACAAAAATTGGTCCATTTTGTAATTTTCGTAAAAAAATACAAAGTGTGCTATATATTGTCGCGGGCTGTACTAATTCATATTATTAGAGCTTACCTTCTTTTTTGTGCATTGATAATTAAAATTGATATCTAAACCAAACGAATGGTTTTATCGAAACAATAATTAATTATCCAAAACTATAAAAGTTTTAATAATGACACTGCAAATATTCAACACAGTTTGCAAAGATAGCTGAAACTGCGTATGATATTTGCATTTGTAACGCCAATGCTCGTCACACGTGACATTTGGACAAGCGCACATATGCATATGACTTATAAACTGCGCTGAGTTCGTGCCACTGCGCGGTGGAACGTAAATACTTGTTTCACCCCAATAAATATACGTTTATTAATTTATGTTTTATAAAGAAACTGATATTGAGTCAGTTATTAAAAAAATTCACAAATTTTACATACTTAATTAGGTATGTGTGATTTGCGTATTGAGAACTGATTTTTTTTTTAAATTCACAATCGACCCTTCCGATTCGGATCGACCCCCATTCGCCCCCCTGTCTCAGATCGACCCCCGCTTTCGTTAAATAGACCCCTGGGGGTCTATATAGACCACTTTGGCGACCTATGATTTAGAGCATTCAATATTGTTACAAGCTTTGCTATCTTAGTAACATTCAAACAATTCCTTATTTAACAATGTACAAAACCACATTTTGAGAGCATTTGTTCTTCTGCATTTCATTTTATTTTTAGCTTAAACATTTTTTTACTTAAACACTTTCCCATTAGTTTCTGAAACATTTTTTTAATTTTTCTTTTCTTTTTTAAATTATAATTTTTTTAAGTATGTTTAAAACACATTTCTATTCGTTATTTTAAACTTGCTTTAACAAAGTTTTTTTAAACTTAGCTACCCTGTCACAAATTATAACAACTGTAGTTTCTTGCAATGTTTTACGTTAAGACGTATGGTCTTCACACCTGGAAAGTCATGAATTTCAATATTGAACAAAATTTGTCATAAAATGTCATGATTTTAATTATTCTTTTAAAAAATAAATCATGAAAAGTCATGGATTTATTAGGTCATCGAAAAATCTAGTATTTAAAATGGAATTTTCCACCATACCAATTTCATGGTGTTCCAAATGTGTAACAAATTCTCCACTCACAGTCTTATTTTATTAAAAAATAAAAGTTTTTATCATGTTCTTTAAAAAATTATGGTGTTCTTTTAAAAAAATAAAAGAAGAAACATCATTTATGGAGCGAATTATCTTTTAAGCTTCTGTGATTTCAGAATTTTTTTAAAATTTATTTATTTTTAAATTTTGTTATTTTATCAATTTAAAACACTAGATGAAGCAAGCCAGTCAATTGGCGAATATTTCTTCATTGTGAACAGTAAAATCAGTAGTATTTCTTTCCTTTCCGATGAATAAGAAAATCATCTTGAGAATATAATTCTGTAAGAAAAAAAAATAATTGCCGATGTATTTTTTCATAATTTTTATTGTTTCAATTCTTTCTTTACTCTGCTTTTTAAATTTAAAATCTATAAATATGAAGGGGCCAAGTTTAACAGTTTTGTTTATACCTATCATTTCAATTAATGTTATTATAATACTTTTTTAAATTTATTGTTGTGTTATTGTCAGAGAAAATAGTAATTTTCCTTAAGTCATGAAAAGTTTTTGGAATTAATCATGGAAAGTCATGAATTTGAAAGTCTAAAATGTAGCAAAAACCCCATATATACCCTGTATACGCACACGCACATGGAAGGAGAGAGTCCCTCCCTTACTTCTACGATCACTGTATATCGAGAAAGGTTTCTTTGCTGATTTGGTTGGGTTTTTTTCCCATTATTTTTTATTTTGTGCAGTGTACTTTAATGGCAGTACTTTTTATTTAAATATAGTCCGGGTTTTATTACATTTAATCTTTCTCTTTTTTTATCTTTGTAAATGTTTTATTTAATACTTGTATACTTTTAAAATTTTACTATTAATAAACTGATAAATTTTAAGCTGTTTTTATTTTTACAAAAACTTGGATAAAGCTTAAATTATTTTTTTTTTAATTGTTAGGATTCGGCCATTAGTTAAGGAAAAGATGGTTTTAAGGTTTTTTTGTGTTATATCCATCATTGAACAGTATCGACCCAATTTTTTGGGTTTACGACTAATTTTCAACTCTGTAGCCTTGTAATTTTGAACTCCAGAAGACAAGGGAACTCCTAGATCAAGTTTTGGGAGAAATTTGTTCTTGTAGAGGACTTTCTGATGGAACTAACTCTCAGTTTTGTTACATGGAGAGGAAAACCTCTCACAGTTAGCCTCACGGGAAGGGGACTCTAACCTATGATTCGTCTACCTCTGAGGATATTTTAGGTCATCACTGTGGTCGAGGTGAGCCGGTTGCGGAATTCTAACCCGGTTAACCTCATTGGAAGGCGAATGCTCTTTCCCCTGAGCTATCACAGCTCGTTGGAAGATATTGAGTAGGATGTTAAATAGTTAAAAACTGAATACTGGGAGTTTAAAATCCAAAACTGTTATTAATGGAGGACCATCCTGAGGCAGGCTCGAGTTTTCAAGGTTCTGTTACAAAACTAATGAGATTAATACTGTAGTTATAAACCACGTTCATTTTGAAGCTCTGTTTGCAGTCACTGTAAAAATAAATATAAAGGTATAATAGTACCCCAAGTCATTCATTTCTTAAACAATTCTCTAGACATGTTTAATCACTGTAGTATACAATATTCCTGCATAATTTGTATAGATTTTATTTTTGAATTGAAATACCTGTGCTTAATGGTAATTTATAAATGATATTTAAATGTTGAAAAAGATTTTAAATTCATTTTATTTATTCTTCTTCCATACATTTTTTTTTATCTTTAAGCAATAAGTTTGGTCTGGCATGGTTTACTCCAACCTGTGAAGTTAACCTTTGTGGTCATGCAACTCTGGCATCTTCTGCCGTTTTATCCTTTGCTTTAAGTATGTTATTTCATTCATTTCTTTTTACATGAAATTTAAATAATTGCTTTCAAATTAGCAATAATTCTATTTTTATAAAAGAATATTTTTTATGATTTGTTTAATGATTTCTTTTTTATAATGTGGTATTTTAACTTCTTTATAACTTAATTTAAAACCGATATCAGTTATTAGCTATCAGCTGTGGATTGCTGAATGATTTTATATTGGTCCCCTTTTAAGACAAATTATCTTTTTTTTAAAAAAAGAATGAGTTGTTTAAAATATATTTGGCACCTTGGCGATTGTAGCGGGTGTGACAGATCACTAAACGGGTGTGACAGATCACTCCTTATATTTTTTTTAGAAAACTAAGGAGTTTAGGAAACTTTTTTGAGTGCTTGAAAAGTACTTAAGAAATGCTTGTTTTTTGTTCAAAAATTTGGATAAGCACCTTGATCTTATGTGTAGCGTTTCTGGAGTGTTGTCAATTGGATGTCTGAGTTCAGGAACTTAAAATTTCTATCTTAAAAGTACTTTTTTAATCCACTTTTATTTCTCAATTTGCATCATCCTTGATTTATTGTGACAAGTACATTATTATTAGGAACAAAAAGTTTTTTATCGTCTGCTATGCTTATTCTTTTGTTATCTATTAAAGAAACAAAAATTTATTTGCATTTATTTCTCAGAGGTGATATTATCATTTGCCTGATTTAAAATTACATTTGCTTTCTTTAAAATTCATCTTTTATAAAACAAATAAAAGCATAATATTGTTTATACATATGCATACTTTATTATTAGGAGGAGAATTGGAGAAGAGCATTATTTATTGTTAAGATTAGATATCTTTTTTATGAAGCAAATTGCAGCTTTCTCTTTTTACAAGTGGTACATTTTTGATTCCCCAATGTTTTGAGATTTTTTTTTCTCTTCGCAATCATTCATAATAAATAAATGATTTCTTTTTATTTATGAATTTTAAGATAAAGAATTATTTAAAATCCAAGTTGATCTCATCATACCTTGCTTTGTTAAATATTTATGTTGGCGCTTCTTTCAACAAACAATTCTGTTTGGTAATTTATTAGGGTTGTTTTTATTTAATTTGATTAATAAATTGATCTTTTATTTTATTATTTTCTTTTCTTTGCCATAATCATTAATTTTGTTTTGTATTAGTTAATTAGATGATTTTAATAAATCTTTCTTTTATTATAATTTGGTTTTATTTAGCTAATTATAATTTTGGCTTAATTTCAATTAACTTATATATTTTTATTTATTTATTTATTCTTTAGTTTAATATTTATCATTAAAATAAGATTTCTAATTTTTTTTAATTTCACAATTTTATTCTCTTAGGTAATTAATATTTTGCTATTTATCCATTTTGCTTTATGATTCTTCTTCTTCGTATTATTATTTTATAAATAGAATATCTTTACTTATTACATTTTTATTGTTTTTTCCTCCTTCTATTTTTAAGAAACTTTGTCTGTTGATTAAATATGCTTTAATTTCAATTAAATGCAGATTATTTGTTCAATATTTTTAGTAATTTAATGATTTTTATAATTTTTTTGGGTGACTTATTTAAAGAATTGTTCTTTTATTTTATAGATTCGTCCTTTATTATCTGCTTTCTTGCAGCTTTGTTTCTTATTTTAGGATGACATTTATTTTATTGCTAAGGATTTAAAGTATTAAGTTATTATCAGTTATTTATCCATTTATTTATTTATAAATCTATTTATCCATTACTGATTTTTATTTATTTTTTATTTTACTTATTTGATTTTATTTATTTTATACATTACACTATTAACTGAGAAACCTTAATCGGGAACCAAAATTATAATTATGATGATACAGCATTGAAGTTAATGTTTAAAGGGGAATGTCCTCCCATTTGTGTAGGCTTACCCTTTTTTTTATCCTCTTCTGAATTATTATAAATGTATACGTCTCCCATTTTTATCAAAGGAGGGGAAAAAACCTAGAAAAGGAATATATGCTAAAAAATCTCCTAAATTGAAAGAGAACTTTTTATATCTAAGAATGAACAACTTTACTAAAAATGTTTTTATTGTCTGAATAAATGTTATCAATGTTAGATATTAGAAATGTGTTTAGAATTTTGTTTTTTAAATAGTTATCTTTTTATTGTATAATTTGTAAAATCTTGCAAATTTTTTATTTTGAGGAAGTTGGCAATTATACCTTACAGCTGAACGTCTTTGTGGATAATTAGGACTCAGACAACCAATATTTAGAGTCAATCAATATTTAGAGTTTTAATTTGGTATTTGACTAGATAAATTTGACTGAAATTTAATAAAGTTTTGACATTCGTCAAAGCTTAATGTAGTGTGTCTACCACTACAAAAATACTATTCCAATTCACTTGTATACAAGACATGTTATCTCGATTCGATGGTGGGGTACCTTTTCGTAGTCGATAACTACTATCCCCACCTTTAAATTCAAAGAGTTTTTTTTTTTTGCAGATAATAGTTTATTTATTTTGCGATTTTTAGTTATTTATTTTATTCCTATAGATAACAAATCAGAAATTATGGAATTTGGAGCTCTTAGTGCCATTTTGAAAGCTAAAAGCCTAAATGATAACAAGATGCAAATTTATTTGATTGTCCATAATTTTACGCCAGTAAGTTACTTTTTCTAAACTTATGAGTTTACTGACTAGTTTTCATTTATTTTCATCTCATAGGTATCTACTTTTTCTCCATTATTAGAGGGTCTTCTTGATTTTAAGTGCCATTTTAGTGTGTGTCATGCGTATCTTTCTGTTTTTATCAAAATTGTGAAAATGTCTATAAAATCTAAAAACAATTTCTCACAGAAAGGACACATATAATAAATATTTTGTACATGTTTTATATATAAATGTGCATGCTTTAAATGAATGATATTAAATGTATTTGTTAAATTCCATGCCAACTGAAACCAGTAGTGAATTTTTAAAGTTTAAGCAATATCCTTGTATTCGGTATCATTTTAATAGAAATTTTTTGTAATTTATGAATTCAGAAATTATTTTTTGATGTTATGCATGATTATAGTAAAATTTAGCATAAATAGAAAGCATTCATGATTTTGATTTATTCTACCAAAAACAAACTGTTTATTTTAAAGAAGAATAAGTTATTAAAAATATTACTATTTTGCATATAGTTTGATTTATATTGTAAAATAAATTATTCCTGAGTCTAACTAAGTAGTGATTTCAAAAAATATTTTTCTTCTTTTTTTTTAAGTTAAAAATTATCTCAAATATGCATTTGTCTCCTTTGTTACAATTATTCTTTATTCATTACACAAAAACCTTTTAACTTAATATTTGGTCTTTACAAAAAAAGTCTATTAGTACAATCATGTTATGTTATATTTTTGAAGAAAAAAAATTAAAATTTTAAAGTTTCTTATATAATAGAGGGGATGTAACAGAGCAGACAAAACTAAATGTCCCCTCAGTTACACAAAATTAATAGGTTGACCGTTAAAAAGGAAATCTAGAAATGTGAACAAGTGCTAATGCATCCTGATTCAACTAGTTTAAATCAGTTCCTCCACTATTAGAGCACACTTTTTATGCAAAGCTGTATCATTTTTATTTGATAGTGTGTTTAGTTTATAGTTAAAAGTTTTTTAAGTGAGTAATCAATATGGGGGAAAGCAGCAACAGAAAGAATGAGAGAAATAGAGCTAGAATGTTAAAAAAAGACTAGGGTAGTTAATTTTGTTGCCCAAATAATTGAACAAAGAAAGAAATAAACAAAACACTTTTTTTTTAACATGGTGTGGTAAAATAAAAACTTTTAAGTATAACTACAAAGATGTAGCATGGGTTTCAATATAGCAGTGCTGCCAATTTCAACTTGAAATAACCGAAGAGTCACTTTTAACAGTGATATTCCCTTTTAACTTTTTGTCAGATTTGTTACATATAATGTCCTCTCTGTAACGATGCATTATTTGGAGTTAAAAAAATGTGTTTGAAATTTTAAAAGTCTTATAATAATTTATTTTACCTTGAAATGTGATAAATTAAAAAAAAATTACTGATATTGTTTAGGATGGTCTAAATCAAAGAATTTAGCATAAATAACAGTGCATGTCAAAAATGTGGGATATTATTTGTCCCCTCCGTTTCAAGTACTTTTAATTAACTTGCAATTTAATTATGAGGCTCTCTTATTATTTATGCCAATTAATTAAATATTGCACCCTAAAGTATCATATTCTAATAGAATTTTTGTTTTCAAAAATATTTAATGCATTTTTTAGAATAAAATACTTGTGTGATTTCCCCTCTGTTACGCTTGGAATTCAACATTTTATTAATTTGTAAAAATATATTAATTTTGTTAAATTTAAAATTACAATATGTTTTGTATTAATTTTCTATTTCTTAAAGTGGAAAGTTCCTATTTCATAAGGAAATTTTTATGTTTGAAAATCAAACATAAAAAGAGTTTTTTTTTTTTTTTAATTTTATTTTTAAAGTTTAAATAACTAGAAGAATTAAAATTTATTTCTATTATAGTTAATGTGGAAAATATTTTTCATATAAATATAAAAAACTGTGTAAAACTATTTTTTTTAATATCCGTATAAATGTCATCAATGGTTAATATTAAAAATGAGTTGTGAAAAAATTGTTTATGTATAGTTTTTTTCTTGTAAAATAATTTTTTATGTAACCAGGAGGCTTTGCTATCTATCCCCATGATTGCCAATTCATTTAAGTTAATTTTCAAAAAGATCGAAAATAACAAAAAGAAAAATATATAGTTATTATAATTTTATGCAATCGCATTTTACTAAATTTTTAATCCTAACAAAATGAAAGATTGTCTGGATTTGAAAGTAATCAAATTATACTTGAAAAAAGGAAACTTTGGAAAAATATGCTACGATAAGAAATAAAAATGAAATATTTTTTTACAATTTGATAGCAGTATGTAATGTTTATCTAATATGAAAGTTTAAATTTGAATTTTTTTTAATTAAAGCTTTTATGAAGAATTTAAAGAATAAAGAATTAATTATTAATTTCTTTAACTCTATATGAAGAATTCATTAATTTAAGAATTAATAATTTAAATATAAGTGTTAAGTTATTAAACTTGGCAAAATGTTCTTTTCGCTCTCTTCTCTTTTTTTACTTTCAACATCAACTGAAGTGTGAGCATATGAAATGAAGAGAGAGATAAAATTGTCTACAACATAAATAAACAGTTATTATTTAAGGCAAAAAGAATTTTAAAAAATTTCTTTGGAAAAGCAGTAATTTTTTGAACAAATTGCAATTTTGAAAAAAAATTCTGAACTCAAGTTCATAAATTGCCCCTTTCAACACGCAAAATTCAATTCTTTAGTTGCATACCTGAGGATTGCAAGGCAACGTATCTTTTACTTCAAGTATAACAGTTGCTGATTTTCAATCTAATTATCAAATGTAAAATTCCTTGTTTACTTGTACATTTTTTACACACCTCTGTAAATTCAAGTTTCTAAATTATGGAATTTGTGCAGAAAAACGAAATATAAGTTGAACCCCCAAATCAGCTGTGGCCAAGTCTCTAACGCATTTTTAATAAAAAGAATATCTTTTTATTTTGTAATATTAACATCTATAAATTGTTTTGTCTGCAGATTTATTTCACTCAAAAAAGATTTATTTCACTCAAAATTTTTAAAATCAAAACCATTTTTCAGTCGCTGAAATAATGTTATAATTTAAATGATAAGTTTTGCTTACATTTTCTATAAGACAAATAAAATCAGTTCATCTTAAAAGCAATTGATGAAATGCTAAAAATCGGAAATTGTGTTTTTGGCACTATATTGATTCGTAAGAATCAATCCTTAGAGCCGGGCATGTGATTCTTCTGTTAATTTGCGGAATTCTGCGAATCAATAATTTAAGCTCCGACAAAAAAAAAATTGTAGTTCTGCTAATCTTAAATTTACATTTCGTTACTTACACATACCTGCCAAGTCTCCTGTTTTTTTACTCTTGTATTTTACCACTATCTCCTGCTTAGCCCTATATTCTCAAATTTCTCCATATTTGTTGAAGAAATTTAAAAATAAAATTTTGGCGATAAAATATCTTCTAATGGCAAGAATACCTTTCTTATTCCTCAACAGATGGTCCTATTGCTAGTACCGCAGTATGTTGAGTGTTTATAGTTTAAGTAATTATAAATAATGGTTTTAAAAAAATCTTCTTTAGATTAAGATTTATATACATACTTTTTTTGCTTACATTACAAACTTCAACAACACAAGACTGAAAAAAAATATCCATAATAACTTTGTCTAGAATTAATGAACTAGTGAGTCAAGCACTAAAGTATAAAATTGATATTCTAAAAAGTAATTCCAAAATAGCAAATTTGAAAGTTTTTTTTCTCATTGTTTTTAAAACTTATATTTTAACGAGTAGCAATTTTGTTACAAATTCCGACTTGTAATTAAAGAATCATTTATTCAAGTGCATTTATTTGCCAGCAATTAGAATGAATAAATTTTTAATGGGATCACTAGAGCCCAGATTTTGATGACCTAAAAAATCTCAATTATTGCCCTTAAAAAGTGCGAAAAATGCCCTTAAAAATGCGAAAATTGCGCTAAAAATACCTAATGACAATACTTAAATAAAATAAAAATATTGAACTAAAACAATGTTTTACTCTTTAAAATTATTTTGTGTACGTTCATTAAAGTTTGAAAAATATGTTTTAGATCCTAAAATAACAAAAAAAAGGAAAATATTGACTCCAAAAGATTTTCATTTTGTATAGAAACTAAATGAATATAACAACTTCTATCTCATAATATTACTAAATATCAGAATTACATTGGATTATTAAATGTTTTTTGTTATTTTGAAATGTAAACGAGCGTCTCTTGTCTGAAAGTAAATTTTTATACCTGGAGAAGCTTCTTTCAACGTCTACTGATGTTATTGGTGCTTACTTGAAAAAGACGGTCTCACTTATTGACAATTCTACTTCAATTTGAAAAGTTGTTGCTTCACCTGTTAATATCCTAGAGATTTTCTTCATTGTTTGGAAGCCAGTGTAATAATAAATGATTAAAAAATAATAAAAATTGGAAAAAATTAACAAAAAATTTAAAAAATGCTTCAAAACGCAAAATATGCCAAAAAAATTAAAGGAAAATGCCCTATAAATCTAAAAAAATGCTCTAAAGGACAAAAAATGCAAATGTCATCGAAGTCCGGGCCTTAGATCATGGATAGATCAACATGGAAATTTCTAATTGCACATTCAATGCGTGCGATCCCATAACGAATCTGTGTTTCGATTTCTTTTTTTTTTTATTTTCTTCTTTTGCAATTAATGAAATTTATTTTCCCATAGTTTTTGAAATTCCGATATTATTACAGCTTACAAAATTTGAATCATGCTTTTGAGTAATCACTTTCTGAAACGCTTGAGTTGTGCGAATAGCATCATGAGTACTGTGATACTATTATATCCCTGCATTACTTCAATAATTTTATTGGCTATTAATACTAAAAAATTTCTAAATGTTTTTTTTAAAATCCCTACATTGTTTAAACATTGTTACGATATGCAAAATTCTATTTGTGTATTTATTAGTCACGTTTCGACCCGACGACACCATTGTTTTTTTTAATGACTTTCTTTCAGTTATTGCGACTGATATCCATGCGTTTTTTTTTAATTCATATTATTAATTTTACATACAATAGCATATAATTTTACTTACCGTATCATTTAGAAACGAGGAATTTGATTCACACATTTGAGTAATTACCTTAAACTGCTCTTGATTATCACTAAATCCAATTTTTTTTCTTCTTTTTTTGCAATTAAAGCTGTTGATTTTCAAATTTTTTTTTTAAAATCATGACATTATTATGGTATGGGAAATTCAAATTGCACATTTAAGTAATTCTATTGATAATTATGTAATTTTTCAACCTATTATTCGGCAGTTATCACTACTTATTATTGTATATTTTTTAAAATTTCCATATTTTAATACGTTATTAAACATATTGAAAATATCAAGAAAACGTCTGAATCTTGAAACATAAATTTAATTAACCCCTTTTTGTCGCTTTTGATTCATTGTAAATACACTTGGGCTAATCGTTATTCTTTTTTCAGTTATTCTTCTAAATTTCAATTCTTAAAACTGTTACTTGATCACCTAAGTTTAAAATATAACATTGAATCTAAAAAAAAGTAGTAATTGAAATATTTAAGGACATATTTTATGTGTTTTGCTTATGATATTTATTTATTATTTTATTTACTATATTTATTTAAACTTATATTCCAAATAAACTTGGTAGATTTCATTGATAATTATTTTTAAGTTTAATGACTTTGGTTAAATTTTTAAAAATAATTTTCAATTATTTTGTTAATTTTGATACTTATTTATTTTAATGAGAAAAAAATGCAAAATTTTCAATTACTGTACAGTAATTTTTTAAAACTTTGCATTACTGTAAATTTTACTTTGATTGGAATGTAAAACACATAGAAATGTTTACTCTGGCTACAAAAAAAGCGCTACCGTAAATTGTACCTCAATTCTATATATCCCATCGATTTACTATGATTTCTACTAAAACAGCAGGATATTTGGTTATACGTTTAAACTTTTTATATGGATGTTAACATCACTTTTTTAGTTTTAATTAAAAAATGGATTTAAAATTTATTTTTAATAAAAAGAGTTAATTTTAAATTTGAAAAGGAATATAAAATTACATACCTGCTAAGTTTCCTGTTTTTTAACAAAGACTCCTGTATTTTACGTCCATCTCCTGTTTAAATGTACATTCTAAATTCCTCCTTATTTGTTGAATAAATTAGAAAAAAATGTGGCAATAAAGCATCCGCTAATGGCAGAAATACCTCTCTTATTCCTCAACAGATGGTACTATTGCCAGTACTACAGTAAGTTGAGTGCTTATAGTTTAAGATATTATAATTAGTAATTTTAAAAAAAATCGACTTTATGGCTTAGAAAGTATAAAGAACAAAACGACCAAAGCTCTGCCTGATCATAATATAGAATATTCAACTAAGATATTTATTGCATGTCTGTCATTGAACTTCTTTCCTGAAATATGGAAAACTGCAAATATAATTCTATTTCCTTTACCAAACAAAGATCTCCGACCAGTTTTCAACCTATAAGTTTGCTTTGCACTCTTGGTAAGATACTGAAAAGAATAGCATACACAAGGGTCAAACCATTTCTCAGTTGTTTACTAGATGAACAGCATGGATTCAGGGCGAAACTGTATACAACAAAACAGTTGTTACGTTTAGTTGGTTATGTTGTCAGAGGATTGCACTTAATGCAGACTTCGGCTTTGTTGATGCTTGATATTAATAAAGCCTTTGATAGAGTTTGGCACAAAGAAATAATTTATAAATTAATTGAGCTTGAATTCCCAAAGGGAATAATAAAATTTGTTTAGAGTTATTTGGCACAAAGAAACTTTCAGATTAGAATGAAAAATGCATGTTCCCCGGTGAGGAGCATAAGTGCAGGCGTTCCACAAGGTAGCACACTCGAACCAATTTTATAAATCCTTTTTACACACGATTTCCCAATAGAACTTAACAACTTAACTGCGTTTTATGCAGATGACGCAGGTGTCATAGTAAGATCAAGTAACCCGAACATGGCTGTAGAAATAACTGCAGGATAAGATATACGAGAAATGGTGCTTAGATTGGAAGTTTGAAATAAATGCTCAAAAGTCCTAACTATTGGTAATCCAGAAGAACAGGAAACCAATTAGACAGCATGATGAACCAGTTCTCGTGAATCAAGTGATACCAAGAGTAACTAAAGCAACATACTTAGGTCTAGTCAGTAACAACGGACGGACTTGGTCGGTGAAAAACGTCAAAGATAAAGCCAATTCTGCAACTCAATAATGTACAATGGAAAACTGAGTTTAAAACTGAAGATATTACTTTTCACCTCCATGATTAGACCAGTCATGACCTCGCTAGCATGGTGTACCGTTTCAGAAAGTGAGCCTGGGAAACTCACAAGAAGGCAGAACAAGATTTTAAGAAAGATAACTGCCGCTCACTGGTATCAGAGAAATGTAGACATAGAGATTGACAGTTTTGATCACCACTTTAACAAACTAATTCGAAACTTTTTTAAGAAAGACTTCAAAGCCGCAAATTTCGACTCAATTTTTTAGTTCGAAAACTTAGCTGAAGATGCCTCCCTGAGGCCAGTAGCTCACTTTTTCAAAAGTGATTTAACACTGACAGTCTGAGTATAAATCAATGGCACGAATATAGTGAATAATTATTTTATGGCGATATCTCAAAATGGCCTTAATATATATATATATATATTAAACCATGTATCATATATATATTTAAAAAAGAATATAAAAAGAAAGACATGGACATGTAATTGTATGAAAGCGTTGACGCAAATCTACTTGATTTGTAACAAACTTGACTAGTAAACTTGCTTTAGTAAAAGTGAACTGTGAGAATGCTGAGAGAGAAAGTGAATTATACCTGAGATGTACAATTAAATTTTTGACAAACTTCTTAAGTATACTTCTTTTATTCTTTTTTATCTACTTATTGTGAAAATGTATAATTTTATGATATCACTCCAGCAATGTGCCCAGTATCAATTCTCTAGTTTCATTTTTAGGATGCAAGGACCTCAAGGTAATACCACAAGGATCCACCATCACAAGATGAAGGGGTAAAGGGCCACTCCTGCCTCAGGCACCCCGACCAACTGAATTTTCAAATTTTGGGTAATTTTTACTTAATTTACTAATGTTATAATTGTGCGAAAAGTAATTTATTGTTAAACAACAATAGTTTTTTATTTCTCGGATAATTCCATCTGTAAGGGATCCCCTCTAGGACTAGACAGCTTTTCCTAAAAAAATGTGATTTTTTTTTTTAAAGAAAAAAGAATGTTATAGCCTTTTTTATTCTGAGCAGTTAGACACAAAGATAATATCTAAATAACATTCAAAGTTACAGCAAAAATTTTGAAAACCATTCATGAAAGCAATAAATATATCAGACTAGTTTTCTAAATGGGAATCGTCTGCAAACTCACTTATTTTTTTCAAAAGTATTTAAAGTTATGTCTTTAAATCGGGTTTTCACAATTTGAGATTTTCAATTTTTGCGCACAAGATTTCTCGACTTCTACTAAATCAATTAAGTTCAAACTTGGTAATTAGATTCAGGATAGCATGGCGCTTTAAAAGAAAAAAAAAATTATTAAAAAAAAAAAAAATTCTTATTTTTCAATTTTTTGAGCTAGTATGGTTTTTGAAAGATATTTTACTCTCTATTAAAAGTCATTAGTAAGATTTTTAGGACTTTTATCGTATGCGCAATAAGCCACAGAATCTCTTTTATTTTTCCTTTAACTTTTAAGTCTAAGGAAAATTAAATTGTAAATGTTCTTTGTGATGTATCACAAAAGTGTTTGTATTTAAATAATACCTGCGCCTATGTTAAAGTCTTGAAATAAATTCCTGAGGACAATTTTAAATAATTAGTAGCAAGTTAAAAAAAAGTACTATCATGCATTTTTGATGAGATTAAAATCATCCTAGACACCCTCAAACAAATTTTTCTGTAGACTGATAATAATATAAGTACTCATTTGTCTAGATATAAAAGAACTTTTTTTAGGAACATAAGGATAACCCAAATTAAAACACAAAGTAAATTATTATAATAGGTTATAAGAGTTTAAAATTCTATTTAAAACTAAAATAAATAATATAAAAATAGTAATTTTATATAAAAAAAAAAAAAATTATTTCAAATTGCAGAGGTGAATTGACATGTTAAAAGGTAAAAACTCAGGAACAAAACAAGAAAGTAAAATGTCATTTCCTCAGGAGTGCTCTTGCTTTCCAATATCGCTCGGTAGACGACGTCCCGCGGAGGGCCCTGCAGCGCTGAATGTGGCCGCCATCCAAAACAGCTTGGCTCAGGCACAGAGAACAATAGGGATCAGGTGCCAGCCCTAAATATATTTTTATTGTACTCCTTTTTTATATTTTTATTGTACTTGTTTTACAGTGTTAAATTTATCATTCTCGTTTTTACTATTATGTATTTCTTTCATTTTCATGTTATTTGTTTCTGCATGCTTCGAACACTTAATTTTGAAACATTTAATTATTCTACAGTTGTTTTTGAACTCTTTCGAAATTAATTGATATTTAAAAAGCCACGCTTTTTTTTAATACAACATGTTTTCGTTTTTTAGGATTGTTTTGCATACTACTACGATAGATAAGGGCCAGTTTGGATGATTCAAATACGGTTAATGGAAGGTAGAACTGCCGGACTTATTTGGATGCTTATCTGTGAAACAATTTCGGATATTTGAAGATTTTTCTGTAAGTTAAGGATATTTGTTTCTTATTTTTTTTTAGAAAACTGCTGATTATTTATTACCTGCAAATATTACCAACAATTATTTTTCAACAAAAAGTGGTTTCAAGGATAAATACTATATTCCAAAAAAGTTTACAAATATAGATGATCCCGCAGTGGACTGATCGTTAAGACACGGTTCCCGACAGATCACCGAAGTCAAGCATCACTGGCTACGGTCAGTGTGCGGATGGGTGACCACTTGGATCAGTCTGCGTAGGGACCTAGGGTGTGCGGTATTGGTCCTCGTTAAACTGTTCTACCGTAAAGTGCTCGACTTCGCATGCAGGTCGTCGGGCTACCGAATCGGGGGTGTCATCCCCTCTGCAGAGGATTAAAATTGTGATGGCATGTCTTCGGATCATCCTCAGGGGTGTTTCCCAGACCGTCGCCAATAGCCCATCGTGCAGCTCTAGTGCGACGTAAATTAACTATAACCACAAATATAGATGTGGTCTTTTTTTATATTTTCGCTGATTTTTTCTATTGAGAAAGTGAGCAATAAATTTTAATTTAATATTTTGAAGTAGTGTAAGCGTGGAATTTCTAATTTTTTTTTCAAGACAACGTGGTTCCGAAAAATATTAAACATCTTTAAATATTAATTATGTGACAGCAATATAATAATGTTCCATGTGATTTTAATGTCACAAAGGCAGCAAATAAGATAAAATATTTTAATTTAATGCTTTTTAAATATATCCTCCTCTGAAGTGTTTGGCTCCCAGTTTTTAAAATAAAAGTAGTTAAAATAAAATCGTTCAGAAACCATTAAAACATTACTAAAGTTAATAATATCATATATGAACAATTAATACGAAGTGCATCCAGAAAGTAACTTTTCCAAATTTTTTTAAAAAATGGAACTCACACTTTCAGGAACATATTTATTGGCAACACGTACAGCAATGTTTAAGTTATTTTTCAACATAGCCACCACCAGAATCGAGACACTTGTCGTATCGTGGGATCAACTTTTGTATCCCTCTGTCGCCTGTAATTGGAACCAGCGGGTAACACACGCTAACCGTTACTGTGACTTGCCATTCAAAACAAGAGTCATGGAATGCAGGTGTTACGCTCCTCCATAACAATGCCACATACAGCACAGCAGCTGTTTTGACGGAATATGGCTGGGAGTTGTTTGATCATCCACCCTACAGCCCTGATATTGATACACAAGCAATTTTCACGTTTTCTTGCAACTCAAGAAATTCCTGTCCTCCGGCGAGCGTTTTGGCAACGACGAAGAGCTGAAAACGTCTGTCACACGCTGGTTCCATTCACGGCCGGCAGAGTTCTACGACGGAGGGATACAAAAGTTGATCCCACGATACGATAAGTGTCTCAATTCTGGTGGTGGCTATGTTGAAAAATAGCTTAAACATTGCTGTACGTGTTGCCAATAAATATGTTCCTGAAAGTATGAGTTCTTTTTTTTTTTTAATATAAATAGGAAAACTTACTATCTGGATGCTCCTTGTACAATATAAACTTATTCACTGCAATTTTTTATAGGATTAAAATATTTGAGTCTGCTATTAACCATTAAGATTTAACTCTCTTCATTTACAAATGAAATGAAACTAGTTATAAATTTCTAATTTTGATTATTCATTTAAATAAAAAATTAATTAAGCATTTCTAAATTTATTGATTAAAATGCTTGATTTCTTTATAAATGTCTTCATAATAAATGTCCAACATCTTTACAAATAACTTAAAAATCCTAAAACGGAAATATTTCTATTGATATGAGGTCGTTCAAATAAAGCCTGTTTTTTCAGTTTTACTTTCGCTCCACAAGAATAAGCAAATCACATCCTTTGCTTGTCTAAGAAAGTAACAAAGTACTTCCTTGCTCTAATTTTAACTTTTTATGAAGTAATCAAATTTTAGAATTTCATTTTAATAAATAATATAACTCTCCAAAAAAAATAGTATAGTACATATTTCAATTAATTTTATAAAATTTTGAGAAGAATATTTTTAGGGAATTTTGCTGTTTTTTTTAAATGGCTAAAATTCTAGAACTCTAAAACACATAAAAACAATTTTTGTCCAAATTTATTTTCTCTTTCTCCAAAATTTTATTTAAAATTTAAATTGTTTCAAGCGTAATTTTTTCCAAATTAATTTTTTTTTCTTTTGAAAAAAAACAACTTGAAATTATTATGTGACTTAAATGACATACGTAAGAAATGCTCGCATCCTGCCATTCCTCCATTGTCAGCAAATTTAAAAACCTCATGTTCATTATGTCCTTAAGTAATGTTTGAATGGCCCCTATTATCGTGTTGCAAAGATATTTATGTAATTTTAATCAATATGTTTTTTTTTCAGCTTTCGAAATCTTTAGGAAACATAAATATAACCAAGAAACATTAAAGGTAAGTCATATAAACACTCAAAAGATTTAATAATCTTCATGTTAATCAGCATTTATACACTACTGGCCATTAAAATTGCTACACCAGGAAGGATTGCAAATAACAGAATGATATTTATTGGACACATACATTATAGTTGGAAGAAAGAGTGATTACATTTTCAGGATATTTGGATTTATAGATCCTGAGGAATCAGTACTCAGAGCAGCCTCCACTGGCAACAGCAGTTACTCTCCTGGGCATCGAGTCGAACAGAGCATGGACGGATACAGCATTCAATGCAGCTTCAACATTATGCCACAATTCACCGTAGTGACTGCCAGGTGTTTGGGAACCATTGACCAGACGTTTTGAATTGGTGAGAGATCAAAAGATCGTGCTGGCCAGGGCAACAGGCTCAATGTCAAGGAAGGTCAGGACAGTGTGGGCCAGTCGTGCATTGTCCTGTTGAAAAGTAGTGTTATGGAGGTCTCGAAGATAAGGCAGAGCAATTGTCCCTAACACATCAGAAATGTAACGGCTGCTGTTCAAAGTGATGTGAACAAGAGGTGTTCGAGACGTGTATCCGATGGCACCCCATACCATTACTCCAGGTGATGGACCAGTATGACGATGTCGAATACAAGCTGCCTATAGGCATTCTCCACAATGTCGCCAAACACGGATGCGGCCATCACGATGCGGTATACAGAACCTGGATTCATCTGAAAAGACGACGTCATGCCATTCCTGAGTTCAGGTTCGTCGTTGATCACACCATTGGACGCGCTCCTGCCTGTGATGCACCGTCAAGGGTAGCCATGATCTCTATGCCGACAGTCCATGCTGCTGCAAACGTCGTCGAATTGTTCGTGCAGACACTTGACGTCTTTCAAATGACTCCATTTGTTGACTCAGGACTCGTGCCGTAGCTGTACGATCCCTTAAGGCCGTGTGGATATCATGTCTGTCTTCTCGGCTGTTAGTGATGGGGGGTCATTGAGATCTTGCACGGCGTTCCATGCGACCATCATGAACCAATCGATTCCATATTCTGCTAACAGTCATGAGAAACAAAAACTTTACCAAAAACAGCTCTCAAATTCAATTTATGTATGAAAAACTTANTGGACGGATACAGCATTCCATGCAGCTTCAACATTATGCCACAATTCACCGTAGTGACTGCCAGGTGCTTGGGAACCATTGACCAGACGCTTTGAATTGGTGAGAGATCAAAAGATCGTGCTGGCCAGGGCAACAGGCTCAGTGTCAAGGAAGGTCTGGACAGTGCGGGCAACATGCAGTCGTGCATTGTCCTGTTGAAAAGTAGTGTTATGGAGGCCTCGAAGATAAGGCAGAGCAATTGTCCCTAACACATCAGAAATGTAACGGCTGCTGTTCAAAGTACCGGCAATGTGAACAAGAGGTGATCGAGACGTGTATCCAATGGCACCCCATACCATTTCTCCAGGTGATGGGCCAGTATGACGATGTCGAATACAAACTGCCTATAGGCATTCTCCACGATGTCGCCAAACACGGGTGCGGCTATCACGATGCAGTATACAGAACCTGGATTCATCTAAAAAGACGACGTCATGCCATTCCTGAGTCCAGGTTCGTTGTTGATCACACCATTGGACGCGCTCCTGCCTGTGATGAACCGTCAAGGGTAGCTGACAGTCCATGCTGCTGCAAACGTCGTCGAATTGTTCGTGCAGACACTTGTTGTCGTTCAAATGACTCCATTTGCTGACTCAGGGCTCGTGCCGTAGCTGTACGATCCCTTAAGGCCGTGTGGATAACATGTCTGTCTTCTCGGCTGTTAGTGATGGGGGGTCATTGAGATCTTGCACGGCGTTCCATGCGACCATCATGAACCAATCGATTCCATATTCTGCTAACAGTCATGAAATCTTAACCAACGCGAGCAGCAATACTTCCCGCAATCCCGGTAGGCCACAATTCGACCTCAATCAAACTCAGACACTTGCTGGCAGACATTTCTCCTTCTTACACGAGGCATAACAAAAACTATTTTAACAAAAACAGCTCTCAAATTCAATTTATGTATGAAAAACTTACTGTCATATATTTTTTTATACACATTGTAGGTGTCGCTACCACCGCCTGCTTTTTGCATGAATGTGCTGATACGCTAATCATTTGCATACCATAACGTGCTTTATCCGTCCTGTAAATTTTTACGTTCGTGGTGTGTCGCCTTCCTGGTGTAACAATTTTAATGGCCAGTAGTGTAAAAATTTTCAGGAAAATTCATTTTTTGGAAAAGCTTATTGGAGCAATATATTGCTCCAAGCCATGCGAAAGTGTATTTTAAAAGCTTAAAATAAGGCTTTGAATTTCGTAGTAAATTTTTTAGTATGTTACTAATTAGCTTTGTGTGCAAAAATGATCTTCAAACGAATAAGTTATAAAAATTACAATTACTTAAATGAATTTAAATTGACCCTTTCAAATATTCTTTTTTCACATAATATTTGAATTAAGTAAAAATACCCTTGCCAGCAGCAGCAGGAAAAAAAACTGATTACAAGTTTCCACCTACGCTAACGTAAGAAACTGTTTTGTTTGGCTTATATACTGCAGCAATTTAACTAGATTCAGTACCTCGACAGCCCATAGAGGGCCATGGCCTACTGTGCCCATCTCAGTTTTTTTGACATTGGGCTCTGGGGTGCTGGAGCAGATGTTCCTGTGAGGTGGTCAACCGAAAGCGAAACCCCCAGTGTTTAGTACCCAAGCATGCTTTGTACTCTTTTATCAACCCACTGAAGGGATGAAAGGCTGGTAAGAAGGTAAAACGCTTATACTTTAAAAAGTTAAAGTATAAGGTTAAGTGAAACGTGAAGCATAACGTAAAATATAAGGTATGCAGTATATCGTTAAACCTGTTGCTACGTATAAAGTAAACAGTAAGATATAATGTAAAGTTAAAAGCAAAATATAAAAAAGCGTGAAATATAAAGTAAAGCGTGAACTATAAAGTAAAGCCTAAAATGCTATGTAAAAAGCAAAGTATTGTATAGAATAATATAAAACGTAACATATAAAGTAAAATGTAAATTATGAAGTATGAGAAGAAAAAGTACAGCAAAGTGTAAAATAAGAAGTGAAGCATCAAGTATAAAACGATTAAGCGCTAAATAAAAAATATTACTACGTAAAGCAGAAAGCACAGAATAAAGCTTAAAGTCAGAAGTATAGTGCGAAGTATGATCAAATGTAAAAGATAGTAAAAAGTAGTTAAGTGAATACAATATAGCGGAATAATGAAGTATAAGGTAAATGCGTCAAGTAAACTAAGCATAAAGTAAGGTTTGAAGTAATGTAGCGTAAAACATAAAATAAAAATATAGCTTATAATGTTTACATGCTTTTTTTACTTTTCTGTCTACTAATAAAGGGTAAAATAAAATGTTTGTAATCTTAAAGAGTAAAGCAAATCTAGTGCATAATATAGATTAAAAAGTAAGGCAAATGATTAAATCTAAAAGTAAAGTATAAAAGAGTAAAGTCTTGTAAACGTAACGCATAAAATAAAATAAATGGATTAAGAAAAGTTAACTCTTAAAAATAACCCTGAAGAATGATAAATGAAATGAAAATATACTCGTGTAAGTAACGCATAAAGAAAGGTAAAAACTAGCTACTCATAACAAAGCTAACGCGTAAAGAACAACTATTGCGTAAAAGAAACTCGTAAAAATACGGACTGCGTGAAAGTGAAAATAGAAGAACAGTAGTAAAACAAAAAGAAAGGCAACAGGAAAATAACGAGTAAAAGTAACATAGATATTGAACTAGCGTGTAAAATATAATAGCACGAAAAATTCTCAAGTAAAACAAAAAGTAACTCGTGAGAAAAATAAATGACTGCATTATAAAAGTAACTAAGTAATAATAACTCGTAATTTACTATAATGCGTAAATTGAGTTCGTATGCTGCACAAATATAATGCATGAGAAAGATATTTCGTAAAATATAATAACGTGTCGAAGAAATTGTAACACAAAAAAACATGTAAAATTAATGCAAAAGAATCGTTAACACTTAAAATATTATAACGCACAAGTATAAATATAACGCATAAAGAAAACGCGTAAGAATAGTGAAGTATAAACGAGGCAAATAAAGCATTAAGATAAATCAAATATAATGTTAGATAACACGCAAAATTAATGCGTGAGAAATAACGCATAAAAAAGAACGACGCGTAAAAAAATAAAAACGTGAAGTAAAAAAATCAAAGTTTAAAAGTGAAGCTTAAGAAAAAGTAAATCATAGAAAGAATTATGGTGTAAAATATATAAATGAAGAAATGTAATGCATAAAAGGAAATGTAAAGAATAATGAAACTGAAGGCATCAAAGTAGCGCTTTAAATTAAATGATCACGTTTTGTAGTAATGCACAAGAACTAATAGTAAAAGGGTAAAATTGATGCAAAAGTAAAAGCCCATTAAAGAAACGCTTAAAAATAGTAACGCGTCAAACATACAAATGTGTACAAATTAAGTCTAAAACGCGTAAATGGGACGCATTAAATGTAAAGTGTAAAAGTAGAGCTTATGAAAAGAAAGTGATTGAAGGAGTAAAAGCGTGAAGTAATGATGGAATAAGTAATGTAAAGGCATAATAAGCCATAAGAATCGTGAAGCAATAAAAAAAATACTAAATGCATAAATTTATGCATAAGAAAAGTGAACGCGTTGAAGTATTGAATGAGAAAAGTAACGAGTAATTTATAATAGCCTGAAACAGTAACAAACGAAAAATTAACACACATGAAAAATAAATGACTGCATAATATAAGTAAACGCGTAAAATAAACTAATAAGAAAAGTAAACTAAAAAGTAACGTATAATTTACAATGAGGCTTAAAATGAGCTTGTAGGCATCGTGAATGTAACGCATAAAATTAATATAACTCGAAATTAATTAAAGCGCGTAAAAGAAAAAGTAATTATAAGAAAAACCGATTAAAAGTAATGCTTAAAGAAGTAATCGCTTAAAACATGATAAATCGCGAAAGTATAAATATCGCATAAGAAATGAAACCGTGTAAAAGTAAGGCGTAAGAAAAGTAAAAATACTACGTAAAAGAATAACAAACTGGCAAAAGTAATACATAAAAAAGTGACGCATAAGAAAAGGACTCGTAACAGTAAAGCCAAAGAATAGCAAAGTGTAAAATATAGTTAAAATAAAGCAAAAAGTTATAACTACACATGAAAGAATGAAAGTAAAGAATTAGACATAAAAGTTTGAAAGTAATGCCTAAAAATAACGCTTAAATAAAGTGCGTGAAATAAAAAGAAAAGCGTAAAGTAAAGTATGAAAGAAAGTAAAAGGAAAGCGTGAAGTGTAAAATAAAGCGAAAGATATATAGATTAAAGTATAAAACAAGCATAGCAAAATATAAAATAGAAAGTATGTTTATTTTTAAAAGGGTGTAGAGAAAAATGGAATAAGGAAATACAGCTTAAACATAATAAAGAAGTAACTATAAGGCTTAATTTAACTTGTAAGAGTAACGCACATTAATAGTAAAGTATAAATAATAAAATAAAAAGTGTCATAATTTAAAAGGTTATGAAAACGTGCAAAAGTAAATGTAACGTGTAAGAAAAAGCGTGTAAAATAACGAAATTTAACGCATAAAGTATAATAACGAATAAAATATAAAAGTAATACATGAGAAAAATAGACGCGAAGTAGAGAATAGAATACACATAATGCGTAAAGAAAGGTAGAATATTAATTATAATGTAAAATGTGGGAAAATTAAAGCATAATAAAAAAAAAGAGATGTATAAAAGTTTCGCGTAAAAAAACGGAAAAATAATGCGTTAAAGAAGAAAAAAACGCATTCCAAAAATAAAAGTTTGGTGCGGAGAGCGAAATAGAGCAATGCGTAAAAGTGTTTCATAACAAAATTAAACTCTTTAAAGTAACGTTGTAAGAAAAGTAACACGTAAAACATGATAATGAGTAAAAAATAACGCATAAGAAAAGTAAAACTGATAAAGGTTCAAGTAAAAAAATCGCATTAAAAAAAAGTAAAGAATAAATAAAAGCATAAAGCAAAGAAACGAGAAAAAACGGTAGTAACTCATAAAAAAGTAAACGCTTTAAAACAACGCGTAAGAAAAAATGCATGAGACATGCAAAAATAAAGCATATAACGCTTAAAAGTTAAACATTAAAATAGTTAAGTGTAAAAGTAACGCTTAAGAAAAGAAAAGGTAAGGCATAAAAAGAGTAAAATTGCGTAAAATGGAATAAAAAAAGTAAACGCGTAAAAGGGTTCCTTGGGGTATTCATCCACTTTTCCATTGAGGTTAATATCTTCCTTACCTGTACTATGCATGATTCTTTATCGCCTTACGAGATCATCGCCAACAAAACCAATTATTTTTATTTTTTGAAATGCCGAATGCTATTTAGGCTACATATGAAATAATCGCCCTGATGAGGTAATGATGTAAATTATGCGCATGTTACTGTGAATGACCGAAATCGGTGGTTGTTGACTTTCACCGGTGAATGTTGGCAATCAAATTAGTCGCTTTGGTGAATGTCAGAAATATTTATTACATCCGATTTGATATTAATTTATTCGTGGATATAATTACATTTATTCGATATTTTAATACTTACTGACGATAGATTAGAAGAAACATCAGTGTTTGGAGTATCGGGCAAATATATACCAGGCAATGACACTTGACCTTAAAAAAACATCAGTGTAGGGTATACCGGGCAATGGCACTTAACCAGGCCTAGTATGCCTAGACCTTTGGTAAATGTCCGAAATATATGCTAGATCTAGTGCAACTTTTGCTATAGCTTAAATATTTAAAAAAAATTGAACAAAGCGTTTGAATCAATTTTAAACTGATAACAAAATTATTGCTTTAAAATTTAAAAAAAATAATAAAAACTGCGTCAGATGAGAGTAGTTAAAGTAGTTGCTTTATACAGCGCATGTGCGGAGAAAAATTTTAAAAAAAATTATCCAGGTGTATCTTAAATTGGAAGAATATCCTAAGACACCGCGTAAAAGTAACCCATAAGAATATTAAAATATGCTTGGATAAGTAACATATAAATAAAGGTAAACAATAGTTATGCATAACAAAGTTAACGCTTAAGGAAAAACGATTGCGCAAAAGGAACGCATTAGTAAAGTGTCGAATAAGAAAGGTAAAGCATAAAGAAAAGCAACAGGTAAATAACTTGTAAAAGTAGCACTTACATAGAACTAGAGTGCAAAATATAATGGGGCGAATAAAGTTACAAGTAGGACAAAAGTTACGCGTGAGAGAAATAAGTAACCGCATTATAAAAGTAACTCGGTAATTTTCAATAATGCGTAAATTGAGCTCGTTTGCCACGCAATCATAATACGCGAGAAAGATATTGCGTAAAATATAATATTGCGTGGAAGAAATTTTAACACAAAAAAGCATGTAAAGGTAACGCAAAAGAAACATTAACACGTAAATATATAATAACGCACAAATATAAAAGTAGCGCATAAGAAAAGCAAAGGATTAAGAATAGTAAAGTATATAAATAAAACATTAGGAAAAATAACGCGAAAGTTTAAAATTAATGCATATGAAAAATGAAAGCAGCGCATTAAAGAGTAACTGCACAAACGTAAATAAAGGAAAGTAAGGTACAAAATGTGAAATAAAATATCAGTAAATAAAAACACAAAAAAGTAATAACGCATGAGAAAATTAAACGCATAAAGGAATAAACGCAGAAAAATATAGTAAACTAAGGAGTTAATTAAAAATTGTGAATTAATGTATGAAGAAATTTAACTCGTAAAAGTATCGTATAAAGGAATTAAACACATAAATGTTACACATATGATAAGTAAATTTAATATATATACAGCGGCCTAGAGGCCAATAGGCCCATACGCCAAATACAATGAATCATTTAAAAGGTCAACAGACCCTTATATAAATAAAATACAAAAATTATATGTATATATACAATACAAAACTTATTAACCCTCATATAAATAGAATACAAAAATTATATATATATATAATACAAAAATTGTGAACCCTGAGACAACCAGTAAAAACTGAGTGAGCTGTGAGCCAGAGCTGGTGGAACCCTTAATACAAGACAAAAAATCTAACAATTCACCAAAAACCGCCGTAAATACAGCTCATAAAACCGCCAAAAGGTGAAAGGATAAAATGACATAAATGAATATAGTGCTAAAATTGAAAAGTTAAAACTAAGACAAAATCACAGATGTATACACTTGCCAATAGGGCATTGAAAGGATCCAGCCAATCAAGCCAGCTTGAATCCTGCTGGTGGAACCAAAATAGTGAGGGTGAAGTAGTAACAGGTAGTTAAAATGAAGAACAACAAGTAAAGCAGAGTAAATTCAATTAAAGTACAAAAAAACAGAGGACAAAATACCAATAGATACTAAAAGGTAAGAGTTAAAAGGGGTGTATAACAATCTAAAAACCATGTATAAAATACAATCGCAATGTAAAATACCAAATGTATTAAAATCCAAAGGTTGTAAACAAACCTAAAGCATGTATAAAATGCAAAGTCAAGTTAAAAGTCAAATTAAAACACTAAAATGGCAATGTGGTCCAAAAAAAAGTTTTGGCAAGGTGGTTAGATTAAGCAGGTTAAAATTTTAGTTATTGTCAATTTTGTTTATTAATTCCATTTGTTCCTCAAGAGTAGTTTTAATGATAATCTTGATAATTTCTCTACAAACCTTGAACATATGATAAGTAAAGTAAAAGTTATTAAACTAAGTAAAATGTGTATAATTTAAAAAATTAAAAAAAAGTAACGCGTGAAAATAGATTTTGATGAATCGCAAAAATTTAGATCTTTTATCCAACATCTTTTTATTTTACTGAATAATGAAAATAGAAATCGCAAAATTTGACAGTTTAAATTACGTCTACATATTATTACGTCCTAGCAGATCACTGAAGTCAAGCATCACTGGCTGCGGTCAGTGTGCGGGTGGGCGACCACATGGATCAGTCTGCGTAGGGACCGAGGGTGTGCGGTATGGGTCCTTGTTAAACTGTGCTACCTTAAAGTGATCGACTTCGCGTGCAGGTCGTTGGGCTACCGAAGAGGGGGTGCCATCCCCTCCGCAGAGGATCAAAATTGTGATGGCATGTCTTCGGATCATTCTTAGGGATGTTTCCTAGACAGTCGCCAATAGCCCATTGTGCAGCTCAAGTGTGACGTAAATGAACTACAACATATTATTATTCAGGCATATAGCCCCAGAGTTCGGTTTAATTTTTTTAGAAATGCAGACAATCCATGAAAAAGAAATTCTGGTTAACAATGTTAAATAATCAAATATTTATAATAATGATTTCAGGTGACATACGTTTATTAACTATTCTAAGCAAATGTTGTAATCTATTTTGTAGGGTGGAGATTTGTTGTTTCACAATTCTTCACAGTTCTTTCATGTTGTGGCACAGAGGTCCCTTTTATTTAAAAACAAACGTGGGCTTTGAAAAAATGGAAAATTTTAAACAATCTATTTTTTTTTTATATATATATAATTTAGGGCAATTCCTTTTGAGCTTTTTCCTTAAAATATAACAGACATTACAAGGTTCATTTTTAAAATAAAGAAAAATGTTGAGAATCAAGCATGAAAAAAAAAATAATTATAAGAATGCTGTAAGCAATTTATAATAAATCCAAAAATTAATAATAAAAGATCCGTTTTCGACGAAAAGAGTAGACTGGCAGACAATTTTTTAATCGCAAATTGTTATATTTAGTTCCCCTTGCGACCGGAAGCAACCGTTAATTTTGCCCTCTACAGTTTGGAATTAATAAAAAATTAAACTGAAAACTTTAAAATGTTTTGTTCTAAACAAAGTAATTCGGAAAATTAAAAGTAGTATATTTTATTATTATTTTGTGATAAAATTTAAAGTTTGCCCTTTTTTAATATAGTCTCGTATACGTATGATCTTCCAAAAATGTATTCCTTTTTTTTTTTTTTTTTTTTTTTTTTTTTTTTTTTTTTTTTTNTTTCCATTTATTACACTAAGTGTATCTTTTATTTTTTTGTTAAGTTCATATGAATTTGTCTGACACACTCGTTAATAAAGTTCAGATCTTTTTAAATTATGATGAGAGGGAAAAAATTAGACGATGGCCCTTGACCACACACTATGACGTTCTTGTTAGTGTATGGTTTCACTTAGAGTTGTGAGAACATGTTATGACGAGGTAAAAATAATCGTGCACTTTTTATTGCAGGATCTAGAGACAGATAGATTAGAGATCGTTACCGACAACTCGCAATACTGTTTGTTAGGCATTTTACTGTCCTATGTATACCATCCTCGTCATAATAGTTTCGTCTGCATTGTTCCTGTATATGTTAGATCAACATGAAATTTCAAGTGACTGAAAGTATCATGATCTGAGTAAGGACTGAATGACTGATGAAATAAGCAAGATCATCTTCCATGTACGTTAAAGACAAAACTGTAAAGTCTGACAAAGTTATCTTACTTTAACAAAAAGTTATTATTTTACAGGTTATCTTCGCGAATGTAATTAAAATGCATTGTGTGTGTGTTTATTCCTTTATCCCCTAACACATAAATTATGGTGACCATATGACCGCAAATATTTTATTCTTGGAAACTAAAATGCTAAAATTTAGATTTATATTTTTAAATTGGTTAATAGTAACAAAAGTACTCATTTTTTAACTTAGCTTTTAAATCTTCTCATAAAAAATATTAGTTTAAAACGCCGACATAAATTTTTACTCAAAATTTCAGCCTCAATTATAAAGTCATTATTAATTTAAAAAACTCGTAAAGGTTACTCATAAGAAAGACAATAAGTTCAAACAGTAATGGATGAATATAAATGAAACGCAGAATTACGCATTAATGCTAAGAAATGTATATGAAAAATAAACGTTTAAAAATAATTTAATGAATAGTATAATTAACATAAGTTTTCGTAAATTACTAATGCTTAAAAGCTACGTACAAATTAATAGTAAATGTGTGTAATAACTAATATAAAAATCTAGTTTCACTAGTAAAAGTGAAGTATAAAATAAATTGACTACTAGAGCACAATCTATAAAGATAAAAATGTGTAAAAACATTAAGTAAACTGTTATATGTAATATGCACCGCGTAAATAATAGTAACTTTAAAAATGTATAAAGTTAGTAAACGCGGAAAAAGCGATAAACAAAAATTCTTAATGCGTAAATACCTCATTTTATTAATTAGTCAACTTATCATATGTATTTTAATCAGTAAACGTATAGTCTATATCAATTGATCTGTACATGTTTTTACGCTCGATTCTACTCTCTTTTAATCAGTACACGAAACACACCATAATAACTCATTTAATAATTTATCGATCTCACAATCATTTGAACAACTCTTTGTTAAATGCTCGAACATACTTTATTATTAACAGTACTCAACCTACTACTTGATCTACAATCAAACTGCCAAATCCGCTATGATTTGAAACCTATCTTGTAAATACTTTTCTAACGTATACGTATAGTACGCGAACTCACTATCTTTTTATTGAGAATTGAATACACAACCATTTAATCACTGCTCGAACTTAGGACAGGTTTCATTCCTTGAGCATAAGCTACGATTTACCTCCTCGTGACGTCACGTCGTACATAAATCTCGGAGATCGCAAGCAAAGATATAAAAACTTTGTAACATTCTCTCTGTAAAAAATAAGTTCGATTTTTCCTGATATTAGCTTTCAAACTTTATGCAATTAACATATTATTTCCTTCCAAAAGCATAGTTTGAAAATTTTTTCTTTGTCAAAATATTAAATTAAATACCATTTTAAACTAATAAAAATATAATACTAGTTGTCGTAATTGACGCTATAAATACTTTAGTTTAAAATTTTCAGTTTTAACTTTTATTATTAAACGAAATTAATGCATATATCGACACTTTTTTAGCTACATATTGTGGATAACGATAATTAGTAAAGTTGGCTTAAATTGAGAATTCTGATTTTAAAATATGCTGTTAATAGCAATTTGTTCATACTTAATCATTAGGAAACATCTACCTTAAATGCTAATTAATGAAACAAAATAATAATTTAGGTTCATAATAGTATTAGAAATTTTACAATTGTTTATAAATATTTAAAATTTAGAAAATATTATTAAAAGAAATCATAAATATTTAGAATAAGAACATTAAAAAATTTGTTATGAAATTAGGAGAATTTTAACTATTAATTATTTATCCTATTCCTTTAATTTTCTTGGACTTAAATCATTTTTTTGCCTGCCATTCTTTTTGAAGTAACGAGTCGGTTTCTATTTATATGGCAAATTCTTATAAAAGTTATAAAACGTATTGCAGACTTATATTAACTAGGTCATTCCGTTTGCAACGTTTAATCCGTTCTTTACATAGTTACTCATTTACTATAGGGAATACGCGTAAAATTATATTTTTTCTTTTCTTGTTTCTATCAAAATTTTTGCAAGTTACAATCGCGCAAACTAGCATTTCGTTAATAATTTTAAGTTTTTAGTAATTCACTTCATAAAAACTGCAGAAAATCAGTATAGAAAGCAGCGAATGTCTTGAATTACGTCACAAAAAGGAATGCTGCAATGTTAGTTAGACCCAACGCTCCGTTCTTGAAATATAAGTACAATCTTAGCGCCGCCGTGACGTCACAAGAGATAATTGGAGGTTTGATGCAGCGAGAGTTTCTTCCAAAGAGAACCTTTCTTTCTCTCTTAAACCCTGACACATACCAACTTAATTTTAATATTGGTTTCCAAACCATCTATTATTAGTGGCTATTGTACTCAAACTCGCCATATTATTCTAGATCTGACTCAGTTGTTTGGTGCTTGAACCTATTGTCACTTGATCTAAAATTGAATCTACTATTTCCATGTCAGTTCTTAAATACTCCTTTTTTTTAATTAGTGATCGAACTTGCAATCATTGATTAGTCATCGAGTGAACACACAAAATTTTCTCGTTCGCGATAACCTTATTTTTCCATTAGTACTCGTTGAGTATCATTTGATCTTTAACATGTTTTAGTTCTCAAACCCACCAACAATGTTTTGGTATTTAAATTTGCTATCATTTGATCAGCATGCGAACCTACTATCTTTTGAACATATTTCTGATTCCTTTTTCCAACTTAGTTAAACTCCATATCACTATCCTTTTATTCCGTACTTGAGCTCGCTATCATTTAATCAATAATCGAACCTTCTATTTTCCATCAGTACTCTGAACCAATATCCCCATCGGCAATTGTTTTTACTATCATTTGAATTTGACACGATCCTATTATCAATTATTACTTCTATTTTTCCATTTATTACACTAATAATCGTACCAATTTGGTAACAGCATTAAATTCCAGATTCTGCGCCATTTACTCCTCAGCGGACACTTCTGTTTAGCAGTTTTTACAAAGGGTTTCAACTTGACAAAGGTTCCTCAAAATTAAAATTTTTCTGCGCTATAGGATGTGTCTAACTTTACCAATTATTTCCCTTCTAAGTTAAAAATGTATGTTATGGTTCTGAAAGTTGACACCTACACCAAATAACATTTCACTGACTTTATTTGTGGGCCTTTATGAGTATTTTTTAAGAAAAAAATTTTACTTTTGAATAGATTTTGTAAATTTTATTTTAGGAATGTAAAGCAATGATACATTTCTATAAATAATACATTTTGCCGAATAAACACTATTTTGGCAGAATCATAAATTAGCGACAGCAATTATTCTTACATATTATAAAAAGGGGATCTAAAAAGTCTTATTGGTGATGAAGCTAAAAATTATAAATAATATAATTGTCAACTTTTTCTATTTCCCTTGGAAGATTTAACTTTTATATCTTAAGTGTTAGCAACATTTATACTTTGATATTTTATTCAGTGTTTAATATATTTTATTTAAAAATGTTTTTGCTCGCCGTTATACCTTATCAATTTAACCATCTATGTAAACTATCTGACAATCAATATTGTGCTAAAGAAATTTATGATTAGAAATACGAAATTAAATATGAGTAGAGTAGTATAAAATCTACAAATAAATATATTAATCGAAATATCTTTTGCAATCCGACGACCACAACATTAATTCAGGAAAACGCGAGGGCCGCGCAAAGGAATTCAATAGCAGGAGCAATTATGTAGTAGTTCATTTTAGGTATTTAATATTTTCTGTTTTGGAATATTTCACTCGGAACGAATTAAACTAACAGCTGTTTCAACTATAGTGTGTTCACAGTTGCAAAAATACAATGCCTGCAAATGTCCTTTATGGATTATATAAAAAACTATTACCATTTGTATCACTCTATTTTGGATTAAACTGTCTTGCTTACATTCTGAAATAAGACTACCACAACAAGTAATTGACAATGACAAAATTTTGAAATGGCCACTTTAAAATGTACTTAAGCATACTTTTTTTCCAAAGCTATTTTTTTTTAAAAAAAAGTCACATAAACGATGAAAAATTTCATTTAGGTTTCTTGAAAAAAATAAAGAAAAGTAAGAAAATGAAATCTTGTAAGTTTGCCGTATGGCCAGACAATATTTGAAGAATAGTAAGAATCTGGTAGATCCTAGAGAACTCCCATCCCGGGAGATAAGTGTCGCCTGATCTTCATATTTAAAATTCGTTAAAATTTCCTTGGAAATGGTTTTATAAGTAGAGAACGTTTCTCTCTGTTCACTCATAAAAGCAATCAAGGATTCAAAACAATTTGAGACCATCATCGAAAGTAAGACCTTTCCTCTGCATGCTTATTGAAGTATGATTTATTCTTGATATCATATCACCACAGTATTTTCCAACTTCTTTAGACCACGATCACAGAGTCTAATTTTTAGATGCTTTTCTTTGTTCTTTTCTAAAATTTGAAAAACGGCCATAATTTTTCCGCAACTTTTATGCAGTGTCGTTATTGCTGTAGTAGTTAATTTACGTCGCATTAGAGCTGCACAATGGGCTATTGGCGAAGGTCTAGGAAACATCCCTGATGATGATCCGAAGACACATGCCATCACAACTTTGATCCTCTGCTTCGGTAGCCCAACGATCTGCACGCGAAGTCGAGCACTTTACGGTAGAACATTTAAACGAGAATTCATACCGCACATCCTCGGTCCCAACGCAGACTGATCCAAGTGGTCACACCCGCACACTGACCGCAGCTAGTGATGCTTGACTTTGATGATCTGCTGGGAATCTTAACAACCAGTCCACTGCGGGATGTGCCGTTATTGCATTTAATGGTTAGACCACCTAGTATCCGATGGACGCTAGACCAGATTCTAAGCATTCGGTTAAGGGATGTTCCCCCGATGGGTAAAACTAGAGAGACCAAGTTTCTGTAAAAATTGGAAATAATCCTCTAAAGCACTCCAATAAAAATTTGGGTGAGACTTTTTAATTTAACCTGTAGCTCGTAAACCTGAGTACTTGCTTGCAATATTTGGTGCGTTATCTTATTTTTGTCCTCGACAATCACTTATATTTATATTCTTGGTCATTTGTAAAAGATACTCAAATTTCTGTCTTTCAATTGGAATAAATCTAAAAAAGTACCACGGGAATTCCGTCGTTCACATATCGGACAGCAAGGAAAAGAGTAAAAAATTACTCAATAATTCCTAAGTCCCCAAATAATTTCCATAATGTTACGATCCAATTGTTTGATCGTCTCCACGGGTTGCAAGACTAAAAACTTTATTACTTTTACAATTCCTCTGAATACTTCTTTTCAAGAATTTATTTGGTTGTTCATCTGATTAGTTATAACTCTATCCATTAAACATTCTTTTTCTTGACAAGTAAATCATTGTTGCGTGTTTGTGCTCAAACATATTTTCATGTTCTAAAATGCACACATTAGAATGTTACCGATCGTTTAAGCAACTTTCAGAACTAAATGCATTGCTAAAAGGCGGCCTCAAACACTTTACGAAATTGTAAGAGTGACAAAATGTTGAGCCTTGACACATACACTGGTGTAAAAATACCATTAGTGTTTTACAATTTTCAGAAAGATCACTAATTCCGTGTTTGATAATTGTTATTTTTTAAATATCATTTGTGACAAATGTATTAAAATTTATACTAAAAGCACTTTTAAGCTTTTGCCAATATAAAAAAGAAAGAAAAAACATTAAAAAGTGTAGACACACCAATTTAAGAAAAAAATTCGATTTTAAATTATTACTCTCGACAGGCAAACGTATTTTAGCATGCTAAAATATGTTTGCCTGTCGAGAGTAATAATTTAAATACGATTGACTGATTTAAAAGTTAAACTGCAGTTTAACTTTTAAATCAGTCTATCGTATTAATGCCATTTAAGTTCATCAATTCAACAATAATCAAGAAATATGCGTAATAAATTTATACTCACAATCAGAACTTATTAGGTGCAATTGAAATAAAACTGATATGGATTATACGTTTTTATTCTCACACGAATTAAGCAGCATAAAACAGGAACAAACGTATAAAACATTGCTCCATTGTTGTTGACTGGCATTCAAAAGTCCTCTTTCCCTAAACTGTATAGCGCAATCAGTTCTTTCTGTTTTTATCACCTTTTTTGTTCTTGTTCTACAAGAATGTATCATTCGCGTTATGTTATGGTCGGTGAGGCGCATAGCTGAACTAATTTTTTCTTTCAATGTATCATCTCAAACACTCTCACTTGCTAACCCTTTTTTTTTTAACAAATTAGTTAGGATCAGAAAATGTTATTGAGACTTTTGACTTTCCGAGGACCCTGGGTTTGGGCCCATCTTTAAAAAATGCTCTCACTAATATTGATAAAACCATATGATGAACAAATTTCATTTTTCGTTACATTCGCAAAATAATTAATAAAATTAGGTTTGTTACATATTTTCAAAATAATTAATAATCATCCATTCGTAATTAAGTTCACAATTGCTAATTAAATTTATTCAATAAGTTTCGGACTCTGGGTTCAGTCGATTATTTAGGGTTCCACGGTCGAAAAAAAACTAGGATCTACTGATTTTAAGAAAAGAACCCGACATCGGGGTGTAAGTGATGACAGACTAGTGGTTCATATCTGATTTAGATCAGAAAGAATCAGAATTGTTTTATCACATCAGACGTGATGGTGAGGGAAGTTCTAGCCGTAGACAAACTATACTTCACCCAGAGCTTGACTAAGGCATGGGCAGTTTCTCCCAAATCATTTTTTAATCGTTTCAGAAAGTTCTTTAATGAAGTTTTTTTTAAACAAAATATCAGTACAGCGTAAAATCCATCAGTTTTATGTTAGGTTCTTCATTTATCTATCGCATAAACACAAAAAATCTATATTTCATAAATTCATGGCTTTCTAAGGTGGAATTCAGCTAAATTTTTGCATATTGCAAAAGGTTTCAAAAATACGGGCTTCTGATTGGCTTAATTGAGCCATCGTAATTGCGAAAATTTAGCTGAATTCTACCCTAATGTCAGCAAGGATATGAATTTTTCACGGCTATATGACAATCAGTTATCCCATTGTTGACCGTTTTATGCATCTTTAATTCAGTTAATGTAAAATAAATTAATTAAAATAAGATTGCTTTAAATTTTCGAATTATAATTTTAAGAAGCATTTTTGTCAAATTTTGGATCTTCAGATGTGCTATATTTTTTTTGGAGATGTGCTATATGGGTCATTCTCACTGAAAAGGTATAAATAGACTAAACAATTTTCTTAAATTAAAATAATTAAAAAAGTGATAAAAATTATATGTCCTTATAATAATGGTCAAGTTTTCTATTTTAGATAAAAATAAAATATTAAAAGATTTAAAATATTTTAAATTCTGCCTTGTCCACGGAGGAGACATTTTATGGTATAAAATATAAAATGTCAATGAAGACTAATTCATTAATTATTGGGTACAACTGATATGAGTTTAACATTAATAAGTAAAAAATGAAATATTTCATTATTACAGATAGAGCTACTTCCGATTAATGATGCTGCTATGAAAGGAAACATCCATTTTCAACCTAGGTGTACAATTTTTCAAGCAACTCTTACTGAATATAAATAAATTAAAATGTAAAGACTATTGAAATAAAATTTCAGACTCCACGTGAAAGTTGAGTGTTGAGGGTACTCTTTTATGAACATTTTATGCAAATTAAACATACTGTCATCCTAATAACGTTTTTGTTTTTTCTCTTTTCTTCTTGTTATTTCTTTTTTCCCTGGGCACAAACGGCTTGCTCTATCAATTTCTAAAAATTTAAGTACATTTAATCACGATTTTTCTATTAAATCTTTTTCCGATACAGATTTTAAAGTTTCCTGCTCTTTTTTTTTTTTTTTTTTTTTTTTTTTCATTTTTTTTTTTTTTTTACANCTTTTTGTACCTAAGAGCAAATACCAGAATATCGATCGAATGGCGGGCACCATTTATTTTTTCAAGATAAATTGGTAGGCATAGGTAATAATACACACTACATGTAGTGCACAAAAGATTGAATTTTAAAAATTAATTTAATTTATGAATAATTAGTATTAATATTATTGTGTAAAATAAATTATTACAAAATTACTTGCAAAACAAACGAAGTATAAAAATTATTTATAAAATACAGTCAATGTGATCTTTGGCATTGCATTTCATTTCACTGACCAGCGCTTCAGAATTGGAAGAATATAATGAAATTCCTGCTCGCAAGCAATTGCCAAGGTGTTCATCTGAAAGTCGTGATCTATATTTTGATTTTATGATATTTATTGTCGAAAGCAATGATTCGCACTAGTATATGTGGAACGAAAAACGGTTTTATTTTATATGCTGCTATTTTTAAGAATGGAAAAAGAATTTCTGTATTCCAGAATTTCTCGTTTTCCAGATTCAGATATAATAGTTTTGAGGACAATGTCATTCTGAAGATCCAAAATTTATATTTCCATTTCTTCTCGCCTTACTTGAAAAAATTCTGAAATGTATGTTATTATTTCGGTTACGTTTATTTGGTTGGTAAAAGGATTTACAAAAAAAGGTGACTATAGGCTCTATGATATTAAATTGTTGAAAGCGCTTTTCAAATTGATCTTGGAGGTTGATGACAAATGTTGATAAATCAATTTAACTGTCGCCTATCATTTTTTTCATGCTTGAAAAATGCACAAGAGACTTCATTTTTAAATGTGATATCCACAAAACCAGCTTAGCTCTGAACGGGTTTATAGCCCCTATAATTCTCCTTCCCTGCAGATCCGAGTTTAAATTATTTAGTTTTTCCTTTATATCTGTTGCGAAAGACAAATCTGCTAGCCAAAGAGGATCTCTAAGTTCTAAAAATATTTGATCTTTGGCAGCAAGATAATTTTTTATTTCTTAAAATAAATGTATATATCTATCAATATATCTGTGGGGATGCAGGTTATTTTCCTGATGATTTCTATTTTGGTTGTGTTTATCATCAATATTAAAAAAGCAAAACAATTTGCATAGCATTTTATGGGAAAATGAAAAACTGAAATATTTTATCGTTGGACGCAAGCAGCGGAAGCACCTAGACTGATTGACGGGCGCTATGGTGCCCGCGGGCATAGGGTTGGGGACCCCTGAATAGGATTTTCTTTTAATTTCAGTCTAGCTTGTCTCATACTAAGTTTTTTTCTGTTCCCTTCTCTTTTGCATTTGAACATTTGATTGCTTTCTTTTCTTAAATTTTGTTTTGCCATTTTTTTCCTAAAATTTGAAGAGAAAAAAAATGTTAAACATCACAGAAATTATTTAGAAAAATTGCCAATATTTATTTCTCATATAAGAAAAAGTTAAACTTAATTGATTTTCATTAAAAATACAAACAAATTAACACATTTGTTCCTTTTAAAAAATTATCAACTAAAAGAGAATAGTTTAATTATTAAAATTGTATTATGGTTATCTAACACATTGTCTCTTCCATTGACTGTGTCTTCTCCTTCGTGGACCTGTTATGTCCACGGAGGAGACAAAAACTAGTTCTTGAATGTTACTGATTTTTAATTTTAAAGTTACAAAAATGGGGCAGTTCTTTTTATTAAATATACTATTTTTGCAATCTAAAATTCATCTATCAAAAATAAAATAATTTTCTCTTACCTTCTTTATGATGTCCACGTAGTATACGGTGAGAACTTTGCCAAACCCCAGTTGAACACAACAATCCAAAACTGACACCAAAGAGAACAAAAACAACTGATAGTTAACATAAGAAAATGGAATGGTTACCTTTCCCAGCAGCTGTCTTATAGGGATTTCGCATATGCATTTTTCATTGCATATTTACCGAACTATATTAATTGTCCATGGAGGGAGTTTTCATTTTTGATGGACAAAGTTTACGAGTCATTTATTTTATAAAAATAATTTTTTTTTTAAATATTAAATAAAAAGTAACTATAAACATTTAACTAGGTAAAACTACAAAAATCATTAAAATAACATTTAAATTGTTTAACAGGCATTAAAAATTATTTTGTGCCACAAACGTAAGGACATCCACGGAGGGGATTTTGAAGTCATGTTTAATAAAAAATAAGAATGAAATATTAAATACATTTAGCAGAAATGCATATGATTTGTTAGTTAAGAAATTCGCGAAAAATGATAAAGAAAAATATTAAGAAATCTGCTGTATTTCCTTATATTTATTACTCAGGGACTTAAAAAATCACCTTTTTGTGAGAATAACCCAAATAATCCTTTTTAGAAGAAATCATAATGATTTGACTGAAATAGCACCTCCATAACTACTTCATGTTCATCAAATTGCGTAAAAACGGCAGTTTTGATTAAAAATGAAAAATACCTGAAACATTAAAATGACTAAAGTATGACTCACTTACTTTACAGTGATTTCGTTTATTATTATTAGATTCCCCTCCAATCATACTTCTTTTTAAATCTGAAATGCATATTTTAATCATACGCAAGTTTCTAAATTGATTCCAAGTTTCAAATCGATGAAATATTCTAGAGAATTTTGTGTTTCCTAACCACTTCTAATTAAAGTTGGCCTTTTCCACTGTCAGCATCAAGTTGTGAATGACAATCCCTTTGTCTTAAATCTTCTTCGCATTATCTTCTTTCTTTATCTCCTGCCTGCATTGGAGAATTTGCATTAGGGCATGGCTTATCATCAGAGAAACATTAGAGATGTAATATTTGGGAAAAGCTTTTCATCTTTGTTTATTTTAATTTTTGCTCCTCTTACATTTTATGTGTTCTTAAAACTTGATTAATCTGCAATTATATTAATTCATTTTGAATTATCTATGCTTAGATCTTAAGATAGCGTATTATTATATCTGATGAACTTTTTCTTGATTACGATATTTTGTCCAACTCGAGGCATTTTGTAGAATATATTGGAATGAAACTTAAATTAAATTTTAAACTTTAATGTCACTGTCTAGTCTAGAACTCAAAAATGGTGTGATTTATAAAAGATATCGATGCTATTGGTCAGAAATTGTCTAAATTATTTATATTACCGTTTCTTTAATTATTTTAAAGCTATCGACTAATTGGTTAAGACCGTAGTTTACATTTAGAAGTAATATATGGATTAATTAGTTTATTAATTGGTATTTAAGAAAAATAATATTTCATTAACACTCGAACGCCCGGAGTGTTAATTTCAGTGTTAATTTCATTAATTAATTTCATTAGTTGTTCTAGAGTTAATTTCATTAACACTAGAACGCCATTTTGACTGCAAATCCACTAGAGCAACTAAGTCCTTAGACAATTTATCCAGCCTACTTGACTATNAAAAAGATAAGACAGAAAGACTAGAAAGATGAGAAAAAAGATTACAAGACGGAAAAATATTGCTCGCTAAAACCGGGTCTTGCTCATTAAAAGCGACTTCTGTTCCATAGACTTAACATTGATCCAACCAAAAATGCTCATTTCCCTCGGTAAATCCGAGTTCTCGTTAAATCCGAGCTCGTTATAAGCGAGTTCGACTGTATTTTATCTTATCCCACCAAAATTTTCATTAAGACACCCATTAAAAATGAAAAAGCCGCAGCAAAAAGAGGTTTCAACTGGGTTAAAAAAATAGTTTGAATTTTTGCATTTTAAAGTAATTTATTGTAGATAATTGCTAAGCCACCCGCCAAAAGCAGTTATTATCAAATTAAGATATATTTTATAATTTTATTACTGTCGTTGAACAGCCGACCCAATTTCTTGGGTTTACGACTACCATTGTTCAACTACGTAAACTTGTAATTTTGAACCCAATCCAGAAGACAAGGGAACTCCTGGATCGAGTATTGGGAGAAATTTGCCTTCGTGGAGGACTTTTTGATGGAGTTAACCCGCATTTGTGTTACATGGAGAGGAAGACCGCGAAAACCTCCCACGGTTAGCCTGAAATCAAGGGGACTCTAACCTGTGATCCGTCTACCACTGAGGATATTTCACGCCAGTGCTGTGGTCGGTATTCGTATCAACTGGGATTCTAACCCGGTTCGCCTCAGTGGAAGGCGAACACTCTATTCTCTGAGCCATCGCGGCTCAGTACAAAGCTATTGTAGAAAATTTCTAGCAATAAAAATTTTCGTTAATCAAAAAAAAGTAAAACCCAATAAATGAAACTAATTTCGGACAGATAAATCGCAAATTCAGATTTTTCCTTCAAATTAGGGATCATTGTCGAAAATAAACAAATCAGAAATTTTCGTCTGCCAATCCATCAAAACAAATGTTAGTTAATTTTGACGTTGGGAACCACAAGTTTGAAACATTTACATTAACACAGTATTGGAAATCTTTAAGCCCTGAGTTTACCTACAGAAGAAGAAAAATAATGTCCAAAATATCACATTTTGATGAAAATACCACAATTTAGAGGTTCTTTTACTTACATTATGGTTCTTTTACCCACATCAAAGAGAAGTTATGATATAACAAGTTTTAACTAAAATATTATTTTTAAAAACAGATGAATTTTTCCTTCAAGCGTTTTCCCGAGTTTTTTTTTTTTTTTTAATTTTCCTCTGAGCCAAAAAGGGTCACAAATTATAGCTTGTTAGCTACTAAATATCACAAGCTTAAATGTAACTTCGAAATATTAGCCATTAGAAAAACAATTTATGGTTTAAAATTGAATATTTGCTCATTTTGACCTAGAAACCATATATTAGAGTTAGCCTTAAATTTAAACCAATGTAGGGAATATCTAGCCGTCTGTGTGTTTCATTAGTTCGATCACTGATAAAAAGTTTTTGGTGAAAATAAAACACTAATTAACCCCTTCCTTCTCGCTCCCGTGAAAATGACGGGGTGAGTTTTCGCCCGCTATTTCTTGCTCCCGTGATATTGACGGGCTGGAGTGTTCAGTAGTAACTCGCCAATAAGAATGAAACTAATTCATTTCTTTTGCCCGGAAAACATTTTATTTCTCCTTTTACCCACCAGATAGCAGTACCAGGATATTTTTAAGCTAAATGTAGATAGTTTATTTTAAACTAAATTTCAGCACTAATCAAATACGTAATACAAATACAAAAGCCAAAAAAATAGGCACTTATATGACCGTTTTCTTGAAAATTAACCGATCGTTAAGAGGTTAAGAAGAAATAATAATAAAAGAACACACATCAACATCTGTAAGTCTACCTAAAAACGGAATAAGTTCTGCACTATCTTATAGGTTAGCTCTCCTTATATGAAAGTTCACACAAAAACGAACTATTTCGAATAACTTTTGATCTAACAATCGGATCCTTTTCAGTCTCCTTCCCTGCTTTTACAAAATATATTTCTGCTTATAAATTTAATAATTTTACTACCACTGTGAAAAATCATCATAGAAAAGATCTGAAGTTTGCACTATATTACTCACACAACCTCCTTACTCTTGTACACCAATCAATCAATCACTCGGTGAGCTCACCCATAATGTTAAAAAAAAATCACATAATTATAAATTTGCCCAATTTTTAAATATTATTTGTCCAACTCATAATTTAGGTAATCATTCATGCACTGTTCTTTAACATCAGCCTATCCGTGGTATACATCAGTAGAGGCGTATTTTTAGACGTATATCAACACAGAATATTTTTTACAGTTCATCATAAATTTAAAATTCACTATTTATGTATGGCAAAACCTCAATTATGATTGTTCTTTTCATGTGAAAAATTGTGCTTAAGCTGTCTCTTATAATAAACTTATAAACTACACTTCCTTTCATATTTTTGTGCGTATGTCTGTCATGTTTGAAACAAATGAACGATATTTTAGAACCACTGTCCACTGCAGCTTAAATCTGCCTCTAACGCCCGATTCAGCATAATAACATTGGTACCTCTGGCAACATCATAATAACACTCATATCCGATCGATGATTTATTATGGCACAAGGCACAATCCATATTTTTATATAGGATGCCATCATTCCATTTAATAGGATCAACGTAAGACTTGCACAGTCTTCGTGTGGTTATATTTTGCCATGATCTCGGGCAAGAAGAAACCATGCCGGGAATACAACTCCTGATGCCTCTGGTAACATTTACAGGCTTCTGGAACAACAAGTAGCATTTTTCGAACATCCATTCATCGTTTTCCCATTTCCAAACACCCCACTGCTGTTTTTCTTCAATGAAAGTTAAGTTCTGAAGAACATCTTCTTGAGTAACATCCACATTGGAACAAAGGGCTTTAACTCGCCATTCCACTAAGTTCTCAGTATTTTCAGCATTACATAAAGCACAATAGTAATTCTTGTAAGTCACTCCTTCTTTTGGGTCAGTAACAGGCACGGTTCCCATAAGATCATTAGTCTCACTGCTTACTACTGTGTCTTCAATGCATTTTTCTCGAATATGCTCACGTCCTGTCCAGGAATCTTTACATTTGTTCACCATCCAGAAATTTCTATTTTCACCGTGCACATATACACATCGATTGCTCTGTCTTCGTCTGATCGCCATTCGAAATGTTCTGTAAGGTGCATCCAAGCAGCAATCATTGTATATAAGTGAGCAAACGCTGTCACAGAAGCAATTGCGAGTCGATTGATCACCGCCAACTAAACAGGAATTCGAACAAACTGGCATAAGTTTACGTATTTCGCCAAACGTGACAGCAAAAATTATCAAAATGCTTAACGCGATTAAAATGTGTAATGACATCCTCAAAACTAAAGATTAAGATCTGTTTAAGAAATTATTTTTATAAATGAATCGATATTTTAATATGCATTGTATGAAAGTTATTGTTAGTATTTGTCATTATGAATAAAAGATGTAAACTTTAAATATTCTTCCACTTTACAGGAAACAGAAAACGCAGGAAACTCGTCGATTCTGACATCCGCGTAGAAAAAGATAAGATATTGTTGCATAGAGAATTTGTTTCCTTAAGATATATGTTTCTTGGTGATTAACTTATTATTTAAATATAATCATTATTTATTTAAAAACACATTTAAAGAATAAATACCAAGAAACTTGCTCAAGTGGACAACTTAATCAGGGTACAATTTGTTGGTGATTTTAGACTAGTGGTAATTTTATAAAAGGTCAATTTAAAATTGTTTTTACCAGTTAGATATTAGATTACGATCAACTTGGACTGGTGATCAACACGCAACAGGTGATCAAATACACAGATTTCGCTGCATTAATATTTTATAAAATACTTGGAGCTTTAATATGAGCGCAAAAAGAAACTTTTATAAAAAAAATATCGGTTTTCATTAAAATTTGCAGTTTTTTTATTGAATCATGAATTTTAAAATATATGATGATGATTGATTTAGCATATCAGATAAATGGCCTCTTTTCTTTTGTCGATATTTTCATCCCAACATATCGGGTGGCACTAACACTAACCAAATCACTTGGACCAATCACATCAATAGCATAATGAAGAAAAGGGAAAAGTTCCAGAAGAGAGAAGGCCTCCGCACGGATTAATTTAGCAGTCAGTCGTAATGAACACAAACTGTGCGAAAATGTCACAGCGTTCGGGCTACTAAACTGAGCAGTACGAAATATGTCAAAACGTTCGGAATACTAAAGGCTCCGATTTTTTGTTTAGGTAACCCCTTGCCGGGTTTGGCTTTCTTCTAGAAGATGATAGAGCGTTCGGTGCTCTACAGTCTTTAATGAACTATATTCTCACCTAGACTTAAAAAACAAGGTTACGTTATACAAGTTTATTTTACCTATGTATAACCAGTTCTCAGCAACTAAGACAAACACACAAGAACAAGATAAGGACTCTTCACAATCTTAGTGGATCGAGGGGGCTACTTCAAATGTACTAAAATATTAGCACAGACGTTAATTTAAGTTCAGAGGTCAGAAAAAAAAAGTACTTACTTTGAATTAACATACCTTTTTTTCCAATGGATTTGGATTTTTGACCCCAAAAATGAAAAGGGTTGCGCAATCTAGAAAATATGGTACCAATAGTTGGTCAGGAGAAATTAACCTTATATGAAAGACTTTTAAAGGATCTTTTATGCAAAGGTTCACTGAAAATAATTATGTCTCAACATTTAGTAAAGAGCAAGTTGAAAACAAAATACTGCCCAGCGTTATGGTTCACTCATTTCTAAAATTAAAAAAATTAAAAATCAATTGAAAATTTTTAGAAAAACTGTGTTTTCTCCAAATTTTATAGAATCATAAGTTCTAACCTCTGAAAATTTCTTGCAATAGTTACTCGTGACTGTGACTCATGAATTTACAATAGTTACTGTTTGGTCAAATTTAGTTGATATAAAACCAGCGATGTCTATGCTTATTCTTAAAATGACGAAAAACGTCAATATAGAGAAAGACCATAGTTTAGTGAAAGTGAAAATCGTTTGCAGTATTGTTGTAATAGTTCTTTAATATTTTAAAACTCACTCTATTGCTTCATTACCTGTGCTCATGAAAATTGGCAAAATCCGAAAATAAGGTAGTGATTTTGATAAATTTCATCTAAGTCGATGCTGATTTTTTATTGAAAAAGTTAAATATTTATTTCGAAAATACTTATTTGTCCGTCCCCAGATAATTCTTCACAGCAAGATGATATACATAGTTTGAAATAATCTTTTTGCTTTGGGTGTTGGGCACTTAAACTGTGGCTTTTTTTATTTTCATTGGCGAAAGATCTTGTTTGACTACTCTAAACACTAAATCATTTAAACTACAACACTCTGTGCAGTATTTTATATACTTCTTATAATTTATAAAATTATGTAGTTTCTAATTCATGAATTACAAAAATTGAAAGTTTTAGAGTGTAACTTTCGATGTCTACTCAGAGTTGACATTGGAGTGTAAAAGGTTAAAAGCATTGTCGAAAACACAAAATGGAGTAAAAATTTGTTGCAACTTCTCTGACCTGATTGGTTAAAACACATAAACCACATTGGTTAAATCAGATGCACGTGTTTATCTCTTTACTTTTCTACTGTCATCTGGTGTTTAGACACAGAGGAAGGTTCTAGTTTAGAGAAACGAAAATACAGTATGTCTATTTCTGTAATTTTTTTGCACGTTGTTTTCAACTTTAGCATCTACATAGCACAAATTATACCCTACATCCTGCCTCTTCTTCTTTTTTAAGGTTTTTGAAAGATTTTTCACAACTCAAAAAACATTTTTCACTTCTCAACTCAAAGTCAAAATGCAGGCTGTAGTGATTTATAAGTAGTATTTGGAATTGAGTTTTACAAACACTGAAATATCTATCTTGAATCATGATCTTAAACAAACTCTTGAACAAAGCGCAACACATTAGTTATTCATGACTGTTAAAATCGCTCAGCAGTTAAGAAAAATTGCATATCTGTCACTTAAAGTTTGGTACTACATGTGACATAAGAAAAATCGAAAATTACCATTAAAAAAAATTATGCTGATTTGAAATCAAAAGTTTATCCTGTTTTTATAGTTGAAATCGCTGATATAAAATGTTAACACTCACCTTTAACTAGTAGGCATGATTTAAAGCAAGGCGGTAATAGAAAGTTATTCTGAAACCATATCATTTGTCTTTTGTGAGGTGTAAAATATGCTAACTCTTTTAAATTATAAAATATTCATCACTATTTACTTTCAATAGGGAAAAAATACTCTAATATATTTAGTATAATTGTTAACAGGAATCCTAGAAGTCATTTTAATCATTCCGAAAACAAGCTATAATGAACTGATTTTTTTTTACCAGTTATTGCTTTTACCCGTCTAGATATATAAAAATTAAATACCTTTTTTTATGTAAATAATACCTTGTTTTCAGTAAAAATAACATATAACAGATGAATAACAATAAATGTAACAGATTGTACTTTATTGATTCGGTGAGCAATATGGCGAACTTGACTAACTTGTAGCTAAATTAATTAAAATAGTTGTTTCTATTCCTATCAGTTTTTGATAATAATTACTTATTTGAAATAATTTCGTGAGTTTAGTTTAATTTATACTCCACTGTTAATTTATATTCAGACTTGCTGATATGTCCAAAAGGTTAAAATATACACTTTTTTACAAATTGAATTCAGTAAAAATTTTATCTAACGTGTCTTAATTTAATGAGTTGGCGACCGACTTCCAAGATAGTCACAAAATCATTAAATTAAGCAAAATAGTTAATTATGGGCCTATTTGAATGCAGTTTTTGTCAATAAATTCTTAACAGAAACAACTTTTTAATTAATTTATATTCCGCATACTGCTTTCAATAACAGTTGTTTTTCCTATTATTGTTTTACATATTCCACAGGAATGATGAAGCACACAATATTTTCTCCTCTGTCATCTTTAAGCATGAATTTTGATAAATAATCGTAATCGGGGATCGTAGCATTTTCCGAATTCATGTAGGTGTATTCTTGACCCTTCCAAATGGGACACGATAAACCACTTTTGCATGCATCTGGATGGTCTAATGGTATATTTTCTTCACTTCCAACCACTTCTCTATTAACCATTCTCGATCCGTGCAAAACAGCAGTAACAGAGCTGGAGTCGACGAGGGATTTAAATCGGATCGTGGTAGTCTCAATCGTGTTCTTGACCAATGGGCAAGTATTTTCTGGAGTAGGGCAGCTCGATAAAGTTACGCTTTCAATCTCGCTCTTGATTGGTTCATCACAACTTTTGTAGCTAGTGGACATGGAGCTCAGAACCAATGAGAATAATATTAAGCAGGTGAAATACTTCATGGTAAGCTGAAATTGAAAATTAATTTTACAGTCTTTTACAGGAATTATGAACAGGTTTTCATTGTTATAATTAGAGCCCGGATTTTGATGACCTAAGAAATCTCAACTAATGCCCTTAAAAAGGGCAAAAAATGCCCTTAAAAATGCAAAAATTGCGCAAAAAATGCCTTAAATAAAGTAAAAATATTGAATTAAAAAAATGCTTTGCTCTCTAAAATTATTATGAGTCATTTAAAAAATATAAAACAATGCTATACTTGTTTGAAAAATATGTTTTATATCCTAAAATAACAAAAAAAGGAAAATATATTGACACCAAAATATTTTTATTTTGTATAGAAACTTTAATGGATATAACAACTTCCATCTCATAATATTACTAAATATCAGAATTACATTGGATTATTAAATGTTTTTCGATAATTTGAAATGTAAACGAGCGTCTCTTGTCTGAAAGTAAATTTTCATTCCTGCAGAAGCTTCTTTCAACGTCTACTGATGTTATTGGTGCGTACTTGAAAAGGACGGTCACACTTACTGACAATTCTTCTTCAATTTGAAAAGATGTTGCTTCACCTGTTAATATCCTAGAGATTTTCTTCATTGTTTGGAAGCCAGTGTAATAATAAAAAATTATAAAAAATAATAAAAATTAAGAAAAAATTAACAAAAAATTTAAAAAATGCTTTAAAATGCAAAATACGCCCCAAAATTTAAAGAAAATGCCCTATAAATCTCAAAAAATGCTCTGAAGGACAAAAAATGTCCAAAAATGCAAATGTCATCCAAATCCGGGCCTTAGTTATAAGCTATCAGATCTCATGGTTACGGTTGAAGAAACATAATTTAAAAATTGCCAATTGTCAGCATCTACTTATTATTGCCAAAATATGACCCTTGCATTGAGCACTTAAAGATTTTGAACTATATTTTTATCACTAATCGAAGCAACGCAAGCTTAGATCAAGAAACGAGTGCTTTGAATATGTTCAATGTATCAGAGATTCAACCCTGCTAAATACGCTCAAACTGCGTCAGAAAAATCATAGTGATTTGTATACTCCAGTTTGCTTTCGCCGTCGCCATGCTTTTAGGATTTTTTTGAAAAAAATTTTTTTGTTACAGTGAGAACTATACTTAGACACAAAAAAACGGTGTCAAAAAGAATTTGGCCCAATTCTTCGAAAGATCATGTTTGAAGCATTTAAAAAATTTGTCATTTTTTTTACCAATATGAAATTTGGATCGACCAAAATGAGGAAATGAAAGTTATTAATTTATTTCTAGTTTTATTACAGGCAATTCTGAAATTATTCTATAGGATTGCAATCGTTGTATCTGACTGCTTTTTTTTAAATTATAGTTGTGTTGAAAAAGTAAATTAGCTCCTAACTTCCTATGCTCATTTTGGTGTCCATGCAAATTTTGGGTGGGTAAAAAGGACACTATTTCTAAGAGCCTTAAGCATGATCTTTTAAATGGTGCCAACAATTTTGCCATGTAAAATCTCTCAAAACAGTTGCTGCTTAAAGAATAATTGTTTACATACAGTTAATGTAGAGGTGTTTCCATTATTTTGATCAACACCTGTACATAGAAAAAAGTTAAACTCTTTATTTACTTAAATAATACAAGCATTTCCATATTTATTTTGTGTATCTCTACATCTATCTAAAGTCCTAAATTTTTCCCCCTCTGCTCGTTAAATACTCTCACCTTTTATTGGGTAGCTGTTCCCTAAAAAGAGGCTGCTTCTTCAGTGTCTTATTTATTATGAGGCCCAGGCCTAGAGCCCCCTTATTTCTAGAGACCCTCTAAATGTTACAAATAATTTCTTTTTGTATTTTTAGTTAATAATTGTCGATTAGAATTATGAGTTAACGAACTAGATATAAGCTCACATTTGCTAATATACCATAATTTACTTGTGTTATAACTTAAAAACACTTCAATATTAAACAGCAGGTAAATTTTGTTTTAAGTAATGGCCAGGGAGTTTCTAAAAGTTATATTCTTAAGGCCCCGCATTTCTAGATCAGACCCTATGCGATTTACTTTTAAAGTGTACTTTAAAGCATGAAGCATACTTTAAAGGAGCTACAACAGTCCATTTTAGCAATTGCTTTTTTTTCTGTTACGGCCCTCTAAATGCTTATATTAGAGCTAATTTTAGCAAAACTCCAAGTTTATAAAAGTTCATTAGAAGCTGTGATTATTCTAACCAAACAAGATAAATTTAATGTGAATACTCAAATTTTTTATTTTATAAATAACAGTCTTAGAATCAAATTAAATGTTAGACTGTTGCGCTTACAGGGCTGGAGCTGCTTCTAGTTTGTATCGCATGCATAAATAAGCTGAAAATGAATAAAATAAGCAGAATTGTGATTTTCAAAAAAGAGTTGTTATAAACTGTAAGAAAAATGACCTGAAATAGGTAATTCTTGAATTAAGTGTTTTTTAAATTGAAAAGTTTAACTAAAAATATTTACGAAGTATTTGTAAATGCATATTAATTTCGTAATTTATTTATTGATATTTAAGAAATAAGTATAAATTATTAAATAAGTAAAAAAGTTTTATAGCATTTCTTCATTGACATTTTCATAAATAATAATATAATTTTACAACCATTCCATGAACATAACTTAATAATTAGAAAAATTATGGATTGTTATTTGAATACAAAGTTGCAACATTCAAAAATCACCACTAGTTAATAAAAGAGGTCTACCTCTTGGAACCCCTGTTACCTATATTCTGAAATCTATGGTTCCAAGGAACACCTTTTAGAAACAACTGGTCTATAGGATAAATTTAACGGTCGCCACCAGGCACTGGGAGACTAAAAATAACAAATTGGCATCTTAAAATTTTTTGTCAATCACCATCTGAGCTTTAATTTCTTCTTCAAAAATGAAACCCGGGTGCGATTCACTATTTTTTAAATAAATAAATAATTATTATTGATATTTTGTAAATCCAAAAATTGCTTTGTTTCATGCTTATTCCATAAAGTTTTTCCTCGTTTTAAAAATTAACCTTGTAATGTTTGCCATATTTTTACAAAAGCTATGGAAGAATTGCCTTACATTTTAATTTCATCAGTTTTTTAAATAAATTTAATTCTTCAATTCTTGAAAAAGCGGTTTTAAAAAATGGCCACTGTGAAGAATGCTGCATTTGGCCACTGACAGGTCGCAAAATTTTCTAATTTTGCCAAACACTACTTTGTGTTTAATACTACATTGTGTTTAATACTACATTACATACTAAATACTACATTGTGTTTAAAAATTTGCAGAAAAATTTCGTAACAGTAAGTTTCCGTAAAAAAAACTATTAAATATCTATTAAAGGAAAAAAAATGGTGAAGAAATTGATATTCACATTTTTTGACTAATATTTTTAACAGGTATTTGAAATCTACATGTTACTTCCGGTGCAGATACAGTTGCGTAATAGACCCAAAATATCTATTTTAGAGCATTTAGTCATTTTTTACTAAACAAATAGTAATGGTGCGGCTATCAAGTTTTTCTACTTACATTTTTAAAATATCTATTTCTGAGTAGTTAGCCATTATTTTTTTATAAATAAATAAAAATGGAGGGACAATCACATCTTTCTACTTATAACATACTTCATGTTTAGAATAAAGTTTGCTTGTTATCTTTAAAACAGCTAGATAGGGTCCCAAAATATTTAACACTCAACATAAAGGACATTTTTATTTATCTTCCTTAATAAAAATGGTAAAGAAATTAACTAGCTTATGTTTTGACTAATAGTTTGTAATAGGCATTCGATTCGGATATGGTTCTGAAACAGCTCAAAAATATCTAATATCGAATATGCTTGCCATTTATATATATATGTATACCGATATATACCGATTTTATATATATNAAAAGAGTTCTAAATACACAACAGTCATAAATGTTTAAAATAATATCTAATAATAAATATTTCATATAATATCTAATTAATGAAGAAATTGATAATCAACAAAGTATAAATCAAATTCATCTTATTTTACGAAAAACTAGTTGCTAAAATTCTTCGTCTAATTAGTGAAGAAGTTCACAATCAACAAAGCATAAATTAAAATTATTTTTTCTTTTGAAAACTAGCTGTTTAAATCCCTTGCCTAATTAGTGAAGAAATTTACAAGCAACGAAGCATGAATCAAAAATAGCTTATTTTATGAAAAGCTAGCTGTTTAAATCGAATGTCTAATTAATGAAAAAAAGTTAGACTCAACAAAACATAGATCATAATTATCATTTTTTATAACAAAACTAATTGTTAAAATATTTTATACACTTAGTCAAGAAATTTAGAATCAATAGAACATAAATCATAATTACTCTTATTTTTGAAATAGCAGCCTCTTAAATCCTTTGTTTAACTCAAAATGATTCTTTGTTATAAAGATAAATCGGTGTTATTTACTGTCTCTGTGTAAATAATCAAATACCTTTTGCAAGTCATGATTTGGAATTATCACGATATCACGTTATTGCAATACACGAACATTGCAAAAGAATGATTTAGCAAACAGAGCCCATTAGATTTACTTGACTACTGTTCACACAACTGAAATAGATCTTCTGACAGATTATAAAAAGATAGGATTTGATAGATTATGAATAAGACAGTTTTTAAAGAAGAAAGAAAAGATTTGAAAGTATTATAAAACTGTTCTTGAAAAGAAATTCGCTTAAAGTTAGAAAACAAATGAAAGGGATCTTATATATTTGAACAACTTTATTAACATTTTAAAATACGACAATGAGTAAATTGCACGTGCATGACTTAAACAGCTTTGACAGAAATTCGTTTTTTCTGGAAGTGTATCTGTCGGTATCAAAAAACTGCCATGTTGCTTTGTTAATGATTCCATTTTAATCTGGAAACATGTCAAATCGTTTTTAAGACATCATTGTTTTCAAATAAGTTGAGTTTTAAATTGCATCTGATGGAATATTAAATGAATAGAAAATTTCGTATGAAATAATAAAATTTAGCTTTCCGTATTTTATTACTCTAAAAATTATATTTTTTATTACTAATTTAAAAACTTTCTCTCAATATTCATTCTACTATTTTTACTAGCTTAGATGCCAACAATTTTGAAATCATTTAATAATGTAAGCAATATTGTAATATTTATAAAAGAATGCTTTATTAATTATTTATATTAGTATTGAACACGGAAATCAGCTTTTAAATTCCTACGCTCATTTTGCATGAAAAAAAAGGACACTGTATCTAAAAACTTCATTCATGATTTTTTCAAATTTTGCCAACAGCTTAGCAATGTAAAATCCTCCAAAACATGTTAATAAAGTTGTGTTTCCATATATTTGTCTAACCCATATATATACGTATAAAAGTTTTTTTTATTAACTTCTTTTCTTTCTGTGGGTTTCGTTACTTGAACTTTCCAATTATTATTATTATTAAAGTGTTCAGTTCATAGAAGGCAGCCTTGAAATGTAATTCGCTTCATTTATTATTTTCTTAACCAAATATATTTTTACTGATTATTTTATACGGTAAAGCTGAAAGCCCATTTATGATATTTTTTCTTCTCAGCAACTTTCGTTAACTATCAGATTAGTGCATTTAATTTTAACACATTTTTATTTTATTTTACTTTATATCGGTAAGTTTGTTTTCTGACTTTTATCTTAAACTCATTTAAAATAGTATCTTATGATAACTATTCTTGCTTTTGAAATGGCTCAATCGCTATCGGAAAGGTATACGTCCTGATGAGAACCTTTAAGTTTTTCCGTGAATTATTTTATTATTTTTCTAATCCTATGTTATATTACCTATTATGTTGTATATTACATTTGTGCTACCACTTTTGACTGTTTTTTGTTTAAAAGAATCGTCCTTTTAAAATGACGCAAGGCACGAACGGATTAAGCAGGTTAGAATAACCGAGATTCAAGTGTATTCTGAAAATTTAGAAGATCTATAATTATTATACATATATTGATCTATGTTATATCATCCGGCAATAGATATGATTTTAATGCTGTAAACAGAAATGAACGGTTAGTCGGCTTACCGATAAGCCGATTTTTTTTAAAAGTCGTATCGGATTCGAATTATCTCAAATAGGTTGTTTTTTGCACAAACGATTATGATTATAGTATCCGATCCGAATTACCTCAAATAGGTTGTTTTCTGCACAAAGGATTATGATTATAGTATCCGATTCAAATTATCTCAAATAGGTTGTTTTCTGCACAAAGGATTATGATTATAGTATCCGATCCGAATTATCTGAAATAGGTTGTTTTCTGCACAAAGGATTATGATTATAGTATCCGATTCGAATTATCTGAAATAGGTTGTTTTCTGCACAAAGGATTATGATTATAGTATCCGATTCGAATTATCTCAAATAGGTTGTTTTCTGCACAAAGGATTATGATTATATAATATTAAAAAAAAATCTAGCTACCAATCGGAATTGATTTACAACTAAGTCACGCTATTAATTAATTTCAACACTCTGATATCTACTATTCGATAAAGATTTCCAGTATAAATAGGTCTAAAAAATCTCAATTGTTTGTCTTATTTTGCGTAAATCCTAATAAGAGATAATGTTGTCTAATATGAAGGGCCTGTTGTTTTCCCTCACCATTTTACGTATCAAGTAAGTAAAAATTGAAATAAAATTTTTGTAACTTGTCAACAAGGAAAATTAAAACTCGCTTATTTTTTTAAACTTAATCAGTTTACAATATTAACAAAGATGTTATTGGGAGCTTAAGTATCAAATTGGCGACTAAAGAATTATTTAGCCATCGATGTTCCCTTTTTTGGACATGTTCCTTTTTCAAAAAGATAAAGACTGTTTACTATTTATAATTTAATGTTATTGACTGTTAATTACAGTCGGATCTCTATTTAACGAAGTTGCTAAATTCCGATAATAAGTTCGTTACATGGAAAATACGTTAAATAGAAAATCTCCTTTTGAAATACTTAAACGACACAAAACAGGCTGTAAATTTATAAACACTAGACATAATTAATATAGCAACTGATATACCTTTATCTTGTAAAGTGCAAGTTTTGTTAATTACAGTCGGACCTCTATTTAACGAAGTCGCTAAATTCCGACAATAAGTTCGTTACATGGAAAATTCGTTAAATAGAAAATCTCCTTTTTAAATACTTAAACGACACAAAACAGGCTGTAAATTTAAAAACACTAGACATAATTAATATAGCAATTGATATACGTTTATCTTGTAAAGTAGTATCTAGCAGGAATCTAAGTAGTATCTAGCGTAAAGTAGTATCTAGCAAGAAGAATATCTAGTAAGCAAGAATAGAGCAAAACATCATCCAGTGTTACACTATCATGCGACATGCATTTTTCAACTAAAAAAAGCTAAATTTATGCATAAAATTATTGCTACATTTATTATAAAAGAAATTTTAAACATACGTTATCACATGCGTTCTTAAGTTTAATTGCTATTGATAAAATTTGTTATTTTTGTCTGAGTTTTTCGTTTGAAATGCAAACAGAAAAGGAAAGGGATTTTACTGCTTTCTCTAAAAGTTAAGTGGCTTCAAAAATCAATTCAAGGTTATTTTCCCACGTGAAATGTGTTAACAAGTTTGAAATAGTCTGAAATAATTTGGGAAATAGGGAAAGGGATCTCAGAGAAAAGTTCGTGAAATAGAAAATTCACCTCGCTCTTTGGAAGTTATTGTACGAATAAATTTCCAAAATACTCTAGGTTCCTCGAAAAAACTCGCAAAATAGAGAAATTCACAAAATGGAAGTTCGTTAAATAGAAGTCCAACTGTATTTCAATTGCTAGCATTTGCCTCAAGTAAGACAGATCAGGGATTTTAGTGTCCTTAAAAAAATTTGAAAGTGGTTGCGAAGAATTAGAAAATAAAGTGCATTTTTATAAATTCGCGTCCACCGCTGCACTTATTTTCTCCAAATAAGCATATCTAGTAACAAAATCAGTTTCTATATTTTTAATTTTAAATTGAAAGCTAATGAAAACCAATTTTTAAATTTATCATTAACACGTTGAGCACCGCGTCAGCCATCGGTGACTGACAGTGAACTTTTCATTTAGGCCGAGTCAACCACCGGTGGCTGACACTGAAATTACATTTAGGCTGCGTCAACCACCGGCGGCTGACACTGAAATTACATTTAGGCTGCGTCTACCACCGCTTGCTGACACTGACCTTTCACCTAGGCCGCGAAAAACAGCTGGCTGACAACGTATAACATGATATAGAACTATAAAATTTACACTCTTTTATGGAATTGTAGAAAATTTATTCAAAATTTACTTAATTATTGTGATTCTTAGTTTAATAAATTCAATTTAGTAGATTTTTATAAACCACTATTTTTAAACAATTCGTAGGTATATATTATTCACCACTTTTATCAGATATGTCATGCTAAACCTTTTATTAACTAGTAAACTCTGTCTATATTTGCAAATTTAGTTTGTAGTTATTTACCGTATGGCCTGCAGGGGTGAAAGCGAGACGGNTGATTCCTTTTTAGTTATTCAAGCAAAGAGCTTGAAATATTCATAAAAGCAACTCCATTGCCTGCTTACCTCATTGCTCAATCAAAACTGTTCTAAAATTCCAGATGAATGGGATAGGGGACGCTTCGCGGCCTAGGTGCCCAATAAAATCAAAACACTAGGACTAGGACATATGTCATGCTAAACCTTTTAAAACTAGCAAAATCTGTCTATTATTTGCAATTTTAGTTTGGCCAGCCGGGCAAGCCATGTAATATTAGCGTGGCGTCCAACGTGTTAAAATATTGTCACCACTTTCAAATTTCTTTTAGGACAGTTCGAGCCCTGAAAATTCGAGGGCTCGAACATCGTGAGTATTCACAGAAACTTCTGATTAAAACTAAAATGTAGATTTGATTCTAAAGTTGCACTTTCCTGAAATTTAGCCATTGCACTTATTCCATAACTGCAAAATAAGAGTTCGTTAAGTAAACGGTTTAGGAGTCCAAATATTCGACATCTTTACTACTTAACACATAGCTGGCAACTTTTCTGAAAATTTCCCCGTGTGCCCGGCTATTGTTTTTGAAAGCGGATGTGAAAGTGAGACAATATAAATAAATTATTCAACTCTTCATATTTCTTTTTCGAATGATAAAAAGCATTGCAATCACCTGCGTGCAATGGTACACCACAAGTTTTGCAAATATATCAGGTTTCGTAAAGTTATAATAAATTGGTACAAAATTAAATAGTAAAACTTGAAAAGTAAGGAAAATTACGCCCACTTTTTAAAATAGTCACCACGAGATCACTGCTAACATGATTGCTATGACTCGTGATCGGTCATCAACGCTTGGCCACAAAAACAAGAGTTAACTCGTGACCGGTCATCAACGCTTGGCCACGAAAACAAGAGTTAACTCGTGATCGGTCATCAACGCTTTGCCACGAAAAGAGTTAACTAAAACATTCAGATTAAGAACGTTTTTTCGTGTCTGATTTTGTAATTTATCGTTTATTCGAATTAATTAGCATGTTTGACGCTAAAGATTGTCGTTAGCTATAAAATTTGAATCCTAATAGTCGAGAGTCAGATCATCAGACGAAAAGATATTAAAGTGTTAGCTTTTTTATATTTCCCATACTGTATTCATAAATATACAGGGGGACGATGCTCATATCTAACTTTTTTGAGAATATTTAAAATTATTAATCATAAACTCCGAAGCGACATGAAGTAAAATATAAGTTTATTTTTTTCTGCCATTTCCGAGTAAGTAATAGAATTTTATCAATGTTCTATCAAAGCATAAAAAATATAATAAAGGTTCTTTTTTTTAAAAAACGTCTTCCTAATATTTTGTTGTTAGAGACATTTAAAACGTTTAAGATAATTTTAAAATTCATGTCAATTTTTATATATGCAATTTTTAATTATTTTTTTCAGATTTAATAAGTTAGTAGAGCAAAATGATTTTTTTTTAAAGAAAAATATTTGGTTAGAGCTTGTTCTTAGTTTAAAACGTAACTTATGACAACATAAAATACCTTACATGAACTCAATTATTTAAACTCTAATATATAACCAACTTTAAAAACGTAATATTTAAGAGATTCTAACTTATGAGCTGACTTTTATTTTTATATATACATGTATGTATGTTCTTTGTGAAATGCGCGTCTAGTTCACACTAGTAATGAGTTAAAAGTTTTAAAAACAATCTACCACTTTAAGAAAATGAATATAAAGTACATTATTTTTATTAAATAATGCATTAGTATGGGATTTTAAAGCTAATGCTTCCTTTAAATACAAAGCATTTGCTCCAAATGCTGAGAATTGTTGAAGAACAAATACAAAAGTCGGAATAATTACAGAGATGCCAACTTGTTCCTCACAGCAAATATATATTTTAAAGTGGTAGTTTATCAATTGTGATTCTTGGTTTAAAAAATTCAATTTAGTAGATTTTTTTCCACCACTTTATAGTATTGAAATCGTGCTATGACTTCTAAAAAGTAAGCAAAAATAGTCAACTATTTGCAAAATTTACTTGTAGTTATTTACTGTTTTTTTTTAATTATTTTGGCGTGTCCGGAGCAGTTGGCATCTCTGTAAACTATACATAATAATAAACGCGGCTGTGTGTGTGTCTGTAATCACAATATATCGCCCCAGAAGCCTCGCCCAGGCACGAAACTCGGCACATAATTGTGTTTTGACATAATGAAGAAGTATTTTTTTTTTTTTTCAAAAATTTGGATTAGTTTTTTAGTTATCAGTCATTTTGTAAGAAAATCTATGCTTTTTCGTCTTCAAAGAGCCATATTCAAAAAACTATTAAAAAATGCATATACTTTTCTCCACTCTTATAAATGTATGCTAATGCGAACCTTATAATTGAAATATTAATTTTCGACAAGTTTTCGACAAAAGTTCTTAACGACAGAATAAACGTATTGCTGTTTTATATTAACTGTGTCATTTCGGAATCCATTCTTTACATAGTTGTTCATTTACTTTAGGGAACACGAAAAAAATTATACATTTTCCTTTTGTTTTTGTATCAGAATTTTTGCGAGTTGCAATCGCGCAAACTGGTATTTCGATAATATCATAGCTTTAAATTCTTGTAAATTCACTGCAAAAACTGAGGAAAGTCATTATAGAAAATAACAAATGTCTTAGAATAACTCGCAAAAAGAAATGATCCAATATTAGTTAGAGCTAGTAAGGCCAAACGCTCCGTTCTTGAAGTAAAAGTGCGAGCTTTGCGCCAAAGTGACGTCGCTAGAGTGACGTCGGAGGATCGGCGCGGCAAGAGATACTTCAAAGGAGTGAACCAACCCTTCTATTCTCTTTAGCCCTGGTATGATGCAGCTTTCAATCTCCATCAAACACCATTGTACCAATCCGAAATAGTTAATACTGATCTCGATTGGCTGTTCAATGTCTATTCAGTCATTAAAAGAATGTGTCTGAGCTGCATTTAAATATGTCTGAGAAATTGTGTACCGAGCAGTTCAGGATTAACAGTTAAAGATGTCCAAGATGAAAACTCAATCAAGTTTCTTTTCCAAAAAAAATTAGACAACTATTTTGCCAATGTGTAACATGCGATCGTTTTGCTGCGAATACTGGCGTAAATTATCATCAATGATAGACAGATCATGGATTAGAGCCCCCTTGCCGTTAGGCTAACCGTGGGAGGTTTTCATGGTTTTCCTCACCATGTAACGTAAATGCGGGTTAGTTCCATCAAAAAGTCCTCCACTTTTCCAAATACCAATTAACAATAAATGAATTGCCAAGGAATTTTTGATTTGGTTGCAGATTCGATCAGAAGCCCACAATAAAACTTCATTAATCTTCAATGAAAAAGATTGTGGTCATCAATCATTATATTTCCTCATACCCTGTTCGGAAATAAGCCATTATCCCAAAAGTCAAATAACTACGGAAATTAACAGGGAAAACTGTCTAGATCAGGGGTGTAAAACTCGCGGCCCGAGATGAACATTTTTGCGGCCCAGTCAATATATCCGACGCAAAGTAAAAATGAAATAGAAATGTGAATTAGAAAGAAAACTAGCATATAAAATTAGAATATACTTTATTTATAAACTATACGGATAATTTTAAATTGTTCCCGCGAAAATGTAAAATTCTAATTGGCTTGCGGCACCTGCCATTCCAGGGATACTGCATCGTATCAAAAAGACGCAGAAAAAAATTTCAAATCTTAGAACCGAATTTGAAACAAGGTTTAAAGATTTTAATTCCTTGGAAGACAAATTTTGTTTGTTTCCTTCGATTTTCCCAATAAATATAGACTCAGTACCCAGTAATATGCAAATGGAAGTGATTGAGATTCAGTACGACTCAATTTTGAAGGCAAAAGAAGCGAGTGTGACTGAATTTTACAAATATTTACCGGCAAGGTTTGAAAATACTCGAAAATTCGCACATGAAATTATTTCTATGTTTGGAAGTACTTATCAGTGAGAGCAATTATTTTCTGTTATGAATGGAAATAAATCTCCTGTCCGAAACCGTATTAATAACGCTCACGTTGGATCAATTTTGAAAGTAGTCTCGGCCAATAAAATTTCTCCCGAAATAGGAAAGATAGTAGCAGAGAAGAGATGTCAAGTATCAAAGAATAATTTAACTTTATATAT
>NC_092212.1:84934058-84975540 GCF_043381705.1 Parasteatoda tepidariorum | reverse complement strand
AGTATCCTAGAAATTTTCTGAAAACTGGATCCTACCACGTGATTTCCCGGCCAATAAAAATGTAGCGTTAAACGTTTAACGCAACCTAGTTGGAATAACTTCAAAAATAGTATTAAGTGATAGTTGTTAATGTTTAAGAGTTTAAAGATGTGTATAGAATCAATTTTCTAAGTTTTAATGCATATTGAAAAGAGTAAAAATTTAAAATACAATATGAAGAATATATTCAGACAGTTCTAACCTGTTTTACGGTTGTTTTCATGTACTATGATAAAATAAAAATAAGAAATGATGGGAAACTGATCTAACTTGTAGTCATTGTCTGAAGAAATAAACGAAACAGCACTCATCAATTGTTGTCAAAAAATTATATTCTCCTAATATTACCTATCTGAATAAAAAAGGTAGCTAAAACGAGAAAATACTGAATGCATATTATCTATTTAAATTTTTTTATTTCAGTTTTGTTGCTTATATGAGTCTCACAGTAAAACCTTTAAAACATTTGCGACACTAATTTCACAAAATATTTCCACAAATTAAAACGGAAACTTAACAATAGGTTGGGACGAAAAATTACTCTCGTTAAAATTATTCAAATATGTTTCTGCTAAAATTAACTTTCATTTTTTTCAAAACTTAATTGCACTAACTAACTAACTTGCTAAACTATTAGGTAACAATAAGTTTAATTTATTCATTATTAGTAGTACTTAAAATCATTTTAAATAAAATTCTTAAAGTCAAGAATCAAGCGTGTATTGACTTGGTTAAGTAGTAAATCATCAAATAAAACTAGAGCTTTAATTTTGAAATTTCATTTTCTTATAGATATGATTGATGATAAAATTTTAAAGGCAGTGCATAATTATAATAATGACAATATTTCAGCTTTTTTTATTAACAAAAGCTGACATTTGATAAGTTAAAATTTTCTTTGGAAAAAATATGCATAGTATAAAATTTATTTTGATATATATATTATTTTAAACAAAGTAAAACCCTTCTCGCAGGAATTAGCAATTGATGCAACAAAGATGTTTCTTTTTAATAACGTCAGATGGCGCTCCATATATTTTAAGGTTCTAGGACCGAGATTGATTGAAATTGATGGAAACTTGTTTTGTTTGGAGCTTGGACTGATCATCCAAGACAGTGTTGAACTGGCTATAACCTGAAAATGCAATCAGCCCCTGAGCTCCAGTCAATATTTTGAGCTTTCCTTAAACGTTAAGCCCTTGTACCTTCTGTTTATGAAAGGAAAAAAGCATTTAAAAAAATTAACATAGCTTTAAAATGTGTTATTTGTTTTATTCCTGGCATTAATAAAATATTTTTGAATTTCATTTTATGAATGAGTCCGAAGCTGTGTAAAGTTTTCTATGTAAATGTATCAGCCTAATACATTTACATAATCCTTTTAAACCCAATAAGCTAGCTGCCTCTTCAGTAATAAGAGATTTCATACTTCCAGAATCGCAAAGCCCTGTCAAATGCAAATATTTTCCTTTCGATTGCAATATTTTAACTCTCACTGTAGAAAGAACATTTTTATTTACGTTAAAAGAATATAAACATGATGCGTTTTGCGGTTTGTTATTAATTCCATTTTGCATTTGTGATTGCGCAACTTCTTGTTCCGAAACTGAATTATTTCTTTCTTCCCTGCTCGTTGGCGCTACAACCGCATTTGTTTTTTGAATTTGTCTATCGAAGAAAAAGTTCGCGCCGTGTAACATTGTACTATGATTCTTGTTTAAAGTGACCACACTTCCCGATTTTGGCGGGACAGTCCCGCTTTTTGGTGGACTGTCCCGCGTCCCGCCGATTTTTAAAAATGTCCCGCTTTTTAGAAAATATCTGCATTTCTTATTTTAAATGTACTGTAAAAATATATTCCTATTATTTATTAGGTATTATGGTGAATATAAGGAAATAAAAAATACATAAAAAACACATAAAATGCGTGCAGAGTAAACTAAATTAGGCAATGTACCAAGTTAGATTTACTCGGTGGTGTGCGATCATTGTCTTTACGTCTCGGCTTAATTCAGATAAGTGCGGACTGCCGTTAGACAGTGCGGTTTGTTGTTTTCATTTTGACGTTCGGTTTGACTCATTAATTGATTGACAAAGGTTGAGCAATAGTCGCCACAAAGTAATGGTCTATAAGGTAAAATTTAATACTCCTTTTTAGCCTTTGTAGTAAATTTTTTATTTATTTCTAGTATTTACCCACAAAATAAAAGATGAGTAAAAAAAGAGGATGCAAATTTAATGAAGAGCTAAGCAGAGAATTTCCATTTACCAAACCAAAATAGACTATATGGTACGGTGTGATAAACGCAATGCTGAATTTTCGGTCTCACATGGGGGGAAAAACGATATTACTAAACATCTAGCGACAAAGAGGCACAAAAGATTTTTTAATAATGCTGCTTCCTCATCTAAAATGGAACAGTTTTTTTGCAGTACTAGCTTTAGCAACACGGAAAAACAGCTAGCATTAGCGGAAGGGCTATTTGCTTTCCACACCATAAACCACAATCAAAGTTTCAGACCAATGGATTGTACGTCGCAAGTGATCAAAACATTATACGACAAAAAATATGCATGTGCAAGGACAAAAACCGAAGCAATTATTTGTAATGTTTTTCACCATATTCGTTTTCACAATTGCAGAAAGAACTAAAAATATGCGCAATTATATCCATATATTCTAATACTTCCAACCACAAAGATTTAAAATTATTTCCCACAATTGTTAGATTTTTTGATCGAGTAACAGGAATTAAAATTAGAATATTAGATTTTGTTTCATTGCCTGATAAAACTTCACAAATAATTTTTGATTTAATAAGTACTATTTTAAAAAAGAATAATTTAAACAATAAAATTATTGCCCATTGTGTGGATAGCACTGACGTAAATTTTGGTGGAAAAGCTAGAAGAGGCATCAATAACGTTTTTACGAAACTTAACGAACATTTGAAGCAAAAAAATATTGGAGTAGGTTGTGCAGCGCACATTCTATACCTATACTATTCAAACAGCATCTGACTTATTTCCAGTTGATGAAATAATTATTGCAAACATTTATTCGTATTTTTATATATATATTGTGCGTATTGAAAGTTTGACTAGATTGTAATTCTCATTTCATCCCATTTGTCCCGCTTTGTCTCAATAAAAATGTGGTCACTTTATTCTTGTTACAAGATTTACATTTTAAATGAATTTTCTTACATTTAGACATTGTGTGCAATCTGAGACAATTAAAACATAATTTATTCCTTACAACACATTTTAATATATCATCTGCATTAGAATAGATAAACTTTTTACATCTGAAATAGGGTGGGATTCCATGCATCCTAATAAACAATTATTTTTGTTGTCGTTTTTCACCATTAGAGTTTTGAATTTCGGGGTTGGTTCCAGTTTAAATTCGCCTGAATTTCTATTTACATTTTCTAGTGCTTGACACCTTTTAGTTAAGAATTCGATAAATTTTTTCCAACTCGGTAATCCGGAGTTCTCCATTCCATTTCGTATAATTTACGTGACACAATATCAATTCTTTGAATAATTATATAAATTAATATTGCTTCGCACGTTTCCAATTCTAGTTGTTTTAATGATCGCAAATTACTTTCAATTTTATCGAGCACCTGTCTTAAACTAGTCGCAGATTCACATTTAACCTTAGAAAAACTAAATATTTCACCAATATGATTCATAATTAGCAACCGTGTATTTTCAAATCGTTTTTTCAATGCTTCGAATAAACTGTTGTACGTATCATTTACCGTAATTAATTGTTTAGCGTTACCCTTAAGTACCGACTGAAGATAGAACAATTTTTGTTGTTCTGACAACTGTTTGTTATCGTCAATTAAAGACATAAATTGCGTTTTGAATGACAACCATTCAACATATAAACCTGAAAAGTCGGGAAGATTAATTGACGGTAATTTTAGTTTACAGTTACCAGAGGACGAACTATTTTCATTTGAATTAGAATTTGGATTTAAAAGTTTTTGAAAGCTTACCTCGCATGTTTCGAGGTCAATTTGCAGCCCATCTAAACTTTCTTCAAAATCAGGCAAATCCTCATTCGACAAAGTAGAATAGCATTAGCTGCGTAGATCCTCTAACTTAGTTCTAAGTTTATCCAAAGTTGATAATTTTTGAGCGATGCCCGTATTGTCCACAGGTAAATCAGTATTTTGCTGAAGTGCATTTTCAATCCTTGTCAATTGTCCTCGTATATAACCCCGCTTTCGGTTAATTGTTCCAAAGCCATTGTTCGTTTCGATTTCGTACTCAATTTCCACAAGCGTTCGGTTTGTCTTCGTGCTCGGCGATGACCACTTTTTGTTTATTGTTCGTGATATCTATTCATTATTTGATCTATTCATTAGCGGACTGTTACAAACATAAAACATTTATTTACAAACTTAATAACATAAAATTGGACAAGATCACTTTGAGTAACAGGGGGATGCCCTGTTCTAGAGTTGAATGGCAACTGCATAATGTGTTATATGATGTGAGCGCCGCCTCATGGCAATTCTTAACAGTGATGGCAGACTCGTGGATCATATCTGATTCAGATAAGAAAGAATCAGAATTGTTTAATGTTTTATCACCTCAGACTTGATGATGAGGAGAGTTCTATCCGTAGACAAACTATACTTCACCCAGAGCTTGACTAAAGCATGGGCATACGGGGCAGTTTCTCCCAAATCATTCTTTAATCTTTTCAGAAAGTTCTTTAATGAAGTTTTTCTTTCAAACAAAATATCAATACAGCGTAAAATACATCAGTTTTATGCTAGCTTCTTCATTTATCTATCTTATGAACACAAAAAATCTATGTTTCGTAAATCCGTGACTTTCTAAAGTGGAATTCAGCTAAATTTTTGCATATTTCAGAATGCGATATGTTTACAAAAATACGGGCTTCTGATTGGTTTATGTGAGCCATCGCAATTGCAAAAATTTAGCTGAATTCCGCCATAATGTCAGCAAGTATATGAATTTTTCACAGCCATATGACAATCAGTTATCCCATTGTTGACCGTTTTATGCATCTTTAATTCAGTTAATCTAAAAGAAAATAATAAATTTATTAAAATAACATTGCTTTACATTTTCGAATTATAATTTTAAGAAGCATTTTTGAAATTTTGGCTCTTCAGATGTGCTATATTCTTCTGGAGATGTGCTATATCAGGGATGGCGAACCAATGGCAAGCGTGCCATTGATGGCACGCGACACAATATTTTGGGCACTCCACCAATCACCAAAGTCCACTATATTAACAATTGAATTAAAATTCACACAAAACAAAAACAAAAAATAAACAATTATTTATAAAAAATTAACAATTAATGCAAAAAAAAGTAATTAATAACCATAAAAAGCAAGCTAACAATAAATAACTAGCAAAAATATTAACATATAATAACTAATAGAAAACAAAACAAAAGAACATTAAGCTATGCGAGTGAAAGCGAAACAAAAACTGCGCAGGATATAATATGACGCCTAAAGCGAACGCAAGGAGACTTGAAACAGTTGGTCTCGCCAGAGCAAAAGAATAGCCAACGCGCTAATTTTTCATTCTTTCGTCCCTTGGTCGCCAAACTAAAGCATCTTCTTTGTACATTCGCTTTCCTGAGAAGGTATTTATAAATTAAGTACATTTAAACATGATAAAATTTGTAATACATGTTCAAAGATAAACTTTTCTTATTATGCAACATTTATTTGTATTTATAGGCACTTTTAAACTGTAATTAATTACAAAATAGCGAAGAACTACTTTTCAAAAGCGTAGTATTATCTTTCCCATCTTTCCCTGTAGTGAAATCTTGAGGTGAAACGAAGACGCATTATTTGTTTAGGCAAAGCATAATAGTCAATTTCTTTGACGACACTGTATTTTGTATTTTAAAGTTTATTTGTGTTAGATTTGCGATTTTTAACTGTTATTTGTTTGTTTTGTTCATTTACGTCGCACTAGAGCTGCGCAATGGGCTATTGGCGACGGTCTGGGAAACATCTCTGAGTATGATCCGAAGACATGCCATCACAATTTTGATCCTCCGCAGAGGGGATGGCACCCCCGCTTCGGTAGCCCGACGACCTGCACGCGAACATGGCTAGTTTAGCAAGGAAAACAAAAGTGCAAAATAGTAAGCATATCAGAGAATTTCAAACTTGATGGTCAGAGAAATATGGCATGATTAGTAAAGGCGACAAAGCAGTGTGTGTTTTATGTTCTGGAACAATGGTATGTAGAACATCGTCTGTAAAACGGCATTTTGAAACAAATCACAAATTCGTTAGTCAAAAAAGCGAGCCAGAGCAAAAGGAATTAATTGCAAGTGCAATGTAAGACAGAAATAAACAGTTCACTTCTATGATTAAATATGCTGGCAAAAATTGTCATACGAGTGCGGCAAGTTACTTGGCTGCAAATATCATTGCTCGGCATAGTAAACCATTTCAATAGGGAGAGTTTTTGAAAGAAGCCTGGTTAGCATGCGCGCCCTCACTTTTTGATGATTTCGATAACAAACATAAGATAATTTAGCGCATCAAAGATACCCCTCTATCTAGAAATATAATAAAAGAAAGAATATTAAAATTGGCCGGAAATGTAACAGATCAACAAAAAATTGACATTAACTCCGCTCTTTTTATATCGCTATGTCTTGACGAAAGCACTGACATCACTAAATCTGCACGTTTAGCTGTTATTGCTCGATATTGTGTAGGAAACGTCATTAAGGAAGAATTAATTGCGATAACATCGTTGCTAACAGCTAGAAAAGGGCACAGATATTTGCACTGCTGTTAAAAATTCACTTATTGAGAAAGAGATTGATTTGAAAAAAATTGTTGATGGTGCACCAAGTATGGTGGGCAAACAAAATGGTTCCATAAGTTTATTTCAAACATACGTAGGGCACTCGATTCATGAATTCCACTGCCTCATTCACCAACAAGCCTTGTGTGCTAAGAGTAGTTTAACATCTCTTGATAATGTAATGACGCTAGTCACAAAAATAGTCAACCTCATTTCCTCGCAAGCTTTAAATAAGCGAAAGTTTGATGCTCTGCTGGATGAAGTCAACTCGGTGTATAATGGCTTACTGATGAATGTTCGCTGGTTGAGCCACGGGAACGTACTTCAAAGATTTGTTGATTGCTTGAAAGAAATCAGGCTGTTTCTGCAAAATGAGAGGAAAATTGAACAATACTCACAGTTGTTGGATGTTATGTGGCTTTCAAAATTGATGTTTTTTACAGACATAGTATGCCAACGTTTCAATGAATTGAATGCGAAGCTTCAAGGCACAAATAAAACGATTATCGTCATGATAGATCTCATTCGTCCTTTTGATGCTAAACTGCATGTTTTCAGGAAGGATATTATTACGAGAAACTACAAGTATTTTCCAAACTTGAAAAAAAAGTATCAACGATTTAGATATACATGAGAAACCAGGCGAAGAAACAGTCACTGAAGAATTTATTTCTGTTATTGATTCTTCAATCAAGGAATTTTCAGCGCGATTTTCCCAGTTCAAAGAATTATCAGAAACACTTATGTACCCTGATGTGACTTCATTTGATAAATTGAACTTGTCCCAATTCGATTGGATGGAAATTGAAGAATTTGAAATGCAGCTGATTGATTTCCAGTCCAGTTCAATATGGACTCAGAAATTTATTGAAACAAGAAAAGAGTTGGAATTAATCGAAACAGAAAGATTGACAAGCACTATAAGTAAAAATGCCAATAACAAAATTTTGGAAGCATGAATTCGTTACCAGACACATTTAACTGTTTGAAGAAGCTGGTTCGTGCTATTTTAACTATATTTTCGTCTACCTATACCTGCGAGTCATTATTTTCAGAGATATAATTATATAATTATATATATATATATATTTCAGAGAATAACATTAAACACTCGCTTAGAAACCGTTTGACAGACGACTCCACATCAGCATGCATTCTGCTTAAACTAACATCTTACAACCCTAATATAAGTTATTTGTCATCTAATCTGCAACAACAGAAGTCACACTGATGTTACTTTAAAGTTAATGCTTTAAAGTAATTACTTTAAAGTTATGCATGAAACTGGTACATTGCAAAATTTTTTTCGTAATAAATAATAAGTTTTGAATTAAGAAATATTAAGAATTTCTTAATAAATAGTAAGTAAATAAATAGTTTTGAATTGATAGTATTTAGTATTATTAATTTCCCAATAATCACGTAAGTCAAAATTGTTTGATGGCACGCCTATGACCTCATTAAACATTTTTCTAGAAAAAATGGCACGTTGATACATAAAGGTTCGCCACCCCTGTGCTATATGATGGACATAGGGTTGTCAGAAAATCAATAATATGGACAGAACGATATGTCATCTAACCATTGGGGGGGAAGGCCCGTCGCGAACCGATTCTAGAGGGGGGGGGTAGTGGAAGTTTATTTTGCAGACTTTCATATACATGTATATATATTATACATGTGTGCGTGTTAGTAAAGAATTTCATAGTAGAAAAATAGCTTTTATAAATTGAAAATATACATTTTTTAATAATTTGTGATATTTAAACAGAATTTAACAATTTAAATAAGATATTTTGAATAATAAAGTATCCTATTTAATAGGTACTCTTATTTGTATTTTATTTCCCAATATTTTGAAAGTAAAGGAAGAAAAAAAACAGGTTACATCACCGGCGCAATAACTTCATTTAAAATTTATAAATTCTTTAAAAAAAAGACTCGCGTAAGTTCATCACTTCCTTTGAAAAATTTACTTAAACCTCTAACTAAGAGTTAATATAATTCAGAGAATAATTATCTGAATTTTATGACGCATTATTAGCTGTCTAAAAATTGAGGTCACTAAAATTTTTAAATTTGTGTCGTGGAAATAATAATGCAAGATAAATGGTTTTCGAGATTTTTACTTAATTATCGGTCATCTTGCTTCGAATTATCATAAATGGTTACTCTTGAAGCAGCACTCAATTGGAAAACTCACATTTCACAGCAAGATTTGGGGAGTCGGATCTGGGACAAAATCCCGAAATGGACGAAACTCAGAGAACATTGAAATCCGTTTAAATCCCATCACCAATGAAAGAATTTCGTCAAAGTCGGGATTTTGGCTTCGAATTATCATAAATAATTACTCTTGGAGGAGAAAAAAACCTCAATTGGAAAACTCACATTTCACAGCAAGATTTGCTGAGTCGGGTCAATGATGAAATTGGCGTAATACTGACAACGTTTATATCCATTTATATCCAGCTTACAAAGATAAGACAAACCCCAATTTCGAGATTTAGGCTGCTTTGAGAGGATGATTGGACCTACAAATATAAATACACTTTAAGCCTTAAGCTGTTTTTATCTCCTTCTCGAAACGTAATATAACAATCGTCATCTGTTCGTCTTGAACAACTAATACTAAAAAAAATAATAATAAAATGCCGACTCAACTTGAATTTGCCGACTGGATGAAATCGCTGAGGGGGGGGGGGTGAGACACCCTCTCACACCCCGTTGACGACGGGCCTGAATTAAGTACTAACGTAACAAAGTTTTAATTTTCTTTTTAAAAATTCTAAAATAAACTATTTTGATTAAAAATGAAGTGCTTTGANGACACAAGAACATATACTTTTTGCACTTTTTAAGGGCATTAGTTGAGATTTTTTAGGTCATCAAAATCCGGGCTCTACTCATCACCAATGAAAGAATTTCGTCAAAGTCGGGATTTTGGCTTCTAATTATCATAAATAATTACTCTTGGAGGAGATAAAAACCTCAATTGGAAAATTCACATTTCACAGCAAGATTTTCTGAGTCGGGTCCGTGATGAAATCGCAACATTGGCGAAATACTGACAACGTTATATCCATTCCCAGATAAGACAAACCCCAATTTCGAGATTTAGGCTGCTTTGAGAGTATGATTGGACCTACGAATATAAATACACTTTAAGTCTTAAGCTGTTTTTATCTCCTTCTCAAAACGTAATATAACAATCGTCATCTCTTCGTCTTGAACAACTAATACTAAAAAAAATAATAATAAAATGCCGACTCAACTTGAATTTGCCGACTGGATGAAATCGCTGAGGGGGGGGGGGTGAGACACCCTCTCACACCCCGTTGACGACGGGCCTGAATTAAGTACTAACGTAACAAAGTTTTAATTTTCTTTTTAAAAATTCTAAAATAAACTATTTTGATTAAAAATGAAGTGCTTTGAAATTAAGTATAAAACATCTAACTAATAAAAGAATGCTTAAAATTTCTGATAAATTATCTAAATCAAGTCGCTAAGCAAAATCAATAACGCTTTATCGATACTTCCAAAAAATAGAGGTCATTTCATTCTTTTAAAGGGATCCTTAAGTCAAGGACCCCCTGGGCCCCAAGCCTGATCCTGGTCCAAGCCCTTCGGCGATAGTTGAGCATGTTCTGCTTTTACATATACGTCCCGCAGTGGACTGATCGTTAAGACACGGTTCCCAGCAAATCACCGAAGTCAAGCATCACTGGCTACGGTCAGTGTGCGGGTGGGTGACCACTTGGATCAGTCTGCGTAGGGACCGAGGGTGTGCGGTATTGGTCCTCGTTAAACTGTGCTACCGTAAAGTGCTCGACTTCGCGCGCAGGTCGTCGGGCTACCGAAGCGGGGGTGCCATCCCTTCCGCAGAGGATCAAAATTGTGATGGCATGTCTTCGGATCATCCTCAGGGATGTTTCCCAGACCGTCGCCAATAGCCCATTGTGTAGCTCTAGTGCGACGTAAATTAACAACAACAACAGCTTTTACATATACATGTTTAAAAATTTCACATTGCAGACCAGACTGTGTAGGAGTCAGGGAACTGGCAGGACCATCAGGAAGGTTCTAGGTTCGATTCCCGAACAAGGCATGGATGTTGTTTCATTCTCTGTACTATCTGTTCTTACTGTGGGAGCAACGTTGGCCCACCTAATATTGTGCCCCTGAAAGAGTGGTCAACAAATATGCCCTATAAATGCCCGGATTGAGGAAATGTAAACACAGGTAGGCATTAGAAATTTCACATTGGTCAAGTAAAAATTATTCAAACTAAAAGGGTTGATAAATGCAAAAATATTCCCATTTAGTATTTTCATAATTGGTTTATTACGAGTTGCATATTTTCGGTGAAAAAATATTCTCACTTATTTTCATAATTGGTTTATTACAACTTGCATATTTTCAGTGAAAAAATATTCTTACGTATTTCGATAATTCGTTTATTACAACTTGTATACTTTCATTGAAAAGATATTCTCACTTATTTTGATAATTGGTTTCTTTCGATTTGCATATTTTTAGTGAAAAAATATTCTCACTTATTTTGATAATTGGTTTATTACGACTTGCATATATTTGGTTGAACACTAGAAGTACTGTATATTTTTAAAATTTAAGAAGACCATGCAAATATTATGTAAATCATTTTGATAAAGATTATTCGAGTTGACACAACATAGTTTTACTCTCTCTTTCCTGTTTTATAAACATGTCTCACCCCGGCAGAAAAAGTGACACAAATCAAAAAACAGCATTTGAGAAAAATCAACTTAAGGAATACTACTATAAAACTTATACTAAAAGAGAACGATATTGAGCACAATCTAGAGATGAGACACTTTTTGAACTTGATGGGACACTTCATGCATATTTTTATTGACATATCCTCAAAATTGCTGTTATTTGACTTGCGTCACTTTCCTAGCCGGGGTAAGATATATGTTTTTTAATTATTATCAATCAATGATATTATATTCCTTAACATTATAAACACTATAGCCTTGACTTAAAACATTACAGCCTAGATGATGCGATGGTTTTGAGAAGAATTTATTTTTTGAGTATAAAAAAAAACTAATATTACGTATTTTAACATTTGTTTGACAAATCTTTACTAAATCTAACAATAAACTATGTAACATCTACATCACGTTCCTTAAAAGCCATTGCATCTACATATTTTATCCTTTAAATGCATTGAACTACAGATCTTGGACTCGTTATGGATCAATTATGAACCATATTAATTGTAAACTTAATTTAGATACGAATAACTTAAGACATAGATATTTTTATCTGTGTTTTACCACCTTAAAAACATTTCAATACCGCTACATTGCAACCCAGTTCAATTGTAATAAATTTCTTGCCATGTAAATGGATTAAAATAATTGTCTAAAAAAATATGTGACGTGTAAGGCAACCTTCTAAAAGGACTAAATTAAAATGTAAGTAATTCAGCTGAGTTCGATATTTGAAATTGGATATCCTCTGCTAGTTGCGGAATAAAATCAACCAATAACCTTTAAAAAAANTGCTTGAAACATGGCGAATTGTGGTAGATCGACTCTACCACTGAGGATATTTTTATGTCACCACTGAAACACTTTGCGTTTTATGTTTCAAATCCCTTTTGTTTTCTTCATTCACATCCGGTGAATCTTGAAAATGGAGGCCTATTTTCAAGTGCTTGAAACATGGCGAATTGTGGTAGATCGACTCTACCACTGAGGATATTTTTATGTCACCACTGAAACACTTTGCGTTTTATGTTTCAAATCCCTTTTGTTTCTTCTCATTGCAAGTTTTGAAAATGGGTGCCTTTTTTTGAGCGCTTGATGCATGTCAACTGATATTTCGAATTTGTATATTTTTGAAGAGAATGAAGTTTTTTGGGCGAACCCATTGTTATAGATGGAGGGTGGTCATAATGTAATGGCTCTTCGGTGTATATACAACGTGTTATTCTCGTTAAACGCACTTAACTGGTTTAAAAAAAGTGCCATATCCACTACATATTTGCCACTTTTCCGTGGCTTACCTCTGAATCTTTTTAAGAACTCACGTATTTCAAATATCATTGAAAATAATGTGGTCTGCTATCGTTTCTCATAAAATTCAAATATTTTTCTTATGGCAAATACATAATAATTTAAGATAAATAGCATCCATCTGTCCTTCGATCGCTCCTTATAAGGAAACGTTCTCCAGTCGAGATAGGAAGATCGATTGTTATGTCAGGCAAAGGGTGGTCCACTGTTGACGCGTCACTTTTGTTGAGAACTTTTTCAATGTACTGTAGGATTAGATGATCATCCCACTGACTCCTGGGTGGATTGTGGATTCGGGGATGTCTCAGTTTCAATCCAAGGTTTTCCAATTCTGTCATCATGACTTCGTAGTTATAACCTTCGTGGCGGACGTCGTGTTCAACAAAATCTGCTCCAAGGATTTCTTCGGGTGGTGCCAGACGAATTGGTACAAAATAATCGATTCCCTAAAAAAAAATATCATAACTAAAAAATTGTAACAAATCAAGGCAAAAAAAGAAAAATTATAACAATATAACTGCCAGTTTTTATTCTCTACAAGGATAATTTCCAAAGTGGTAGTAAAGGGACAATCGAATCGCAATTACAGAAATATTTTTATATTATGCTAAAACTTAAGTTTACCATAATTAATAATGAAATTATTATGAAAAATTAAATATTAATGAAAGGAAATGCAACCACTTTATTATTTTTTGGTACATTACTGCCTTTATTACATTTATAATTTTTTATATTTTACTTTATCGCCGACCAGGTAGCCGAGTGGTTAGCGTGCCTGACTGCGGAGCCGGTGGTTGCGGGTTCGAATCATGCTCTGGGCATGGATGTTTCTTTCTCTCTCTCTCTCTCTCTGTTCTATGTCCTTTCTTCTGTGTGAATGTGACCCGCCCTATAAGCGGGTTTGTGGTTGTATAACGTAGGCGACGCAACTCACCGTCGTGGCTTAGCCATAGGTGCCCACTGGGTAACGATAAGAGAGTAGCAATCCTGGCATTTCTGAGGCCAATGGGAAATAGACCCAAGTGTCCGTCATTAACGAAAAAAAAAAATTATTTTATATTTTATAACCGTCGTTGTGAACATCCGACCCAATTTTATGGGTTTACGACTACTAATGTTCAACTCCGTAGCCTTGTAATTTTGAACCCAATCCAGAAGACAAGGGAAATTTGGATCAAGTATAGGAAGAAATTTGCCTTTGAAGAGGACTTTTTGATGTAACTAACCTGCATTTGCGTTACATGGAGAGAGGAAAACCACAAAAACCTTGCACGGTTAGCCTGACGGCAAGGGGACTCCAACCCATGAACCGTCTACCACTGAGGATACTTCACGTCAGCACTGTGATCAGCGCAAGCCGGATGCGGAATTCGTATCGACTGGGATTCAAACCCGGTTCGCCACATTGCGAACGCTCAATCCCCTGAGCCGTCGCGGCTCAATTTTATGCTTTGCGTTAATACGCAAAAATCTCTTTAAAACGTAACTTTGAAATGTTTTAACTACAACTTCAATTCTTAAAGTAGATTTGCAGTGCGCCAAATTAAAAACGGATCACCTTGAATAACTTTTAATCTAATGGTCGGATCTTCACGTTCCAGAATTCAATCTTAATTGCTCGAGGGGGTGACATCAAATATGCAAATTTATAAGTGCAGATGATATTTCAAGTTACGAAATCAGACCCAAAACAGTACTTTCTCTTAATAAACATACCCTTTTTTGACGCATTCTGATTTTCGACAACCAAAATATAGGGGTAGCAGCAATCTGCGAAATAGGGTTCTTATAATTTGGACAGGGGAGCGCTCCGAATTCTAGACCTCTTAAAAATTAATTTTACTTTCTGCGTATTTCGCTGTATCTCGAGAACTTTTTAAGCAAAATGAAAAATTTTTACACACAATAAAATTTGTTTCTCTAAAGAATGTAATTTTACATGGCAAAATACAAAAGTTGAGACAAAATCGGTCGAATACTTCCTGAAAGATCGAATTTTAAATATCTGACTTTTTTGAAATTCAATTTCTCAGGAACTATTCAACCGATTTTGTCTCAACTTTTGTATTTTGCCATGTAAAATGACATTCTTTAAAATGATGCAAAAAATTGCATACCTTACAATTCAAAATTTTTTCGACCCTTATTAAAGAAAATATTAAAAAATAATAAATGTCTATTAAAAACTATTTTTGCAACGAATTATCTTTGGCTAAAAGAATTGTATTACTGTGTGTAAAATTTTTTTAATTCACTTAAAAAATTCTCGAGATATAACGAAATACGCAAAAAGTAAAATTATCATTAAGGGGTCCAAACTTCTCCTGACCAAATTATAGGGACCATATTTCCCAAATTGCGACTACTCCCCACATTTTGGAGGTCAGAAATCCGGAACCATCGGGAAAAAAAGGCATATTTATTCAAGGAAAATACTTTTCGTTGTTTGATTTCGTAACTTAAAATATAATCTGCACTTATTAATTAGCATATTTGATGTCACCCCTTTGAACCATTAAGTTTGAGTCCTAGAGTGTGAAGATCCAATCATTAGCTCAAAAATAATCAGAGTGGTTCGTTTTTTCTTTTTTTTCATTTTTTTTTCTGCCCACTGTACATCAAAAAATACTGGCTGTGTTCAATCTGTAGATAACAAGCACTATCGAGCGTGATTATAGCGGGTTTAATAGCTCGAGATGCTAACTTGCACTACTTTGGGTGGGGGGAATTTTACTAGTGGTAGCTAGATCATAGTCGTAATGAAGGATTTTTAATTTACTAAATTTTATTTCAAACTTTCCCCAATCAGCCAACTTCCATTGAAGTTTTCAGTCAGGCAAGACATTAGCAAGTGCGACCCTAGACTGTAATTTCAAGAGAAGTTGGGTTCCAACGACCTGGATTAAAATTAATAAGTGGTAGCTAAAATTTTTCAAGACTACTGAAAAATACTTGCATTTATCCCCTTTCATTTATGAATCGCGAAATTATTCTCGATTTATTTTTTTACACCCATAAATATTTATTTGACATTAAATATTTATTGATAGCTCAAAGCATCTAAATATATTTCATTTTAAATATTTTCCGTGGTAACCCTAGTGAAGTGACATATGCTCTTCACTGTTTAATGAATAGTGGTTGATAAAAAACCTTAACTATTTAAAAGTCTTTAGTTTAACATTTCTAGTGGTTTCTAGCATTTGCTGAATTAATGTTGATAAACAGAAAACTACTATATTATGTTTTTATTTTCTAACTATCGTTGAACAGCAGACTCAACTTTTTGGGATTACGACTACTAATGTTCAACTCCGCAGCCTTTTGAATTTTGAACCCAATTCCGAACACAAGGGAACTCCTGGATCAAGTATTAGGAGAAATTCCCTTCCTGGAGGACATTTTGATAGAACTAACCGGCATTTGCGTCACATGGATAGGAAAACCACAAAATCCTCCCATAGTTAACATGATGTCAAGGGGACTCTAATTCATAAACCCTCTACCACTGAGGATATCAGAACTGTGATCGGTGCAAGCCGGATGTGGAATTGGTATCGACTAACCATCGCTGAGATTCGAATCTAGTTCACCTCATAGGAAGGCGAACTCTCTACCCCCTGAGCCATCACGGCTCTGGCTACTAACATGCAATTTCCTTGACTTTTCCATGTTGCATAACTTACTTTTAATATAAGGTAAGTAGTGACCATGCTCCAGAGACTGACCGCAATACATGCCAATAGTTGCACTCCCAGCAGATACAGGCCACCGCCCTTCAATAGTCCACTTCGACTGTGCGTAAGATTGAGTAAGTCATCATCATCAATGAATAATCCAACTGCAATCATTCCCCATAGACCACCCATGGCATGCACAGCTACGGCCCCAACAGGATCGTCAATTCTGTATTTGTCCATGTAAGGAGGAACTATGTTCACCAGCACAGCACCAACACCTCCAACTAAGAGAGATTCCCATGACCTTAGAAAACCTGAACCAGCTGTGGGGAAAAAGTATGATTGTTAGTTTTTAGAATTAACAATGCGTCGAGAAACATTAAAACAAAAACAGTGTTCATGAAATATTCATAAAATTTATTTACGTGTTAAAGGTTTGTAATTAAATTCTTCAGTTAAAAATTTCATACTGGTCAGAATTCTTAATAAGAAAATACAAAATAAAGAAAAGCAAAGGAAGGACTGGGAATTTTTTAACGGTTAAAGCTTACATTTAAATGCCTGAGTAAAAATTTAATGACTTAACTAAAGTTCATATTTTTAGGCCTGCCAACTACTACGCTTTTTGGAAAATATTTTATAGAGCAAAAAAGCAAAGCTTCCCGAATTTTCGGTAATTTTGGCAACATTTTAAAAGCCTTACCACGAAGAGTCAGCAAGTGATTTTTTTCTAAAGTTTTCTTAATGATTTGGCAATTTATATTTTATTTTGATTTGGTTATTCTAACTGTAACTTTATCTTTATTTTTCTTATATGTGGGCGTATCATTATTAAGTCTTACTCTGTGTACTTTTAAATTGTGTTTATCTCGCATTATTTTTCGAATGTCAATTTTTCTAATTGCTTTTTCTTATTTGTTTTTCCATCATAGGGCCTCGGGGCACTGTCAGTTTTTGGTTTCACCACTGACAACAGAAAGGCTCCAGGGTGTTTGCAGACAATGTGTACCTTGAAGAATTGCTGTCCTGCTAACAGACATATCTTAAAAATTTTTGTCGTTTTTTGCTAGAATTGTATTTCTGACTTTCTAAATTAAAATAAAACAAATTTGGTTTTAGCTGTTTTCAGCACATTTCCATTTTGATTTATTATTTTAAATGTTATTTTCTTATTTCGTCTTTTTCTGAATTTGTAAATTAGTTTCATTCTTTGATTAGACAGACATAACATAATAATAGCGACATGAACATAATTTAGACAAAACAAATTCATTTAAGCTGAATTTATCTCTATCATTTCTTAAGTGATAAAAAAAATCTTAACATTTTAAGATTTTTACGTTTTAAATTCCTTAAGTAATTAAAAGAATGTAAATTCCATTTAATTTTCTTGGAGTTAAAGTGTAGATTGTAGAATTTCATATTTCAAGTTTTAAAGAAATACGAAATAAAGCTTTGTTATATCACCTGTAACAGCAACTAAAGCTCCTAAAATGGCATTTATCAAATCTCCAACCAAAAACAATTTATTTTTTATGTACCTGGAAAAAAAACAGCTATGATATTATTTTATAAAATTTCATTATTATTAATTATATTATTTCTATACAGGGTGTCCAACCTAGGACATACTGATCTCAAAATCTTGGAAACATAGGCTTATATTGAACAGCAGACCCAATTTTTTGGTTTTACCACTACTAATATTCAACTTCATAGCCCAGTAATTTTGAATACAATCCAGAAGACAAGGGAACTCCTGAATCAAGAATTGGGTGAAATTTGCCTTTGTGGAGAACTGTTTTAATAGTACTTACCCACAATCGCGTTACATGGAGAGGAGAACCACGAAAACTTCCCACGGATAGCCTGACGGCTAGGGGACTCCAACCTATGAGCCGTCTACCACTGAGGATACTTTACATCAGCACTGTGGTTAGTGCAAGTGGGTGCGGAATTCAAATCAACCAGCCATTGCTGGAATTCGAACCCGGTTCACCTCATTAAAAGGTGAGCGCTGAGCCATCACGGCTCGTGGAGGAATGAAATAAACGATAAAAGCTATTGTGGAAGCTGTAAAAATTTAAAGCAGAAATTTTGGAATTTAGATACAAAAGTTGACAACAGATGGCGCTATATTGAGTTTTTAATTTTAAAAAAATAGAATACCGGCAGATTGTGCCAACAGATGGCGCTATATTGAGTTTTAATTTTAAAAGAATATGAATACCGGTAGATTGTAATCTAGCCCTATTCTATTATACATATGTGTGTTCAGTACCAGAAACACACATTTCTCAATGGAATTTTACGTTTTAACACTAAATTTGATCTCTCTGGTAAGCAATCATTTGCTGCGCCATCTGTTGGCAACTTTTACAACTAAACTCGAAAATTTCTGTGTAAATTATTTTCGCAATAGATATACCGTTTTGTTTCATTTCTCTATTGCCATTTGTTTTCAAGATTTTCAATTTTAAAATCAGTCCTGTTCTCCGCAGGACAAGCTGTTAAATACATAAAAATAAATTTTGTACAATTCTGTTAAATACATAAAAATTTGTATTGAAATGGATCGCGGTTAAATGAAAATAATTTTGTAAAATAAATTTTTTTCCAAACCTGATGTGACATGACCTGTTTCCGAAAATGTTAGTTTCACCACCAACAGTTTTCTGTGATTCATGGAGGTAAGTAATAGTCATCCTTTGATTATTATTTTTTGATAATTCTTACAGAATTTTAATCGATGATTTTAAAAATAAAATGCGTGATACGATGTTTAAAAATTATGCACAAATATTTTAAAAATTATGCAACTAATTATTAAAAACGAATACTTGACTGAATGTAAACAATAAAAATCTTCCTAAAACCGGAAGAAATTTAGAAAACTTCCTGTGTATCCCTCCGCTTACTAGGCGATGTGTGAACAGGCTTAATATTCTAGGAAGTTTTATTAATGTGATTTATGTTTAAATTTGAGTATAATTTTACCATTCATGAGAGCTTCCTGTAATTTATAAATTTTAACAAAAACAAATTTAAGGAAATTAGTATCACAGCATAAATTAAGTGCTTGGTTTGCCATGTTTTCCCTTGTTTGGCTCTATTTGTATAAAATATCACTACTTGTAATTTTTTGGGGTTGCATCTTGAAGGGCATAGCATGTCTGCTGAGTCTACCGAATTCTGCTGAGCCCCTAAATGTTGTTTAAACATAGTAACCAATAGTAAGAAATGTTGTTTAAACATAGTTAAACATAGGAACAGCACGTAACCTTGGAGGACTGGTTAACATTATGTCAATGGAAGCTAGACTTCTTTTCCTGTGTACATTCTTTGCTACTACGTGACTATTGGATCAAAAATTATTTAGATAGTTTTTTTAAGAATTAAATTAGAACCTTTTTTTAAATGAAATGCAACTTACGAATAAATTAACCCAGCTAATCCTCCGGCTAAAGATGCGTTGATCGTATTTACAGCAGACCTGTAAAATTAAAAAAGAAAGATTGTGATTTTTTTAGTAATTATTGTGATATAATAACTATGAATGAAACATTAACGTCAATAAAACTAGGGAAAAAAATTAATTTGTTCCTGTTGGATGAGATTTTCAAACTGATCTTTATATATACGCGTCGCTGATTTCAAATCTGCAATCGATTTCTCAAGACAAGCTATAGTTTTTTATGCAGTTTAACAGTATATTCCTAAGCAGGATTTTTTTTAAACTTTCTGAGTATCCCCACTTCCCTACTACGAAAGGAGTGGTGGAAATATACATTTCAATTTATGATGCAATACGTCAAGTTTATATGTTTTTAGTTTTAAGTGTTATTTACAAAGGAGCAGACAACTGTGTATGTATATATTACCATGAATGACCAAAATCAAGAGAATGTCGACCTTCACCAGTGAATGTCAACAATCACATAGTCGCTTTTGTGAATGTCCGAAATATTTGTTACATCCGATTTGATATTAACTTGTTATTATTAAATTTTAATATCCCCTGAGGATAGATAAGGAGGAACATCGGAGTACCGGGCAAATGTATACCGGACAGTGGCACTGAAACTTAAAAAATGATTAATGTAGGGCATACCGTGCAGTGGCACTTAACTAGACCTAGTATACATTTCGAATATTAACCAAAGCGACTATGTGATTGTCAACATTCGCCGGTTGAAGTCAAATACCACCAACAATACCACAGCAATTAAATACCACAGCCACATATATAAACTTTACGTTCTTTTTAAACTTGCACATTCAGACAAATAACTAAAACTTTTGATAACAATTTTGAAGGCAATGGAAATAACCTCTAGGACTGACCATTTTACTGTGGAACGGAGATTCGTCACTCCCGAAAAGTTTCACTGTAGTAATCTATATTATATAAAACATTAAATAGAGTTTAGAAAAAGAGATGGTACAGTACAGAACCCGTTATCCGGAAATCAGAAAACCGGAAAACCAAAAAACCGGAATTTCAATAATTCCGGAAGACCGGAAATTCAATAAATTTTCCCGCCATTTTTATAAAAAAAATTTTTTTTTTTTCCTCATAAGATTTTAGGATTTTTCTTTCTTTTTTGAAAGATGTTTACCTTACCATCATTTTGGAAATAATCATTAGTGTATTACTCCATCGTTTTTTCTTCTTTTTAAGATTATATCCAAAAAAAAAATTTTTTTTTATTTGGGTTTAACAACAAAAAAAACGGCTTTTTGTAGCGATTCAGAAAACCGGAAAAATCAGTTATCCGAAATAGCGATGGTCCCGATCGTTCCGGATAATCGGTTCCCTACTGTATTAACAGTCTCGCCCTAACTTACCTTCCTGCGTAATGCCATTTATCACCAGATATTCCAAATGAACTTCCACAGTTGAAAACCAACCATCCCCACCTGAAATTCAAGATTGAACAGTTTTTATGGTCCATATATCTATGTTTCATACATATATTAAATGATGAATGAATAGGAAATTCAAAAAACTGATTAAAAAGTTGTTGTTTTTTTACCACGTTTATATTAACTTCCTTCGTGTAAGTGGCCTTCGTGTATTGTTCGGGTGGAATTTTGTAATCGATTTTAAACTAACTCCGCGGCTAGCTACAGACTTCAAATTTGACACATAGTTCAGAATTGGATGACAATGGATAAAAATGCAGAGAAAAAAGACATACAAAGTAAAATAAAATTAAAATAAAGAAAAATTAGTATTTTCGCGATTGTCTTTTGTCGAATCGATGATTTCAAATGAGTGTCACATGTCAGTTGAAAAGTTTTGTGTACAGTGAGTGAAAAAATTGAGATTTTGGAAGTGAGTACAAAAGAAAAATTATATTTTCAAAAACCACGTTTTTGTAGTGGAGAATAATAATTAAAAAATAAAAATTTGAAAAACGAAAAACGTGGGGTGTATGAAATACATAACAGTACATATGCACATTTCCTTACTCATACACATGCACAGCCACATACACATACACATACACATATACATACACAGGCATATACACAAACATATTCCACATCCACATTCAGATACAATTACAGATATACATACACATATTCTCATGAGCACAAATACACACACTAATATAACATTACTGTTATGTATTTCATGCGCCCCACGTGTTTCGTTTCTCAAATTTTTATTTTTTAATTATTATTCTCCACTACAAAAACGTGGTTTTTAAAATTAAAAAAAAATTGATTTTGATTTTTATTAAATAATGTGAAGAAGTAGTTATTGCTGTCTCCAATAAAAAAAAATTTCATGAGTACCTAAAAAGTAAAATAAAAAGGTTTTACAACGTATTTTCGCCATAATTTATTTCAAATTTAAATCCGTGTATCTCAACAAAAAAAAATAAAATTGCTAGAAAGTTGAAATATGTAAATTTTAGACCATTTAAAGTATATTTTATTTTCAAAAAGTGGCGTTTTTTTTAATCAAAAATTTATTTTTTTTAAATAGCAAAAGAAGTATTCCTGTTTAGATATTTTAATGATAATAGCAAAAAATACTGAAGACAAATAATTAAAACTTGGTTACTAATTTAAAATTTAAAAACATCAAATTTTTTTAAAAAATTTAATATTTTTTAAATGTTAAATGATAAAGAAAAGGTTTCTTATACCTTTTAAATAATAAAATAGATCGAAAAAATTTCTAAAAAAAATTACATGCATTTAAAAAGAAATCAAAAAATTTGTCCCGGACGCAAAATAACATAAATCCACTCGAGTTAAAAGCTTCTTTGGCGACGATTGTTTTGGCGTTGGAGGCAAACTCTACCGCATTTAAAATTTGGCTATGTAAGGAACTCCCCTAGCCATTCGTCTGGAGTGGTAGTGATAACCATGGTTACGGTATTTAACTATTTCAAGTAAGGGTGTTGGGTCCTTATTTTAGACTCGAATCGGCGAGGGAAAGGGAATCAGGGGAGATAGAAGTTTTGAAATGCGCTATATTTTGTTTCCATAGCAGCAGGCGGCCTTAGACTTTGTGATGAGGGGAGTTCTTTCGATAGACAAACTATATGTGTTTAGAATCGCAAGCAATCAAAATTATCGTCGAAAGAAACTTTCTCGAGTAGGCCCTACTACATTGCACCCTAACTCCTCTTGATTAACACTAAACATACCAACACTTAATCTATACCTATTTCTACCATAGACGTTCAAATAACTGGATTTTATGTTTCTTGATTGAATGTATGCAATATGGATGTTAGGAAGGAAATAAACTAAAAAAAACTTTATTATAATTAAACAAAATTGTATACTGCCGATTTTTTATGTATTACAAACACAAGGAATAAGAATTTTTAATTCATTGCTCAACACAATTTTATAGGGTATTTCTATTGTACATTTTCCGCAAACACATTTCTTCTAATTATTATTTTATATTCATTATTATTCAATTCATCATTATTATTATATCCATTATTATTCAATTATAAGAATATATAAGAATTATAATTCTAATAATTACTCTTATAATTAATATTATTTCTTCTAAGAACTTGTGTTGTCGTGATTGTTTCGACATTTTTCTGGATAAATTATAAGCAACTTACCGAAACATTTAGTTTTTGTCACTTTTTCTGCCACAAAAATTTTTGATAACAAACTTTCTTGAAATTTGAATTCACAGTTATTCTGATTGAACTAACTACGCAACAGTCTTTGAAGAAATGCGCAACTAATCGAATGCAATACATTGAACGGGCATTACATCGTAATAAATCTTATGAAGCAATAAATTGTTCCCTCGGAAAAATGACCGGTTGTAATTGAAATAGGTATACGACAAGTTTTATTCGAAACAAACAAAATACAAAAGAAAATTATATTAAGAGATTATTAACTGTATATAATTGTTAGAAAAAGTCATGAAGTCAAACGTGCAAAAACGATAAGATAATAAGCGCATATCCGATGCAAAAGTTCTTTTAAACAGTAGTGGTATGTTTAGTGTTAAATAATTCATTTTATAAAATAAAAAATACCACTTGCCATAAAGTAAATGTTCCAACCAGGGCATTACCAGGATTCCCCATGGGTAACGGACCAGGACCATTGTCATATCTTCTTAATCTCGGCTTCAGCATCATAGCAGCCACCAGAGCGGATATCCCACCTGTAAGGTGGACGGCGCATGATCCAGCAAAATCCAGTGCACCCAAATGTCTTAAGAAACCATGCTCAGCCCACAACCATCCGGCTGGAATACAATAAGTCAAAGTGTTCAGAAAAGAGAAAATGCAATAGGCGTGGAAGTCGGTCCTCTCGGCCATCGCTCCGGACACGATTGTCGTCGCTGTAGTTGCAAATGAAAGTTGGAAGATGAACGTCGCAAACACGGCTCCCATCGTTTCAGGCTCCGCGTCCAGAACAAACGATCCTATTCCAAAAAGGAACGTCGTCCCGGGTCCGTTTCCGTATTGAAAACCAAAACCAAACATCCAGTAAGAAAGTCCCCCTAAGACGACGTCGGCTGCGTTCTTCATTAGAATGTTAACCTCGTTCTTCTTCGTAACAGCACCCGATTCCAGCAATCCAAAACCTTTAAAATAAAAGAAGATACAATTATAATTGATCAATGTTTTGTAAAAAAGGTTTTTATTATCTTATTGTTATGCATTCTCATTAAACAGAAAATAAACAAACTTTATTATCATAAATTAAAACAAGTAATATAAAGGAAAAAAAATTTTAAGTCAATTTCTACTCAGGGGATAGAAAGCTCGCTTTCCACTAAGGTAAACCGGTTCGAATTCCAGCGATAGCACCGACCACAGTGCTGAAGTAAAATATCTTCAGTGGTAGACGAATCATGAATTAGAGTCCTCTTGCCGTCAGGCTAACAGTGGGGGTATTCGTGGTTTTTCTCTCCATGTAACGCAAATCCCAGCGATAGCTAATCGATTCGATTTCTGCTCCCGGCTCGCACCGACCACAGTCCTGACGTAAAATATTCTCAGTGGCAGATGGATCATGGGTTAGAGTCCCCTTGATGTCAGGCTAACCGTGGAATGTTTCTGTGGTTTTCCTCACTCCATATACAGCAAATGTTGGTTAGTTAACTCAAAAAGTCTTCTACAAAGGCAAGTTTCTTCCTATATTTGATCCAGGAGTTCCCTTGTCTTCTGGATTAGGCTCAAAATTACAAGGACACGGAGTTGAACATTGGTAACCGTAAGCCCTAAGTAGAGACGACCGTTCAATGACGGTTATAAAATTAAAATAAATAAAAAATATTTTATAGAGTGGTACACATTTAAAAACTAATGCTTTCAAAATTTTTGGTAATTTGCAAACATTTTAAAAGCCTCACCACAAAAGAGCTGGAATAAAGTGGCGTTGCGCATGAACTTTTAAATCATTTATATGTAGCGGTGTGGAAAATAAGTGTAAATTAATAAAAAAAATAATACATTAAAACATAAACATCGCTACCACTAGAATAAATATTTGTGAAAAGCGTTGAAAGTAAATATAAAACGAAATATAAAGCGCCATGTAAATATAAAACGAAAAGTTGCCGATAGAATATGCAAAAATTACATATTGACAACATATATTTATAACACGACATATTGACAATTTAAGTAATAATATTTAGTTCTAACAATGATGTTATTTCTAATTTAAAATGAAATTTAAATTTTCATTGACTTTTCATTCAAATAAAACTTTTGTTTGTTAATTTTAGGTTGATTTGCTATCACATTTTTATTTAATCCAAAACAAGTAAAAATTAAATTAATGTATAAGAAAAATATCTTAGGAGCTAAAATATTAGAGCTGAATTCCATTCAAAATCAAAAATAATTTAAAATATAAATTTTTTTTTGTTTTTTTTACGTGAATCGACAATTTGACGTCACTGAAATCCGATATCCACGTGACTCTTACGTCATTCTAGGAGTGGACTGTTAATGGATTTGCAACTGGTATTTAATGGTTTTTCATTTCCGCGTCGGAACCATCAGAATAACAACACAAAGGAAATAGATACTTCCTTTCTTACACCCAATTTGAATTTAACACGTTGAATGCCACGTAATTTTGCATGGATTGACCGTCTGGCCACAACGGTAAATAACTACAAGCTAAATTTGCAAATATTAGACGGATTTTGTTAGTTTTTAAAAAGGTTTTGCATAACATATCTGTAAAAAGTTGGGAATTATATAAGCCTGCGAATTGTTTAGAAATAGTGGTGGATAAAAATCTACTAAATTGAATTTATTAAACCAAGAATCACAATTGATAAACTACCACGTTAAAATATTTATTCGCTGTCCGGAGCAAGTTGGCATATCTGTGTATATAAATAAAACGATTTTTGTGTGTTCTATATTGCATTAATTTCTTCAAACCATTTTAGTAACGATAAGAATATAAAAAAATTAAAATCATTAAAAATTTAATCGAATCATGTATTTCTTATAACCCAGGCTTCATCGGTGACCCCCGTGGCGCTACGGACAAACTCGGTGCCAGTCACCACACCAGTGACCCCATGACATTCAACGTGTTAAAGANTATTATGTTGGCCTCTCTTTCAGGGGCACCATATTAGGTGGGCCAACGTTGCTCCCACAGTAAGGACAGATAGTACAGAGAAGGAAAGAACATCCGTGCCTTGCCCGGGATTCGAACCCAGAACCTTTCTGATGCAAGGGCAGTTCCCTAACCCCTACACAGGCCGGTCGGCGATCCAGGTATGTTGTCGGTGTGAAATCAATAAATCTCAAGTAGATCAATCAATTCCCTCAGTAAATAACAGTAAAGGAGTTTGTAGCATTTTTTAGTAAACGGTAGCCTTCATGTAACAGGAGACAAAGGGGACGTTAACTTAATAAAATATTTTATTGAGTCGTGGTGGCTCGGGGTGTTGAGCACTCGCCTCTCAATGAGGTGAACCGGGTTTGATCCCAGCGATAGCTGATCGATTCGATTTCCGACATTGTAAAATATCCTCAGTGGTAAACGGATCATGGATTAGAGCCCCCTTGCCGTCAGACTAACCGTGGAAAGTTTTCGTGATTTTTCTCTCTCCGTGTAACGCAAATGCGGGTTAGTTACATCAAAAAGTCCTCCACAATGGCAAATTTCTTTCAATAATTGATCCAGGTGTTCCTTTGTCTTCTGGATTAAGCTCAAAATTACAAGGCCACGAAGTTGAACATTAGAAGCCGTAAACCCTAAATAGGACCGACCGTTCAATGGCGGTTATAAAATAAAAATAAAAAAGGAAGTACTGGCAATTTTTAAAGTGTTAAAGCTTATATTTAAATGCCTGGGTAAAAATTTAATGACTTAACTGAAGCTCACATTTTCAGGCTTGCTAATTATTACACTTTTTGAAAAATATTTTATTGTGTGGTACATATTTAAAAACCAAACCTTTCAGAATTTTTGTTAATTTGCAAGCATTTTAAAAGTTTTACCATGAAAGAACTGGAATAAAGTGGCGTTGCATATGAGCTTTCAATTAATTTATATAGTGTTGTGAAAAATAAGTGTAAATGAATAAAAAAAAATGCATTAAAACATAAACATTGCTACCACTAGAATAAATATTTATGAAGAGCTTTGAAAGTTGGCAGCCCCGTAAATATAAACGTATATTTACGTTTATTTCACAGAACACTGATCCCTTGTAAATATAAACGTAAATGGGAAAATAACATATTGACAATATATATTTATAACACGACATATTGACAATTTAAGTAATAATGTTTAGTTCTAACAATGATATTATTTCTAATTTAAAATGAAATTTAAAATGAAATTTAAATTTTCATTGACTTTTCAGGTAATTTGATTTAATTTCATTTAATTTTAGGTTGATTTTCTATCACCTTTTTTATTTTATCCAAAACATGTAAAAATTAAATTAATGTATAAGAAAAGTATCTTAGAAGCTAAAATATTAGAGCTGAATTCCATTCAAAATCAAAAATAATTTAAAATGTCACTTATTTTCTTTTACATGAATTGACAATTGACGCCACTGAAATCCGGTATCCACGTGACTCTTACGTCATCCAAGGAGTGAACTGTTAATAGATTTGCAACTGGTACTAAATGGTTTTTCATTTCCGCATCGGAAGCATCGGAATAACAACACAAAGGAAATAAATACTTCCTATCTTACACCCAATTTGAATTTAACACGTTGAATGCCACGCTGATTTCACATGGCTTGACCGTCTGGCCAAACCACGGTGGGCCAGCATTCAAGGTTTCGAGGCCAAAATTAGTATTTCGATTAAATTTGTTTCAAAATTCGGGGTTGTTATTTAGGGATTTTTATGAGCAGGTAAATTGAATTCATAGTTGAAATTTTGAAATACACTAAAAATACCCACACAAAAAAATGGCGAGCAAAAATAAAAAGAATAATATAGTATGTTTAAATAATTAAATACAAGCAATGAAAATTTAATAATTTTCGTAATTTTATATTAAAAGTGAAAAGCAAATTTTTCTTCCGAAGTAATATTACAAAATAACGCGAATTAATTACAAAATAACGCGTAAACATGAAAAAAAAAACATAATTTTTGTTGTTTGGTATATTTAGTCCACCTTCGCAATACGGGCCAAATGGGGCAGTTTTTTTTTTTTTTTTGAAAGAAGAAACATCAAAGAAGACAACAAATTAATTACCTCGTGGAACTTTTTGGAACTAGGCTTCGAAAGTCATTCAAACATTGTAAAATGTCAAATGATAAGATATAAACTATAAGTTTGTCAAGAGTATTAACTAATCCAACAAATTGAAACATTTTACTAAACTTTCAGACTAATTACTCTGATAAAAATGTAACATTAAGGTGAAATTCCTATATATATTTCTGAAATAAAAATTTAAAAGTTACATTAAAAAAAAAAATTTTTAACATATTTTTCATTACATTGTACTCTTGTCGGTCCAAAAAGTAAATTATAATGTTTGGAATGATTATGAATACTTAATTTGGGCTATAGTTATACTGCCTATGCATATTTTAGTAGAAAATATAATTTTTAACTTTTGGCCAAAGATCATAGTCTTCTGGCCCACAGTGCAAACGGTAAATAACTACAAACTAAATTTGTAAATATTAGACAGATTTTGCTAGTTTTTTAAAAGATTTAGCATGACATACGTGAAAAAAGTGGTGAATTATATAAGCCTGCGAATTGTTTAGAAAGAGTGGTGGATAAAAATCTACTAAATTGAATTTTTGAAACCAAGAATCACGATTAATAAACTACCATTTGTAAATATTTTTTCGCTCTCCGGAGTAAGTTGGCATCTCTGTGTATATAAACAAAACTATTTTTGTGTGTTCTATATTGCATTAATTTCTTCAAAACATTTTAATAATATTAAAAAAAAGTTTAAAATTTACTCGAATTTTGTGTTTCTAATAATCTTGGCTTAACCGGTCACCGGTGACCCTTTGGCATTCTACGTCTTAATGTTTGCAGCGAGCTATTCGCAAAGAAATAATTGATGAAAAATAATTGAAAATTAATTATTGCAGCTGCTTCAATAAAATATCGTTCTGATGATTCCTCTATCATATCTACGCCCAGACATTTTCGTAAAATAATTAAAAAATTATTTTATGAAATTAAGAAATAACTTGTAAACACGAAATTAAGAAATAACTTTTGGTAACAATTTTGAAGAAACATAGTAGATTTGTTTCTATGAATGACCGAAATTGGTGGTTTTGGACTTTCCCCGGTGAATGTTGACGATCACATAGTAGCTTTGGTAAATGTCCGAAATATATACTAGGCCTCGTTAAGTGCCACTGCTCAATATACATTTGCCCGGTATGCCCTACATTGATATTTTAAAGGTACAGTGACATTGCCCGGTATGCCCTACATCAATGTTTTTTAAGATCAAGTGCCACTGCCCAATATGCACTCAACCGGTACTCCGAACACTGATGCTTTTCCTAATCCATCCTTAGCAAATATTAAAATATCGAATAAATATAACAATACCAACGAAAAAATCGAATATAACAAATATTTTGGACATTCACCAAAGTGACTATGTGATTACTGACATCCAACAATGAAAGTCGACTTTCTCTTGATTTCGGTCATTCACGATTACAGATACACGTGCTGAAAATAAAGTATAGTTCGTCTGTAGAAAGAACTCCCCTCGCCACAAAATCTGCTGCTATGAAGACAAGAAATAGCACATTTCAAAGAGAGAAGCTTCTCTCTCCCTTCATTCTCTTTTTTTTCCAAAACCAGTCAAAACCAGTCTTAATTATTGATCCAACACTCCTGCTTTAAATAGTTTTACCACGTAACCATAGTGACCGCCACTGCTCCAGACGACTGGCGAGAGAAGTTCTTTCCATAGACAGACTATAACAACAACATACCTGTTTGCATTGTGAAAATTACAAATGAAGATGTTAAAATCCATGTTGCATCATCCGGGGTGACTCCTTCCAGTCCCGGAATAATATCATTGTTTGTTTGATTCATTTAATCCAACTAAATAGAAAATAAAAAGTATAACATTTTAAATTTAATATACAGGTTGTCAAAAGGAATGAAAGCTGTGCGTGTTACCAAACTCTGTTTCCCACTTTTCGAAATCATAAATGAGAGGCCCCCTTTTTTTATTACCCATTTATATTGCAGATTTGGATTCCCCAGAAAAAAAGTTTCTCAATTTCACCTGAAAGTTTTCTGATTTTTTTTCACACATGGCTATCGCAAACGGAAATTATAATAATAAGGTACAAAATATGAGGAATGGATATAGCTGAAATAAATGTTACGTCAAAGAAATAAATATAGCATTGTTTGATTTTTTTGGAAAAATCCATGCGATCTCACCGAATTTGCAACAACTTTTCCTTTTTTCTATAAGAAACACGAAGCATCTACAATTTATTTTAGTAATGTAGAAAAATATGATGTCCGGCTGGGGCGATGAAGGATTTACAGAACTAAAAACTCATGAAAACTTACTGCTGGCCAGAATGTCTTAACTTTTTTGCATTTCGAGTATTTTCAAATGCTATTTAAATTAATGTAAGCCTTAATTTATAAAACTATATTATGATGGACCAATATTGAATAACAATTAAAATTATGAAAAATAATGTGATAACTTATACGCTATTTAAGAAAGTGTTTTTGACAATAGCTTCAAAATTGTCGGAAACATGAGGTTGCGAAAGAAAACGATAGCGGAATAGTTACCACGCTCAAGCCCTGGATACTCATACTTCATTCACCAGGAGTTGGCACTTGGCTCCATCTCCTCGGACGATGAGTTCATTTCAGCGCGGGAGTAAGAGGAGAAACATCTCCGCGCTTGAAAGTTAGACAACCCTTAATGCGTGCCAAACGCAAACAGTAAATAAAACTATACCTTTCGTTACTCTAGCTCAGTGTTTCCCAAACTTGTGACTTTTGTGTACCCTTTCTAAATTTTTCGTTTCGCTGTGTACCACTCANGAATAATAATAGTAGTAAGTAAATGATGAATTAATTCATTTTTTATTTGCAGGATTTAAATTAGACACATTTTGCTTAAAAGAAAATTAACAAAAAGTCAAGCTTGGAATTTAAATGTAAGAATAAATAACTCCTACTCTACAAAAAAGAAAAAAAAATTTGCAATTAAAATTTGACCAATTTTTTACTAGTATAATTGCTGAAATTTTTAACTGATTTTCTGCACAGGATGAAAACACAGAATGTTGTTTCTTAAATGCTTTTTAATCTAGATTAAGATAGTAACAATAAAATTTTGAAATATCCATCCGTTTCTTTTTTACAGTCATTTCAAAAATGCAGGTTTGACTGGCTCACTCTGTACTAGGAAGTTCAGCCCCTTGCTCACTTCGCTCGACAGCCTTCGTAATAGCCACTCATACAACTTAGTTTGTTTTTTTCCTACATCGATCTTTTTTTTAAAGAGAAAATATATAAATATTGAAATTTCATGTAAGAAAATTTTAATATTTATATATTATAAATTTTTGATAAAGCAAGAAGTAATCTTACTAGCTAACTATCGAAAAGATTTGTGTTTTTCGGATTAAATTCTTTGTAAACATCACCATTGATATCATTGCAAACGTTTGTTCCTTTTCTTTCTTTTTTTCTTTAGGACAAAATTTTAAACTGTATTAATACGTTTTATTTATTTCGGGGGAACATTATATAAGTATAATTTTCCTTTTATCGATAGAAAATTTTTGCAGCTGAAATAGCCTGTTAACGAAAAGACCTTGTCATTGAAATTACCTATCGACCACATGGTTTCATTATCTCACAGATTCATTATATACCGTCTTTTTTTCTTTCCTAATTTCACCCGTCATTCACTCCCTACATCAAGAATCATTCACAATAGTTGTTGCAATTGCTTTTGCGATGATTATCTACAATAATGTACATTAAAAATTAATCTTAGAAGCAACTGTGTTAAATATGACTCGAAAAAAATTGTGTAATATACAACTTAAATGTGTAAAATACAATTAATGTTTCGTTTTTGCAACGTCATGTGAATAGAGGAGTAGGCAATTTTCAAATAAAATGCTTTTTTCCGGCAACTTCAACATACTATTAAGATTTTGCATCAGGCTAGGTTTAAAAAATTTCATCAGAAATATACTAAATTACAAAGAAGTGCAAGGGGCATAACGTCTAATGTAAAAAATCATAAGACTAGTTTCAAAATTAAGCATGACTTTGCCTACAAAATAATCTTTTTTTAATATTGTCGACTAAATGACATGTCGACGAAATGACCCTGTCGACGAAACGACCCTGCCGACAAAACTACCCTGTCGATGTAATAACCTTGTTAAAGATACGACCCTGTCGATGAAATGACCATGTCGACGAAATGACTTGACGATAAAATGACCCTGTCGACTAAATGACTTGCCGGCGAAATGACCCTGTCGATGAAATGACCCTGTCGATGAAATGACCCTGTCGAAGAAATGACCCTGTCGACAAAATGACCCTTAAAGATACGACCCTGTTGATGAAATGACCATTTCGACGAAATGACTTGTCGATAAAATGACCCTGTCGACTAAATGACTTGTCGACGAAATGACCCTGTCGATGAAATGACCCTGTCGAAGAAATGACCCTGTCAAAGAGAAGACCCTGTCGACGAAATGACCCTGTCGACGAAATGACTTGTCGACGAAATGACCCTGTCGATGAAATGACCCAGTCGACGAAATGACCCAGTAGACGAAATGATTTGTAGATGAAATGACCCTGTCGAGGAAACGATCATGTCGATGAAATGACCCTGCCGACAAAATGACCCTGTCGACAAAATGACCCTGCCGACTAAACTACCCTGTCGATGTTATAATCTTGGTAAAGATATGACCCTGTCGATGAAATGACCATGTCGACTAAATGACTTGTCGACGAAATGACCCTGTCGACGAAATGCCCCTGCCGATGAAATGACCCTGTCGACGAAATGACCCTGTCGACGAAATGACTTGTCGACGAAATGACCCTGTCGATGAAATGACCCTGTCGACGAAATGGCCCTGTCGACGAAATGACCCTGTCGACGAAACGGCCTGTCGACGAAATGACCTAGTCGATGAAACTGCCTGACGATGAAGTGGTGTCGATGTAATGGCCTGTTGATGAAATGAATGCGACCCGAGAGAAATATCTAATTTATGAAATATTTAATTGTAAAAAAAACACATAAAGATTGGGAAATAAATATTTTTGTCATACGATCGCCAAATAGCAACCTTGTTTAGGATTGTACACATCCTTCACCCAAAAAATTTTTTCCTTTCGAAATTATATATTTTGCTTTTATTCCATTGAGGGAAAATAATACCTTAGCTATAAGTTTAAACTTTCTTTGTTCGTCTTTTATAATATGCCGTAACTTTTTTTCTAAACTATTTGAAATTGTTTGCAGTCAGTTTTTTATAAGGTTTAAAGGATAAAATATAGTTCGATATAATTAAAATAATATCAGTTGTTTTTTTAGATACTTTAAAATTAAGGCATGTGATAAAACAGTCAATAATTAGTAAATGAGAGCTTTTTCTTATTTAATAACAAAATAGATGAGTTCAAAAATTAATAAAAATTTCTATGAGAATTCTTATTCAAATTCTAAATATTAAATGTAAAAAATTTATTTCGTACTGTCGCAAAATTTTACTATAATGTATGAAGTATTTAAAATAATAAAAAAATAAAGAGACTAAGGGTTCAAATAGGAATTAGATCATCTTATTAAAACGAAGATATTTTAAATTTATTCATTTGAAAAATATTTAATATGTTACGCTAGTTTACTTTTAATTCTAGCAACAAAACACTCAAAATTTAAATACTATTAAAATTTGTTTTTAAAACTTTCTAATGAAAAAAATCAATTCTCGTAGGTGACACATTTTATATTCTTTCACAAAGATTCCAATCCTTTCGCTACACATTTAATGCCTACGAAACCATGTACCATAAACATCGAAGCATCGAAGTTACCAGGTTCACAAGCAAAAATATATCACAGTAACAATAAAATACATAAACAAATAATAAATCCAAGTTAAATAATGACGTAAACGGGACGTCAACAAATTCCTTGTGTGATACGTAGCTGTATTTAATTAATTTCACGTTAATTAACATTCCAACTTATGTGTATAAAAACAGCTCGATTTAGCACGCCATTTTTCTTTTGAACGATCAGGTGGCACTGACGTCATAAAGTCACATGCGTGGGTATCGTGATCGTCTTCTTGAAGTGAAAGTACCCAATTAAAAGAGTAAATTATGTGTTACATTTTACGAACGAGACCTCTTTATAACATAAGAGGCGAAATTCATTAGTTAAATACAATGCAAATTAATTCTCAAATCTTAATCATCAACAGACAACAACTCTTTTTTTTTTCAAACATTTTATTATACCGCTGCCAGATCAGTTGGCTATTTATTGATGGATAAAATCATAACAGGTAGGATAAAAATATATCATATCGATTCTCAACATTATGTATAATTTCTCAAAAAATAAGATTGGTGATAGTTTTTTAATTACCATTACTAAAAATATTTTTATCACTCAAATAAATATTTTTAACTTAAAAAAAATGTCCTTTTCGTTTTACTAAATTTTTATTAACTCGATTGAATCTTGTGGTCTTTGTAATGGAATTTCGATAGCTGAATGTTTGTGTATTGCCCAGAATATTGCATCGATACTCGTGCCCAGTGCCAATGCATGATTCGTCCCCAGTAGAATTTATCACAATATGAGCCGCTCAGAAGCCAATGCGGTTAAGTCCATTTTTTGATATTTTCTGATTTTTGGAAATTTTGATGAAATAAATAATAATCTTCTTAGTTATTAAAGGGTTTACTCGTTGGTTACTTTTTTCTAGGTTAGACAGCAATTTTTTTAATAGCTTCTGAATATATTGTATAGTAATTTCAGAAGCCATTGTGAATAAGTCCACCTTTTATCAATATTTTTATCACCTTTTATCAATATTAAAGTATATACCTCCAATTAAACACGACTTTTACAGGACATTAAGGACAACACGTGGAGATCAAGATTTATATTGAAATAACTCGGAAGAAGATGATGTTTGTTATGATGAATGAACATAAAACTTATGACAATAAGTGTTATTTTATTATTTTTACATAAATTTCTTATCTTTTTCAGCTGCCAAAAGGTATAAGTCCTAAAATTTTTAAGATGCTGTCATTATTTCAATAAATACTTACATTTTATTTACACATCCTGTACATATCTTGTTTTTTTGCAGAGTTTACACCTCGAAAAAAGACTTTATACACTTTTCTAATTAAATTAATAAACCAAGAATTTTAAAAACTAATGTATCAAAAAACATTAATTTTCTCAATTTTTGTGTTTTGGACTTAACCGCATTGGCTTCTGAGCGACTCATATAATCATCAAAAAAAATTTAACGTCAACCAAAATTCCACGTTGTAAAAAAATAAATAAGTAAATAAAAATCGTAAAATGTTCACCAATAAGTTAGCAATATATGCACTTTGAGCATGTTGTGACCTAAATAAGTAAGATTTTAAATTTTTATAAACATTTTAAGTACGTGGTTGCTGTAGTAGTTGTTGTTGTAGTTATTGTAAACTGTTCTACCGTAAATTGCTCGACTTCAAGCACAGATTGTCGGGCTACCGAAGCAGGAGAATCATCCCCTCTGCAGAGGATCAAAATTACGATGGCATGTCGTCGGATCATCCTCAGGGATGTTTCCCGTCGCCAATAGCCCATTGAACAGTTCTAGTGTGATGTAAATAAAGTACCTACCTACCTGTTTCGACAAGTATAATTCAATATACTCTGAACTACCACTACATTCCAATAGTTTGAACAAACATAAACCTGAAGTTATTTTATCATGCTTAAGAAAAAAAAACCGAAGTGAATCAACTATTATCCTACAAAAAGGAAAACTTTTTTTGAAGATTAAAAAAGTTGTCAATCAACTTCTATAACTTTTATCACCAAAATCACTTAATATTAAGGACAGTTTGTAGGGCATATATCAATCATACTAAAACTGACCCTTTTCAATGTATTTTTCTGAGAAACAACTTTTGATATCGGTTTGAACTTTTTTAGTTATATTTGAGATTATATTAGTTGCATATGGTGATACCTGTTATAACTGTTAAAAAAAAGTCTTGGTAGTCATATATTTTCCGAAAACAAGCTTAAATAGAACGATTTTCGAACCAGTTTTTGCATACGATAAAAACCTCCCACAAAAAAACCGCGAAAATTTGGTTAATATGCTCAATTGACACAATAAAATGCACTATTCTTACTTATATATAGTTATTACTAGGGCCCGGATTTTGATGACATTTGCATTTTTTTGCATTTTTTGCATTTTTGGACATTTTTTGTATTTTAGAGCATTTTTTTAGATTTATAGGGCATTTTTTTAAATTTTGGGGCGTATTTTGCATTTTAAAGCATTTTTTAAGGTTTTTGTTGATTTTTTCCAGTTTTTTATTATTTTTTTTGGGTGTTTTTATTACATGAAATACAAGATTTGTCTTATAATTTTACATTTCATATTGTAACCCTCAAAGAACTTTTCGAAACATTTGCTAGAGCATACATTTATGCTCTAGAATGTTTCAAAACATTTGCTCCTAGTCAGCTTCGCCCCCTAAACTAGTAATCACATGATGGGGTACCTGGTTGGATGCATGCTTATACTACAGTGAAAATTTTAAGATAGTGAAGTCTATCGTCAGTAGTTCTGATTCAGAAGATGCTGCATCAATTAAGATAGCGCTAAACGTGTTCGCTTCTGATAAAATCGAAGGAAACTTAGCATTTATCAAGGCTAACTTTGCTATTGTGTCCTCGACAATTACAAGCTTGGTGAAACAAGAATTGGAACTTTGCGATGCAATAAATTATATTGATGTAGTGAGTCGAGTGTTGCAAAAAGCAAGGGGAAAAATAGGACAAAGTGTAGCAGCTAAATTGAACAAAGTTTTGGAGAAGAACACTGGCTTCCAAACAATGAAGAAAATCTCTAGGATACTAACAGGTGAAGCAACAACTTTTCAAATTGAAGAAGAATTGTCAGTAAGTGAGACCGTCTTTTTCAAGTACGCACCAATAACATCAGTAGACGTTGAAAGAAGCTTCTCCAGGTATAAAAATTTACTTTCAGACAAGAGACGCTCGTTTACATTTCAAAATATCAAAAAACATTTAATAATCCAATGTAATTCTGATTTTTAGTAATATTATTGAAAACATTTAATAATCCAATGTAATTCTGATGTCTAGAAATATTATTAGATGTAAGTTGTTGTATTCATTAAAGTTTCTATACAAAATGAGAATGTCTTGGTGTCAATATATTTTCCTTTTTTTTGTTATTTTAGGATATAAAACATATTTTTTAAACTTTAATGAACGCAGAACAAGTATTGCATTGCTTTATAGTTTTTGAAATGACTCATAATTTTAAAGAGCAGAACATTGTTTTAGTTCGATATTTTAACTTTATTTAAATCATGTCATAAGGCATTTTTAGCGCAATTTTCGCATTTTTAAGGGCATTTTTTGCACTTTTTAAGGACATTATTTGNCTGTCCGGAGCAAGTTGGCATCTCTGCATTTGATAAAAACCTCAAACCAAAAAACAGCGAAAATTTGGTTTATATGCTCAATTGACACAATAAGTTTATTTGCACTATTCTTACTTATATATAGTAATTACTTATACTTATATATACTTATTACTTATATATACTTATTATTACTTATATATACTTATTCTTAACTTATATATAGTTATTATATATAAGTTTATTATATTAGCATTTAAAAAAAAACAGAAAACAGAACAAAATAAAGTAGGATTTTTAAATAATATTTACCCGAAATCTCCTTCTCAGTTAAATTAACGTCGTATTAAAAACTTCAACGCATTTAGATTGAGCTCTGAGTTGAATGTCTCCTGTCCATCCTACAGCATCGGAGCACAATGTCAACAATGACTACGCAACAATGTCAACAATGACTGAAAAAGGCATGACATCCATAAAACTGTCACTAGTCGAACTGAAAAAGTGAGGAAAAATCCGAACTGGATTTTGAAAATTATCGAGTCTTCAAGTTGTAGTTAGAATGAATAATTCTCTCTCCGGTTGATTAAATGCTGTGGACGAACTGTATGTGGGATTATAAATTGATCAGCTCAAAGATTCTCTCTAGCTTATTGACTCTTTCGTATGACGTCAGAGACACTCCCCCGGGATGTCTCGCGCGATTTGCTGAAATCCTGACACACACACATTCAGAATCCCCGGAGGAGGATTTTCTCCGGTACTTGAGACTTGTTTTGATAAAAGAAAAAGGTAAACATCTTGGAGAGAGAACTCTCGAAACTGGAAAAGGAAATAACTAATAGTCTGAACTCGAACAACAAAATGTATTTTAAATTATATATATTAAATATTTTATATATTATTATTCCATATATTATATCTTTAATATATTATTATTTTATACATTTTATATATTATTTTATATATTATATAGTTCCTATATATAGTATAGCTCATATATGTTATGTATTTTACATATTATATTTATTATTATTTATAAATATATTATAAAATATACTTTATGGAAAAATGCTATTCCGGAAACAATTTTCAATATATTTATTTTTCATCTTTATTTATTTTTTTTACATATTTTTATTTAGTTATTTATTCAATTAGTACTATTAGTTGACATCCTCCCTATATCGTTTTTAAATTTTCAATCGGTAATAAAATACAGTAGGGAACCGATTATCCGGAACCATCGGGACCATTGCTATTCCGGATAACTGATTTTTCCGGTTTTCTGAATCGCTACAAAAAGCCGTCTTTTTAGTGTTAAACCCAACTAAAAAAAAAATTTTTTTTTTGGAAATGATCTTAAAAAGAAGAAAAAACGATGAAGTAATACACTAATGATTATTTCCAAAATGATGGTAAGGTGAACATGTTTAAAAAAAAAAAACAGAAAGATCCAAAAATCTTATGAGGAAAAAAAACATTTTTTTTAAAAAATGGCGGGAAAATTTATCGAATTCCGTTCCGGTTTTTTGGTTTTCCGGTTTTCTGATTTCCGGATAACGGATTCTGTACTGTACTTGTTATTCATCCACTCAAATTCAAATACATTTTTTTGAACTTGTAATGGATGACAATTGATGTTAATACAGTTATTTCAACTATTAATTCATTCATTAAATAGGGATGAGGTAAAAAGGAAACGGAATTTTCTGATCGGTTAAGCGTTAGTCATTGTTTTNTCAGTGTTTCACATATTTTAATTTTTTTTTTTTAAATGTAAAATAATTAAGATAATTTAAAGGGATGCAAGTCACACACACACGCAAAAAATTTGTTGAGTTTTTCACTCATTTAAAAAATAATAAATAAATAAAAAAAGAAATAAGGACTGTGGGGAGAGTAATCATCTACAATGTCAACCTTCTTCCATGAAAAATTACCCCACCATAAAATCGAGTTAACATGTCTTATATACAATTACAATTGGAATTATATTTTTGTAGTTGTAGGCACACTACAGTACTCCCCCTCTAGAATTATAGCCGTGATAGAATTCGATACATGGATATCACTAGTTGATTCATTTCTGTGAGAAGCCGAAAGAACTGTATTAAGATCACCGTAATTTTTTAGTGCTGATCGTGAGAGCTGCATTAAGTTTACAGTCGTGGTCGCTCCTATGAGCAGTCGAGTGTATGCAGTCCACCGTTGTGTGTGATTGAGACTGAGTAGCAACAGTGCGAGGAGGTGGATAATGTCGCAGTCACAAGTAGCGAGTCAACTGTTCAATGTGGACTATCCATCGATGTAGACGTGTTCAGATCGAAGTGGGAGTTTTTGATAAGGTAGGCGTGTTCACATCACATCCGAGTCACCAATTGGGGTGACCCGGACCAAAAGGTCACCAATGTTGGGAAGAGTGGATATCGACAATGTCAACCTTCATCTATGAAAAGGTACCCCATCATAGAATCGAGTTAACATGTTTTATATACTAGTGAATTGGAATTATATTTTTGTAGTGGTAGATACACTACAAGGACAAAAAAAAAACAATACAATAATGGCATAAATTGATGTAGATGGTATAAAATGGTATATTATATTCTTTATGTCTCTTGGAATGTGAGATGAGAACTATTTTCGCTTTTTAGTGTTAAACTTAACTCGTTTATGTCCGAATTTTTATTTATCAAGTATGGGAAAAATGGTTCCTATTTAAAATAGAAAAAAAAAATTTACTTTGAAAACGAGTGAAAATTTCTTCTCTTAGCTACCACTTAGAATTTATTTTTTTTTAACTGTCGATTTATATTTAAATTATGCGTCTATATGACGTTTTTGAAAATGGTAATTTACCTAGAAAAAATTTTATAAAGCTTTTTCCTGATTTGAAGAACATAATCATTATTTATTTAGTGTTTCGCATCTGTGTCTCCAATACAAAAGCTTTTGTCAAGTTGAGGAACGGACAGCAGAAATTAACTTTTCGTACTCGCAGGGCCTGATTATCGCCTAGTCCCAATAGGCATGAGTCCGTAGCGTATCTACCACTACAAAATTACAACTACAATTCACTAGTATATAAGACATGTTAACTCGACTCTATGTCGGGCTACCTTTTCATAGATGAAGGTTGACATGG
>NC_092212.1:84885129-84933558 GCF_043381705.1 Parasteatoda tepidariorum | reverse complement strand
CATGGTCTGTAACTACTCTCCCCACAAGTCTAGGGCCCACATATTTCCTTTAAATACTAAAAGAAACGGTTTTTCTCAACAAAAAAATGCTTCTTTTTCTTTATTTCAAACTTTCTTTACATCGTGATACGACCAAACTCACGTAAACATTGCACTAATCAAATTCGTAATTAAGGTGGGCTAGCTTTGTGTTCGTTTAACTAATGAATAATTACGGATTAAGGACACAGCAAAATTCCGTGACAGTTCTGGTTTGTGGTCACCATATGTCTTTAACTATTTTTATTTGATAATGAACTTTTAGCAAAAATCATTGATTTCAATTGTTCATGGTCAACAAACTATTTTTATCTTGATGTAACATTGTTTTGTTGTTTTATATTTTGCTTCAATATATAGATGCGTAAACTTTATCTTCGAAAAATAATCTTCAACTGTCTGCTTTTAAAATTTCTTAGAATGTTTCTCTTGAATCACGCAGTTCAACAGATTCTTTTTTATTGTTAGGAATACTCTTGGTAATTTAATTTCAAAACATTTTGTAAAGGACCCGGAAAATTGGGTGGGCATCGCCCTTGATACTGTCTTGGCGTACTCGGAAGTTACCTCCTGGGCACCATTGTGACTTGTAAATTACCTACCAATCTATATGTTAAAAACTTTTATGTCCAAATGATAGTGAATATTATTTAACTCCTTAACGATCGGTTAATTTTCAAGAAACCGGTCATAAAAGTGCCTATTTCTTTTATACACGTATTTGATTAGTGCTGACATCTAGTTTAAAATAAACTAACTATCTACAATTATTTTAAAAATGTCCTGGTACTGCCATCTGGTGTGTAAAATGAGAAATAAAATGTTTTCCAGGCAAAAGAAATTAATTAGTTTTATTCTTATTGGCGAGTTACTACTGAACATTCCAGCCCGGGAATATCACGGGAGCGAGAAATAGAGGGCGAAACCTCACCCCGTCATTTTCACGGGAGCGAGACGGAAGAAGTTAATGGTCTACGCATGTAAATAAGGAGACTTTCCTAATAAATTTTAGGTTGCTCCCGCTTTTTATTTTCCTTTAACTGTTGAAATAACCTCGAGTGCAAGGGTTTAAAGAAGGACATCACAAATTAAACATCCATGATAAGACGGGATTCGCTGCAAAAAACCGCTCGGCCAACGAAACCCTATTGCCATTATTCTATCTGACTCTTTATGCATCACTTATAGTTTGTCTAAAATAAGAACTCCCCCAGACATTCATCTGGAACTGTGGTGGTGACTATGGTAACGAGGTATGACTATTTCAAGTAGGGATGCAGGGTCACTATTTTGGAGTGGTTTCGGCTAAACTCGGCGAGAGAAAGGGAATCTCTTTCTTCGCTCTATAGTGTTCAGTCCTAGAGTAAAGCTACCATCCCTAAAATGCGCCATTCTTGTTTCCATAGCACCAGACTGCCTCAGACTTCGTGGAGGGAGCAGTTCTCAGCTTAGACCAGGGGTTTCCAACTTGCAGGAGGCCGGGGGCCACAACTAAAAACACAAATCAAATGGCGGGCCGCAACTTTATCAAAATTTTTTGTTGGACTCTTTTATGTTTGAAGGAACATTAAATATTACTGTCAGAGTTTTACCAAGTTGTAAAAAACAAAAGTATTGAATAACAAATTAAAATAATAAGAAGATTTTAAAAAATGTTTAATTGTTATTAATAATATTTTTAAAAATATAAAATAAATAATAAAAATTCGGGCTACAACGGAGAATTTCTTCGAGAAAATTTCTGATGCACACATGCTAAGTTATAATCACCAAATACAAAAAAAAATGAAATAAAAAAGAGCAACATACACAATTATTTGAATAATATTATTATTTGATAATATTATTATTTGAATTATATTATTATTTGAATAATATTATTATTTGAATAAATATTTTCTAGAGTGCAAAACCTGAAATATAAATTTCTTTGCACCGTTGGTATGTTAAATTTCACAGAAACAGAGAAATTAGGTTTTTATTAGCAAGAAAAGTATTTTAAAACCATATAGAATTTTTACGAAAATTGTCCTAAAAAAATGACAACTAATGTATTTTAGTTCGCGGGCCACAAAAAAAGGCTTCGCGGGCCGCCAGTTGGAAACCCCTGGCTTAGACAATCTATAATAAATTATTTATATGCAGTGGTGGTCAAAATTCTTTTCATGATCACTCCCTGTAATTTATTTTTGTAGCTATGTTACCGTGATAATGACCGAAATGAAGAGAATGTCGACTTTCACCGGTGAATGTCAACAATTACATAGTCGCTCTGGTGAATGTCCGAAATATTTGTTATATCTGATATTACTTTATTCGTTGATATAATATTGATTCGATATTTTAATATCTGCTGTGCATAGATTAGGAGAAACATCAGTGTAGAGCAGAGGTCGCCAAAGTGGTCTATATAGACCCCCAAGGGTCTATTTAACAAAAGTAGGGGTCGATCTGAGACAGGGGATACAGCCCACGACAAAACTATAGCACACTCTGTATTTTTTTACGAAAATTACCAAATTGACCAATTTTGACGAAAATTAAAATTGACCAATTTTGAACCCAATATAGCGAACCTTGCAAAAAAAACACCAGGCCCACCCATCTTATTGACCAAGAAGCAGTAAATCTTTAGTTACTTTACTTATTATATCTACTTATGCATAATTACTTATTATTTAATAATAAGGTATTTAAATTTCAATATTAATATATTTTTCATAAAACTACTGTTACATAATGTTCTATTACTTTAATAAATGTTTAAAATCATAAAATAAATGTACAAACATAGTATCTAATAGAGTTTTATTTTAATTAACAGAAAATTACTTTTGCAGGGGTCGATGGAGATTTCGAAAAATTATATAGGGGTCGATAATCAAAAAAGTTTGGCGACCCCTGGTGTAGAGTATACCGGGCGAATGAATACCAACCGGGCAGTGGCACTTAATTTGACCTAGTATGTATTTCGGACATTTATCAAAGCGACTATGTGATTGTCAACATTCACTGGTGAAAGTCAATAACCACCTATTTCGGTCATTAACAGTAACAGTTATAGAGACAAATTTGCTCCAACTTTGACTTCTTGTCTATCATTTTTTTAAAATTTTAATCTCTAACAGCTGTAATGAAAAGTTGCCAGCATATAGGGTAATAGTATTAGTATTTTCAGACAAAAATGCTCGTTTGAAAAGGGGGGCAGGTCTTTAAATTGCTCAAAGGAAGTTTAATAATAAGTAAGTTTTTTCAGTAAGTAAAATAATTCTTGGACACTATTATAAAAATAAATAAAAAACTCATTTTAGTATATTTCTGAAATAGATGTTTATTATTCTATCCTGAACTACTCCAGACTAAAAGTCTGGGACTGTCTGCTGCTATGGTAACAAGCAAAAGTACATTTCTAATGGGGAGAGATAGAAGAATGAAGGTGTCGATTGGCTTACTCACGCTGACCTACGTCAAGATCAAGACAAATTTATTCACACCACATCCCTATTCAAAGTGACTTTTCCTCGTAACCACGGTACCCGCCACGACGTGTGACTGGTGTCTGGAGGAGTTCTCCTGAAAGCCGCAGCTATATCCTCGAATGTTATGTTTACGACAGTAATTTTGCAACAGTCAAATCGTTTTTGATTTCAAGTTTTACATTCTTACCTTTCGGAAGTATTTCTTTAAGTGATTTCTTTGAGGGAGAATATTTTTTTTCATCATCCAAATTTAAAAACACAGAAATCACCATAAAAAGGCAGATATCCCTTAAGAATGGTTTTTATTTAGAGCCCTTGTCAACTGCGAGAATTTTTTAACTTAAAAAGATGAGAAGTAGTGATAAAATATGCGATGAATGTTGTTGTTGTTGTTAATTTACGTCGCACTAGAGCTGCACAATGGGCTATTGGCGACGGTCTGGGAAGCATCCCGGAGGATGATCCGAAGTCATGCCATCACAATTTTGATCCTCTGAGGAGGGGATGGCACCCCCGCTTCGGTAGCCCGACGACCTGAGCGCGAAGTCGAGCACTTTACGGTAGAACAGTTTAACGAGGACCAAGGGCGCCGGCAGCGGGGTGCAAGGGGGTGCACTTGCACCCCCCTGGCTTTTTTTTTTAAAACAATTAGAGATACAGAAAAATTTTGTTATAAAATTTTTTTGTTAAACTTATTTTTATGGAAAAACAAATAATTAAGTAATTATTGATACATAACAATTAAAAAATTGTTTAATCAAACAAGAATTTTAATCGTCTTGTTTGCTGTCGCACACCCTCGGTCCCTACGCAGACTGATCCTAGTGGTCACCCACCCGCACACTGACCGTAGCCAGTGATGCTTGACTTCGGTGATCTGCTGGGAACCGTGTCTTAACGATCAGTCCACTGCGGGACATGCGATGAATGTAAACATAGAGATGTAATGGATTCTACCTTTGTAGGACATGTTACATAGATATTATATGTTGGGGTAAGGTTGACATTATCAATAACAACTCCCCCCACATTGGTGACCTTCGGAAGTTATGTGAACACGCCTACCTTGACAGAAACTCCCACTTCGATTAGAACACGCCTACTTCTATAGATGGTCCACATTGAATAGTTGACTTGCTACTTGCGACATTATTCACCTCTTCGTGCTGTTGCTTCTCAGTCTCGATCGCTCTGAACGTATACACTCGACTGCTAAAGGCAACACAGGAGCGACCGTGAACATAATACAGCTCTCACGATTAGCATCAAAAAGTACGGTGATCTTAATACAGCTCTCCCGACTTCTCACAAAGCAGCAATGAATCAACTAGTGGTATCAGTTCATCGAATTCTATCACAGATAAAGTTCTGGTGGGGGAGTACTGTAGTGTGTCTACCACTACAAGAAATACAATTCCAATTCACTAGTTTAAAAGACATGATAACTCGTTTCTTTGGAGGGGTACCTTAACATAGATGAAGGTTGACATTGTCGATATCTGCGATCCCCAAGGATTCAAATAAACCCATATTAATGACTTAAATTTAGAGAGACCACAGATAATGTGAAAAGCAAACTGAAAAATCTTACCAAATGATTAGGTACAATTTGAGCGGAGCGGGAGACAGGGTTGATGGGTGATTAAAAATGCAAAAGGTGTTGAGTAATAATAATTGTAGTGATAAAATGTGCGAGGATTAATATAAACAAAGAAATGTAATGGGTTTTATGTTTGTATAGGACATGTTAAAAATCTTATCGACTGGTTAGGTACAATTTTCCTTCGTTATCAATGTTGGGGAAGTGGGGGCAGGGTTGATATGGGCGACTAAAAAAGCTTTTAATAATTTTTTTTTCTTCTTAAATAATAATTTCATTTTTAAGAAAAGAATTAGACAATTTGATTTCCAGATTATTGATATATATTGCAGCTAAATCAAAAATGTAGTTTTTTATTTGAATAAATAAGACATAAGAAAGATGGAAAACTAAATAATTACTTTATTAAATTATGAATTTTTAAAGTTTATTTTATCATAAATTTTATGAATAGCTGCTTTAACAAATTTATTTGTTACACTTATTCATAACGTATTTTTCTAATTTCTGGAATATTCTAAAAATGCTTATATTTATCTGATAAAAAATATTAAATGAAATAAGTTAATTTTTAAATAAAGGAATCAAATTTAATTATTGTTTACATTTACCCCTACTATTAATGCATTTTTTAATTTGCACATAAAATACCGAAAGATTGTTATTGATAATTTCACAGATCTCAATGAATTTATTTTTACATTATGAACAATAAATATTTCATAAAAATATCATATTCATCATCACCTGCACCTAAAATGGTCACCAAGTTTTAGAGACAATCCAAAAAAAAATAATTCCAGACCTAAGATTTTAAAAAAAAAACCTCATTATGGGGTTTGAGGGCAATTATAATTTGTAGCCACCTCTGAGCAAGCTACTATACATACTTCATACCATGTACAAGAACCAGACCGTGACACCATTGCAGTTGACAGAAACCATATGAAAATATCACCTTAAGTTCACAACTAATTATTTCAAAGAGGTTATGGACGCATCTGTAACATTCATAACTCTGAGCAAGCTACTATACATAATCTTTAATTTAATTAATTATCCATATCATTATACAGGGGTGATTGTGAGCCCAACTCAAAAATCTGGAAAATTTCTTGAGTGAAATCATTAATGACGCATTTCAAAATATATGTACAAAATATCTTTATAAATTTAAATCATTGTTGATATTTTCAAACATGAAATTCTAAATAAATTATATGTAGTATAATTTGAATGAATAATTACTTATAAGTTCACTTTTATGTGTAATCACATTTATTACACTACCAGAAAAAAAAATTTACAAATGAAAGAGATGCTAAGAATAAATTCTAGTTCTATTATTTTTAAACAAAATATGCTAGAATTTTTATACATAAATGTGATAGATGATTTCTTGAAACTTTTGGACCTTGGATTTCAGGAAACTTCTGGATCGTAGTTAGCAAAAAAACCGGAAATCCGGATTTTTCCGGAGCGCAATCACCTCTGATTATAATTATGGATGTGTCTGTCACATCCATAACTTCTTGCCATGAACTAGGGATGTAACAAATTGTGATTTGGCAGAAAAGTAACATTTTTTGTTTTAAAAAATCAAAAAAAAAATATTATTAATTTTTATATTTAATTAGAATGAAAATTCAGAACTCAAAGAAAGCAATAATAAATTATTTTTATTTAAAAACAATCAAGTGATTTTGACTGTACCAACTCTGATTAAAAATAATAAATTGTCCGAACTATAAACAGGACTGAAAAGGATAATAGGTCAAAAGAAATTTACTGGGCTATATTTAAAAAAAAAAATCAAATTCCTAATAAGATGTAAAAAAAAAATTATAAAAATATATAAATAATCTGTATATAACTGAAATAACTGCATTTATTTAACATATGAACACTTTCAAAAATGAAAAGGCAATAAACAATTAAAACCCAATATTTTAGCATTGCCAAAAAAATCTCTTATGGAAAAGATAAGCACCAATAAGGTTGAAAAACTTGAATGATACTAGTTCAAAAAGAAAATTATTAAAAAACCATTTTTAACTTAGAACATACACTACCGGTCAAAAGTTTAGACTCACTTGTATTTATTTCAAAAATAGTTAAATGTTTCTGATTTAAACATACAATTTATCGCACATAATCATAAACAAACATCTCAAAACTCTGTTTTCTTTTAAAACTATTCTTTATTTTTTCATTTTGTATTTATTCTGTAGTTGATAACGAAATGAACGAAAGTGCACTTAAATACCTATTCTAAAACAAGTGTAATTTAGTTAAGAGTTTTTTATTAGTTCTTAGTTTATAAACAATTTACTTTTTATCTTCTTTTATGGGGTTAATTATAAGTTATGTACATGTACATGACAAATTTTAAATATTGATATAATAGCCTTAATTAGCCAGAATAACTGGTATATATTAAAAACAAGAAGAAGAAAAAAAATTTTTTTAATACAATTTATTACAGAAATATGGGTCAAAAACGAGAAATAAGTGTGGAAACACGTGCAATTATTATTGCACTTCATGCAGAAGGCTATTCAAGTAAACAAATTGCCTGTAAAACTAATGTTTCTCAGATCACTGTTGTCAGAACTGTGCAAAGGAAGAAAGAAACTGGTCAAAATAAGAGCCGCCAGCGATCAGGGAGACCTAGAATAACTTCCAAACTTGAGGATAAGTTTATCCGTAATTCAAAGTAAGCGGCAGCGGACTCGAACAGCACCAGAAATCCGTGAGGAATTGAATGCTACTCTGCAGAAAATTGTATCAGTATCTACTGTACAATGGCGACTTCGTAACTAAAAGGTTGTGTAGCTGCTAGAAAACCTCTTTTGAAAAAACAAAATAAAGTAAAACGACTGCAATGGGCTAAAAAAACATGTTACCTGGTCTTCAAAACACTAGTCAAGTTTAAGGACGAATCAAAATTTGAATTGCTTGGAAGCAAACGAAGGCAGTACTAGTTCGTTGTTTAGTTGGTGAACGTATGACAAGTCAATGTTTACTACCATCTGTGAAGCATGGTGGAGGTTCAGTCATGATTTGGAGATGTTTTGCCGGTGATAAAGTTGGAGATCTTGTAAGAATAGAGGATATTATGGATAAAAAATATTATCACAGAATATTGCAGCGTTACGCTTTTCCATGTGGACAGAGAATCGTTGGACAAGGATTTGTTTTTCAGTAAGATAACAATCCAAAACATTCATCGAAATTGTGTAGAAACTACATTACATCAAAAGAAAAGAAAAAAGTACTGAAATATATGGATTTGCCCCCTCAATCCCCTGATATTAATCCTATTAAGCTATTGTGGGATGAACTTGATAGAAATGTTACAAAAATGAGATGTACCAATCGAAACAAGCTTTGGGAATATTTACTTAGTTGCTGAAACCAGATATCAGCTGGAACATTACACAAACTAATAGAAAGAATGCCAAAAATATGTGCTGCTGTGATAAAGGAGGATATTTCAAAGAATCAAAGATTGGACAAAATTCATAAGTTATGCATAAAATTATTGTTTTTACTATATAAGCGTACCTACATTTCTCAAAATAAAGTTAATTTAATGTAATTTTCAGTTTAAAAGAAGTCATTTTTAATTGTTATTTGTCTATTTTTGAAAATTCAAGAGTGAGTCTAAACTTTTGACCGGTAGTGTATATTTATAACATATAAAAAGAAACTTATCAATCCATTTTTAATTAAAACTAATCCTTATTTATTAAATTAAATCAAATAGAATAGATAAATAAAGAATAATGCCTTTTACCAATAGAAAATCAAAAATAAATGAAGGATAAAAGCATTATATTTTTAATCCTTAGCTATAAAATAAATAAATTATCCTGAAATATGAAAAGTGTAAGGTAACAAAAATAAAGGGAGAACTTAATTAACAAAATAAAAGAGCAGCTTTTCATGAACTAAGTTATCCTAAAAAAAATAATATATAAATAATCTGTATTTAATAGAAATTAAACCATAATTAAATCAACTAAGAAACATTAAGATTGTTCATTAAAATGTTAAGATAATCAAAAATGTTAAGATTTTTCATTTAAAAAAATTAATCATAAATAAGATAGATAACTAAAAATGATAGTAAAATGCCAAATTAATTTTAAAAAATTATTGAAGTTATTATTGTTAATAACTGATGACTTAATAAAATCACCAAATTAACTAATGTAAAGCAAAGCTAACAATTAAAAAATGCAATATATTTAATACCAAATTATAAGGAAAAAAGAAAATGATAAAAAACAATAACTCATTAATTAAATTAAATAAAAACAACACTTAAAAATTACCAGATATAATTGAAAGTTAAAGGTGTGAGCCTAACTTTAAAACCCAGGATATTCTGAGATAAATTGAATTTTTTGAAAAAAAATTCTTTATTATAAAATGCATGAATAGGAAGAACTAGTTTATTAACTACTAAATTTATTGAGAACAGGAGACAGGAGGGGAAAAAACTCAAAATGAAGTAGAATCAGAAATGTGTCACTTGGTAAAAATAGAAAGCTTCAATCTGCTTCATAAAATATAGTCTGCTCTTAGAAATAATAAATGATCATCTGCTTTTATTTGTTTTGTTTTTTTTACCAAACAGAAAAAATATTAAAAGCAGATGTGATTCACCTAAGGCAAAACTTGTCAATGATATTGCAACTCTGAGGAATCAGAACTAGTTCAATTAAAAAATATTTCTTTTAAAACTACCAAATAAATAATCATAGTAGACGGGAAAAAAACTGTTTTGGTTGTAATAATTAATGTATCATCCGAAATTATAAAATATTGTCATAATAAATGATGGATGGCGAAAATTGATAAACATAAGTAGATAAAAAAATCTAACATGTCAATACTCTCAAGTTTCAAGTTATTTAAGATGAATATCCAACTGACATCACTCCAGAAATGCTTACGAGTAATAGAAGCTTGAGGATGCACTTAATGATGGTTGGTCCGGAAAAAAAAATCAGATTTTTTTTAATCCTAATTTATTCTTGCAACGCAAGTGCAAATTATGGCCAAAATGAAGAAGGAAAATCTCACATTTAATAAATTATCAAATTCCCTGACAATTCCCGTATTTTTTGGTATATTTACATTTTTTCGAATATCATTTAACCTGACAATTCCAGCAGGGGTCTGTCCAGTCATTTTGTGAAAGGTCCTGTTATTGTATAATTGTGAAAAAATTATTCATAATTTGTGAATATAAAATAAAGCGTTAAGTCACATTCTTTCAACCAGGGTCCTGCTTTTGTGAATTTGTGCAAATAGGGTCCTGTTATTGCAAGAAACCTTTTTAAGAAGATTTTAAACTGTAAATAGATACAAGATTCTGCTCAACAATTGCTGCTGCTATTAAATTAGAAATGCAATATGCAAATATTTGGCATTTAGCTTATACTGCTCAACACAGAATATTCATTTTGGATGCATAATAGAAATAAAATCACTCACATTTTTAAAAATTTCAATTGACAAATTTAAAATAACACAACTTAGTAATGTATCACTTTTAATGTGTTACGCATTAAGTAAACTTAACCCATCCTTAAATTTATAATATTTTATTTTAAAAAAATTGCCAAAAATTAATTTTTATTTACATAATATTCTATTAATTAATTTCACAAATAAATATAAATTGATCAATTATTTATTTATAAATAAAATATGATTTAATATTAATAAAAATGCACACACGATGCTTGTAAAAGTAGAAATATTTTCTTAGAATACATTTGAAATATACAGTTAGGAAAACTTAGTTTATCTCAGACCATCTTTCTTATCCCCTCCCTGGGATAGGGTTTATCCGATAACAAAAAAATTATATAGATAAACAATTTGTGAAGTGTCCGATTAAAAGATAAATTATTTTGCTACCTTGGCAATTGTAAATGTAGCAAACAGGTGGAAAAATCCATCTTCATTGTAGGTATAGTTATAGATCTATACCATGAATGGGATTTCATTAGAAAAAACCACAGTAAGCTAAGCACAATAAACAATACTCTATAGAAAAAATGCATTTTTAACCTTTTATTTTATAATTAAGAATGAATTTATTTGTACAACAAATAAAAGAAATTTATAATGTAACATCCTATTTTGTACCAGTTTAATATTCAAAATCAAAGTCAAAATAAGGAGGATCAAACACGTGAACTCTGACATAACCATCTTCACCACCACTACTATAGCTCTTGCCGTCCGGATGGAAGGCCACACTGTTAATTGGACCGAAATGATCTTTAACCCTAGCAAACTCTTCTTCAAACACTAAGTGAAAGAAACGGGCATCGAATTTGCCTACTCTAGCGGACGTGGTCGTCACATCCATGGCCTCTTGACCACCACCCAACACAACATGATCTCTAATCGGTGAAATAGCAGCAGAATTGACCGGACGTTCCGTCTTGTATACTTTCATCAAATCCATAGTCTTAGTATCAAACAGCTTAGCAGTATGATCTTTAGACGCAGTGATGAACATTGTTTGATCTTTGTAGTACTGAATGTCATTAATAACATCCCTGTGTTCGTGTTTTGAAGCCAACTTCTGCAAGGACTTGATGTCCCATTTGACTAAAGCGCCATTGTCCAGTCCTGTCAGTAAATATTCATCTAAGGGACCCCAAACAGCGCTGGTAACTTTGGGTCCTGGAACTGGAATTGAGAAGATCTGTTGAGAAGGATCCAGACTATCGACGACTTTAATTTCACATTGTTTACCCATTGATTTGTCTGTGGAATACATCAACAACTTTCCGGAGTAGGAGAAACCGCAAGTACGAACCGATGTGTCGGTGTCAATCATCGTCAAACAAGCACCAGTTTCTAGATCCCAGAATCCACATTTAGCATCAGCTGCACCAGTTACAACTTTGGTTGAGTCCCAGTTGACATCGATGCACCAAACTGCTCCGTTATGGCCATCGAAAGTACCCAGTCGCTCACCGTTGATAGAGTACCATACATTCGGTGTTGGATCTTTGGAACAAGAAAACAACAGATCACCTTCTCTGCTGTATTTGATTTGAGTGATGGCTCTTTCGTGGCCATGAAGCATAAGAGGCTTCATTGTAAGTTTAATTTGATTTGAAACAAAACTACCAACGTGACAAATTAATCAACAGTCGTCTCCGTCTGTGTTTTTATTCAGTTCGCAGTTATAGTTACTAACCGTTTGCTGTGGGACTTTCCGCATCTACGTTTTTATTACTTCAACTTTTGTGCAAGTCTTATTAAATTTACTGATTTTTATATATTTATAAATCACAAAATTTTTCTTTAAATAAATTATATGATTTTTATCCATATTGGTATTTTTTCCTTTCATGGAGCTCAGTCCGAAAAATAAAAATTGTTACCTCTAATTCAGGGCTCTAGCTACCTCTACTTTGACTTCTCATTACGTAACCGGCATGTTTATTGTGATTTTGTAACTGAAAAGAATCTGAGAAAATTGGTTAGAATTAAAATAATTTGATATGTCTCTCTTACGTTCGGTTTCCAGAAGCTTAAGTCCAATTACGAGAAATCATTCTCCCGCTTTATATTCTGCATCTAAAGCAGCATACCATCACAAGGTAAATTAAACTTATATGATTTCAAAATGTGAGAGTGAACTAGTACGCAGTAATGCTGAATTTTGAAATTTCCGCAAATTATCTAAATCATCTATCAATAACTTTTTTTTATGAATGAACTGAAACAATGAGTTCCGACTACATTCGTCATGGCGCCTAATAAATATTTAACTTGCAATAATTTTTTTTTTTAAAAAATCTCGACCAACCTCAAACCTCTTCATGTTTCTGATTTTTTTTAAATTACAAGTTTAAAATCTAATTTGATGGTTGCAGTTGATGCACCAGATCGTGATATCGAAATATACCCTTTAAAAAATATGCAGAGGTTTACCTGTTGGTCACTACCAATTATGATTTGATTGGGGATATTTTCCTATCATGATTTGGCTTGCCAAATACAATCCCAAGGTGTCAAATTGATTTCAAGCTTGAATTTTAAAATCATGTAGAGGCCTGCTAGGGGGCAGCTACGAGTTATATCCTTTAAGTTGGTCCTCTTCTGTGATGTTTATTTTTTAATTTATTGGCTAGGATTTGGTGATTATCCTGGTAAAATCCTAGTATATTTGCAAAATATTGCCAACTCCGCATTGACGTTTGTCGCCAAGAAAATTAAATGAAAATGGCGAATATATGATGACCAAATATATAGCGGGCAATGGTACTTAACTTTTTGAAAATATTGGTGTAGAGTGGCACTAAGAGAGCAAAACTTAAAATCAACTATTAAAAAAAAATTACACAGGTAGATGGCATGTCAAAATATTACCAGACTATTATTTTACTAGCCTAACATGTTTTGATGTGTCTCTATTATAAGTTTTATAAAAAAATATTGCAATATATAAACATAAAGCCATTTAATGGCACCAAACAGACATAAAAAAGAATAAAATAATTAATACATTGAAGTTACTCACTTTCCTTTAAATTCTTGCATTTTCAATAATTACACCGCACAGCTATAAAAAATTGACTACACAATTAATGTAATTTCGCTGATATACGCCTCAACCATTAAGTTTGACTTCATCAGAAATTCTGCAGCATAGCATACGTCACACAAAATTTTACTGCTTGATTGTCTGGGAAGTTAACACATCCTTTTCAAATAATAAGTTATATACAAGGTAAATGATTAGACGTTTAATAATCGTTAAGATAATTGGTATTTTCCACAAGCCAAATTTTATAGGAATACTTAAGATTTCATTATAGAAAAATATTGGATTTTGTGAAAGAATTGTTTTTAAAGTTTAGAATTATGAAGGTACATTTAAGTAACTTTGGATCGTGTTTTGAGTATAGATATTTGTGATTAGTCCTTTATAATTCCTTTTTAGATTGACCTTATGTTATACTGTATCCTTGTACATAGCTGCCTACTCTACTGTATTTTTCCAGTTTCACTTGATCTATTGGTTTAATTAAAATTCTCCTGGTTTAGAAAATTCCCTAAAATTAAGTAAATTTCCTAAAAAAATCCCTATTAAAATAGAATTTTTTTACAGATAATTGCTTGCTTGAATATTTAAATTATTACTAATGCATAATGAAGCAAACCTCATTTATAGAAATCAGTTCAATACTTTTATTGTTATGAAATGTTTAGTTTATTTTTATTAAGAACTCTCTTTTAAAATTTATTTTTAAAAAATCTTTTAAGTGTTTTTGATGAATTAAATGCCTTTAATTCAAAATTATGAGTATATGTAATACATAACATTTCAAGTATGTTTAATGTCAATTATAACTGGAAAAATATTACAGTTTTTCTATTTTGATGACTATGAAAGCTTCCTATGTTTGAAATATTTAGTACATTATGCAGCAATTATCATGAAATTTATATTATTTTGTGAAATCTACTGGATATTTTCTTATCCATGTTAGCAACTATGTTTATAACACATATTCTTATTTTTCGAGTGAAATAAAAAATTTTAAGGTGAGGATTTCTATCTTATAATCTGTTGCAGAATAAAACATCGCGGAAGGGGACCAACTCAAAAGGTATATCTTATAGCTACCCCTGTGCCAAGCACTTCATGTCTTTAAAAAATTTATTTGCAAATTCAAAATCCTTTTGGCACTTTGGCAATTATAGCTGGCTAAACAGATCATGATTTGGAAATATCCCTTTTTTAAAATTTCTCTGTGTGCGCTATGAAATTTTATTTTTCCATGTATTCTGAATAAGATTTTAATGTAGGTTGTTGATCATTATGAAAATCCCAGAAATGTTGGATCCTTGGACAAAGACGATAAACAAGTTGGGACAGGTTTAGTTGGTGCTCCTGCCTGTGGTGATGTTATGAAGTTGCAGGTAATATTTTAGACTTCTCTCAAACTTTTAGTATAGATTTCTAATACAGGGAAACCTGCATAAGTTGACCACTTGCGGTGCATTGTCCCAGTGGTCAACCTAAACAGGTAATCATCTTTTAAAGGGGATGAGACATTGTATTTTGTTTGTCATTTTTTATATTGTGTTATTCTTACATATATCATAATATTCATATATTTCCTATTATGCACCTATCAATACATATATAAAAGTAATGAATTCTTTTTTATGAGATTTTGAAATTCTAGTTAGCAAATTCTATATCTTAAATGTTATCTACAAGAATAATTACAATTTTTTATATAAATTTAATATCAAATGGATAAGCTTAAGAACACCAATATGGATATTTTGTTAGTAATGCATGTCAGTTTATTATAAATAATTTTTTAAATTATCAATACAAAAGAAGCATGTATGCAAGTAGAAAACTTAACATTTTAAAATCTGGGGCAACTCAACTTAATCGTAACCGTAACAGTTATGATCAAGAATTTGAACTCTCACTTTTCATTCGCCAGAACAATCGAAACTGTCTCTGTTGTACGATGCTCTGTGCTGATTTATATTCGCCTTTATACTTTAATATTTTTTATATTAATAAATCAAAATAATATAAATTCTAATGATTAGTCTCCTGAACATTAACCAATCACGACAAATCTATTAAACTTACAAACCTATAAAATCGACCTTTTTTTTTTAAAGAAGGCTCTAAAACTAAACTATTAAATTTATTTTACTGAAAATTTTGATGCATTTTTTATATGTTGAATTCATATAGATTAAATATGAAGCTTATCTATGTTGTTATATTGTTTTCTTATAGTATTGCATTCAAAAGAACATGTTTTGATGTGCCCACTTAACCTCGAAGTGGGGATAGTCTAAAATTATATATTTCATTAATAAGCATGTTTGAATATTGTTTTAGAAATAAAAATGTTCAATAAAATTTATTTTTATTATATTTTAAAAAACAAAGCTAATGCTGAGAAAAATATTTGATATTATTACATTTGAAAGTTGGTGTTCATTTCTATTAAAATTAGGTTTTACTTGGGATGCAGTATATTTTGTTGAACTGAACGTAAATCTGTGATTAAGGTTTTGTTCTAGTCAACTTGTAAAGGGTTTCAAATAGCATTCAATAATGCCCCTCCACAAATTACACTTATTTCAGAGGTCAACATATAGACTGGTAATCAAGGTTTTGTTCCCATTTATCATGTTGAATAAATTCAGTTTTCAATAATCAAGGTCACTGCATAGAAGCAAGACTTAAAGTTTCCAGTGCATATATTCTCCCCCCCCCCTTCATTAGATTTGAAGCTTCTCACTCTTATCTTGATACATCTTTGAGCTGATACTTAAAGCTCATAAATGCCTTCAAATACTACTTGCGTTGAATAAATGTCAAGAGGGTACTAAATTCAAAATTTTTGATGGTTTTCCATTAATGGACCAACATAATGTTGAGGATAACCATCACCCCAATGTAGGAACTCAGACTGATTTATGATGGTCCAACATAAGAATAGCAACTTGTTTTGATGGCTTGTTTATGTTCAACCATCAGAAATTCCCTCCTAGCTTCTTAGAAATCAAATGTTGAAATAATAATGANATTAATTAAATTTCACATATGAATATAGGTTTTTGACATTTTCGACATTTTTGACAGTGAGGTTTTTGACGTGACGGTTTAAACCATGGTTTAAACTGTCAAAAACTGTCACATGTCAAAAACCTGCCAACCCTGTTACAAACCTATAAAATCAAGCTTTTTTTTAAAGTCTTAACTATTAAGTTTATTTTACTGAAAATTTTAATGCATTTTTTATATGTTGAATTCATATAGATTAAATATGAAGCTTATCTATATTGTTTTCTTATAGTATTGCATTCAAAAGAACATGTTTTGATGTGCTCACTTAACCTCAAAGTGGGAATAGTCTAAAATTAGTATATATTTCATTAATAAGCATGTTTGAATATTGTTTTAGAAATAAAAATGCTCAATAAAATGTATTTTTATTATATTTTAAAAACAAAGCTAATGCTGAGAAAAATATTTGATATTATTACATTTGAAAGTTGGTGTTCATTTCTATTAAAATTAGGTTTTACTTGGGATGCAGTATATTTTGTTGAACTGAACGTAAATCTGTGATTAAGGTTTTGTTCTAGTCAACTTGTAAAGGGTTTCAAATAGCATTCAATAATGCCCCTCCACAAATTACACTTATTTCAGAGGTCAACATATAGACTGGTAATCAAGGTTTTGTTCCCATTTATCATGTTGAATAAATTCAGTTTTCAATAATCAAGGTCACTGCATAGAAGCAAGACTTAAAGTTTCCAGTGCATATATCCCCCCCCCCCCCCATTAGATTTGAAGCTTCTCACTCTTATCTTGATGCATCTTTGAGCTGATACTTCAACCTCATAAATGCCTTCAAATACTACTTGCGTTGAATAAATGTCAAGAGGGTACTGAATTCAAAATTTTTGATGGTTTTCCCTTAATACACCAACATAATGTTGATGATAACCATCACTAATTATATATTGAACCATTATATTTTTTTACAGTAGCCAACGAATGTAACCATCACCCCAATGTAGGAACTCGGAACGATTTATGATGGTCCAACATAAGAATAGCAACTTGTTTTAATGGCTTGTTTATGTTGAACCATCAGAAATTCCCTCATATTTTCTTAGAAATCAAATGTTGGAACGATCATCAACCACCCTCGTCCTAATGTACGGTTTCGGATTGAATTATGATGGTCCAACATAAATATATATATATGTGTGTGTATATATATATACACATATATTGTTTTGATGATATATTCCTGTGAACCAACGAGAAATTCCATTAAACCATCAGGGATCATCATGGATTCTTGGTCCCTGAGAATCAATCTTTTCGATGGTTTACCATCGTCAAATTTAAGTAGCATCTTTCATAATAGGGTGATGGAAGTTTGTTGCATATCAAAAGCCATGAGTGTATAATGGAAAATTTTGGATGATGGTGACCATCAATTGTTGTTAGACCATCATGAACGCACTGAAACCAACATGTACCATCAAAAATTTTAACTTGGGGAATGGTGTACTCCAGTGATTTTTGGTTGAAATCCCATATTTTTTCCATCAATTTTATGCTTTTTTTGTCATTAATTTTTTTGTTTATTTTAAACAATTTTTTATCATTGTATGCACCTTTAAAAATTTGAAAAGTGGTACTAATATTGAAAGGTTAATTGTTGTATTTTATTATGTCTGAAACCACTAGAATATTTTAATAGTTTTAAGCAAAAATATCTAGATTCTTTGAATTTGAATTTTTTATTCTAGAGAGCAGTACAAGAAAGCACTGGCTACTTTATTACATTTTTAAATAAGTTTTTAATTTTTTCCATCTGTGTTCAAGTCTTAAATTTTTTCTGCAATTTTTTTTTTTTTTTACTCAAGTTGGTTAAAAATTTAAATGATTAAAACTAATCAATTTCAATTAAGCAATAGCTACCTAAAACCCTTGCAAATTGGGTTTTTTCTTTTAAAAAAATTACAAATTTTAATGAATTTTGAGAATTTTTTTTCTTCAGTTTAATTGGAAAATTATTATTATTTTTAAATTTGGTAAAATATTGTCATAAATAAGATGTTTCAAATTGATATTGAGAGTTTTTTATTTTGTATTGTTTTTAGATAAAAGTTGACGAAAATGGAAAGATTGTTGATGCCAAATTCAAGACCTTTGGTTGTGGTGCTGCTATTGCATCAAGCTCCCTTGCTACTGAATGGGTGAAAGGAAAAAATGTAAGTTTATGACTTATGTACAACATTTTTCCTAAATGGTTCCGTTGTCGGTATACTTTCTTTAATAAATATTTCTTTTGTTTATTTTTTCTTATATATCACTTGAGCTTTCTTAGATTCAAAATCATTTTAATCTATTTTGAAAATAAAAATAAAAGTTGCTGGAGTGACAAAGTGTTATCCATTCATATTTTTGATTTCATATTTTTTTTAAAAAATAATAATATATTATGTTAAAATATATTAATAAATAAAAAAAATTCTGAATTATGTTTTTAAAAACAAAAAAAGTATTACAAATTACTGTTTATTCATTTGTACCACTTTTTTGAAATATTTGCTTTGCATTCAATCAGTTTTAAGATTTACATATATCCTCTGTAGCAGAAGTTTTTCGAGCTATCTGCAACTAAACTGTCTAGCACAAATATCTTTCTGCAAAATAATTTTAATTATAACAAATATATATGTTACTAATTTAAAATGACAAATAGGCTGTGTTTACAAAAAAAAAACTGTATAAATTTTTTTTTAATTAAACATGTAATAATTTTTAATTTTGATATTATGGATGATATTCTCTCATTTTGTTGGGGGGATGCACAAATTATTTGTGCGTTTTTTGAAAATCTTGAAATCTGTAGTAGTAATAGCCAAAAAAAGATCGCCGATGAAATCACGCAAATCAGACTCCTCAAACGCCTGTTTTGTTTCAATTTAATCGGTTGTTGTAATAAAAAATATCGGATTTAAAAACTATGGAGAAATCAATAGCAATAACAGCCAAAAATTCGAAAGAATTATAGCCTTAAAAAGTAAATACTCAAATGCAAGGTTCGAATTTTCCATATTGTGTGAAATATATCGTGATGTTTAAAAGCCATGTGAAAATCAATAACTGCAGAAAATATAATCAAAACATTACGCCCATTTACAATACTATAGGCGTAAATTGAGCGTGCCAAAAAGTGATTATTTAAATGCACAATTCAAATATTATGTGTAAATAATTGTCGAAAAGAAAAGTGAAATTGTTCTTTTTGCAAGAACTCAATAGCATTCTACGACAATGTCACCGTGGTTCTACCGCGGGGCATATATTATTTCTGTTAATTAGCATAAGCACTTGAAGGCAGTGATTATTATCCATACAAACTATACAATTTTGACTTAAAACCTATTGTATTATTCCATTATAGGAATGGTTTTATTTTGTGCTTTTTTTTATTTGATGCTTAAAAATTCTTTTAGTTGCTTAAAAGCAAAGATACTTATCAAAAATCTAAAAACAGACAACTGTATTCGATTTAACGTCCTTTCAAAAACTGCTGATTGTTTACTTCTATCAGAAGAAATTAATAGAGAAGTCTAAATAACACATCAGTGGTTGCTACTCCACAGGGAAAACCTAGAAAATATGGGGAATTTAAAAATCACCTAAAATGCAGGGAATTTTTTGTTTCTTTGTGAAACAGGAAGAATACAGAAAATTTTGTTTCTTATTTTAGTCTTTAAAAAAGGGTGACCACTTAAGGCGTAATCTATGGGATGTTTAAGGATGATATTTCAGCTATACTAAATTATTTCATTTACTATAGCATTATTTTAGTACCTATGGTAGGCTGTTCCTTTTTCTTTCTTTGAGTTTTTCCAGCAATTAAAAATGATAAATATAGTTTTGCCCAATATAGCTCACAAAAGAACACAATAATTGTTGTGTTTCCGCTTAATTTGTGTATAATATGTACAGGGAAAAAATAGTTTTTTTTCTTCCAGATTTGAGTGGTAACCTTGCACATGCTTTTTATCTCAAATTCCATTTTGGTTAACAGCCTTGCATTTTACATGTATCGTAATATAGCATTAAAAAGAGTAAATATCCATAATGAGTTTATTTGTGCAAATTAAATAAAGAAGATTAAAAGCATATTTGAAATTTTCATCCTCTGTCATTACCCTTTCTACAGTTGAATTCGGTTGAGAGAAGAGAAGCCTCTTAACCAGGGTTGGGGTTTTGGACATGGCACAAGGGTTTTACTGTCTTAAACTGACTCAAACTGTTTTAAAATCTCTTAAAGTGTCCAAAATCTTGAACATTTTTTAAAGGTAAAAATTCTATATGTGTGTAACCATTGTTCACATAATAATTACATGTATTAATAAATATTTGATCTTTTACTTTAGTTTACTTTTACTTTTTTACTTTAAATTATTAAAGTAAAATAATATAATAGAAAAAGATTAATAACTATTGAAGCTGCACTGATAACAGAGGTGAATACCTTATCCTTTAAATATGTTTTTGCATAAGGATAAATTATGCAATAGTAAAGATAATAATAAACTTTTTCAATATCTTCATTTTGTTCCTTTTTCAAAAATTAACCTTTTATTTTTCACAATATTTTTTTAAAATTTTGACATAATTTGAACAAAAAGATCTTGGAGAATTTGAACAAAAGGATTTTGGACAGGACGTTTTAAACCGTGTATTAATCCATTCTGTCCTAAACCTTGCCCACTCTGCTCTTAACAAGCTGTTATCAGGTAAACTAATTTAAATCTGTTTTTACTTAAACTCTTGTTAAACTTAAAGCGCATGACATTTATATTAATTAATAATTGTCGCGTAATAATCAACAACTTCTAGAAAAATTTATGCAATTTTATCTTATTTTGTATAAAGTTTGTAATTATCTTTGCTGTAATTTCCCTGATATTATAATGTTAGGTTTTTGAAATCTATTACATGTATATTTCAGATAGATTCTACACATATTGAAATAAATTTGTTTAAATAAAACAATATTAAAAATAATCTAAATAATTTAATATAGGGTAAATTGATACATCAGATGTTGTAGATTTTAGAATGAAATAAAACTAGAGTACTTTTTAATTATTAAATATTGTATATGGTGATTAAAAATTGATTGAATTAAGGTAGAAAAATGTATTGCACAAGATTTATTATCCAAACACAAATTTCTAATAAATATTGAAAAATGAACGGTAAAATAACATTGAACATTAACTTCATAAACTCAAATTGGAAAAGCGCATGATGCAGCTATAACCAAATTTGTATTTATTAAATTATAAAAACACAAAATTACTTAATATTAAAATAAAATATAACATAATAAATTATATATTAGTCCCCCGAAGAAATGCTGCTCTGCAAACACACAATTATATATTTTTTTATATTATATTTTATTTTAATATTAAGTAATTTTGTGTTTTTATAAGAAGATTTATTATTTATGATGTAAAATAATTTATATTTATTTATCGATTAAAATATAGGTAAATGATGCTCTCGGGATCAAAAATTCAGATATTGCTAAGGAATTATGCTTACCTCCTGTGAAACTTCACTGCTCCAGTAAGTTCATTATTATTATTTATTAGTTTATTTTTTTTACTTGCTTTAATATAAGTACCTTTGTTCTAATTTTTATACTTATGTTATATAGGTTCTATTACATATTTCCAATATATTTTTGGCAGAGAGACTATTTCTAATTTTTAAACATTATTTTCACATCAAAGATAGTGTTTGAGTGCTTTTTCATCAAACAATATCGAATAAAGCAGAAAAATTACATAACATATTGTTTGATTTTTCAAATAGACATTTTTTCATTTTCCTTTCTTAGATTGATGAACTAGGAAAAACAATATTACTACCAATCCTAATGAATTGTGAATTTCGATAAATAATCAACATTAACACTCTTTAAAAAGAATTTGTGAAAGTAGAAGAAATTTAAAAGTTTTTTTTTTTTTTTAAATGATGCCATACTAATAATTGTTGGAGTTATATAATGGTAAACCTTTACTAGGATTATTTTCAAATATAGTTATCAGATGGGAAAAAAACTGTAGATAATATATTTCTTAATCATATTATATGCTATTATCATATTGTATGTCAAACTTAACAGTAAATTTAAAGCATGGCTGCCAGCTCAACTAGATTTTCCAGTAGACTACTGGATTTTGCAAGTTTCTCCTGGTCTACTGGTTGAATACAAATTCTCCAGGTTTTTGTAAATTTTAGAAAATTCCCTAAAATTTTAAAAGTTTCTGTAAAAAATTCATATTGAAATAGAATTTTTGTGCAGATTATTGCTTTCTTGAACATTTAAATCAGTGTCACTAATACATAATAAAGCAAGTCACATTTATAAAATTCAATTAACTATCTTTGATGGATTAAATACCTATTACTATTCAAAATTATGAATAAACATAATGAATAACATTTTAAAATAATTTAATGTGAAATCATAACTGGAAAATATTGCAGTTTTTCTATTTTGATGACTATAAAAATCCCTAAAATTCGCTATGTGTGAAATATTTAATATATTTTTTTCCAGCAATTAAAATTTGTGTTATCTTGTAAAATCTACTGGATTTTTTCCTGTTTGTGTTGGCGATAATGTTAAAGCATAATTTTATGNATATTTCAAAAAACATAAACTTGTCTTCATTTTGTTCCTTGTTTAAAAATTATCCTTTTATTTTTCACAATATTGTTTTAAAATTTTGACATAATTTGAACAAAAAGATCTTGGAGCATTTGAACAAAAGGGTTTTGGACAGGACGGTTTAAACCGTGCATTAATCCATTCTGTCCTAAACCTTGCCCACTCTGCTCTTACAAGCTGTTATCACGTAAACTAATTTAAATCTGTTTTCACTTAAACTCTTGTTAAACTTAAAGCTCATAATTAAATAATTGTCACAGAGCAATCAATAACTTCCAGAAAAATTTATGCAATTTTATCTTATTTTGTATAAAGTTTGTAATTATCTTTGTAATTTCCTTGATATCATAATGTTAGATTTTTAAAATCTATTGCAAGTATAATTCTGATAGATTTTACACATATTGAAGTAAATTTGTTTAAATAAAACAATATTAAAAATAATCTAAATAATTTAATGTAGGGTAAATTGATACATCAGATGTTGTAGATTTTAGAATAAAATAAAACTAGTGTACTTTTTAATTATTAAATATTGTGTATGGTGATTAAAAATTGATTGAATTAAGGTAGGAAAATGTATTGCACAAGATTTATTATTTATGATGTAAAATAATTTATATTTATTTATCTATTAAAATATAGGTAAATGATGCTCTCGGGATCAAAAATTCAGATATTGCTAAAGAATTATGCTTACCTCCTGTGAAACTTCACTGCTCCAGTAAGTTCATTATTCTTACTTATTTGTTTATTTTTTACCTGCTTTAATATAAGTACCTTTGTTCTAATTTTTATACTTATGTTATATAGGTTCTATTACATATTTCCAATATATTTTTGGCAGAGAGACTATTTCTAATTTTTAAACATTATTTTCACATCAAAGATAGTGTTTGAGTGCTTTTTCATCAAACAATATCGAATAAAGCAGAAAAATTACATAACATATTGTTTGATTTTTCAAATAGACATTTTTTCATTTTCCTTTCTTAGATTGATGAACTAGGAAAAACAATATTACTACCAATCCTAATGAATTGTGAATTTCGATAAATAATCAACATTAACACTCTTTAAAAAGAATTTGTGAAAGTAGAAGAAATTTAAAAGTTTTTTTTTTTTTTGAAATGATGCCATACTAATAATTGTTGGAGTTATATAATGGTAAACCTTTACTAGGATTATTTTCAAATATAGTTATCAGATGGGAAAAAAACTGTAGATAATATATTTCTTAATCATATTATATGCTATTATCATATTGTATGTCAAACTTAACAGTAAATTTAAAGCATGGCTGCCAGCTCAACTAGATTTTCCAGTAGACTACTGGATTTTGCAAGTTTCTCCTGGTCTACTGGTTGAATACAAATTCTCCAGGTTTTTGTAAATTTTAGAAAATTCCCTAAAATTTTAAAAGTTTCTGTAAAAAATTCATATTGAAATAGAATTTTTGTGCAGATTATTGCTTTCTTGAACATTTAAATCAGTGTCACTAATACATAATAAAGCAAGTCACATTTATAAAATTCAATTAACTATCTTTGATGGATTAAATACCTATTACTATTCAAAATTATGAATAAACATAATGAATAACATTTTAAAATAATTTAATGTGAAATCATAACTGGAAAATATTGCAGTTTTTCTATTTTGATGACTATAAAAATCCCTAAAATTCGCTATGTGTGAAATATTTAATATATTTTTTTCCAGCAATTAAAATTTGTGTTATCTTGTAAAATCTACTGGATTTTTTCCTGTTTGTGTTGGCGATAATGTTAAAGCATAATTTTATGCTTCGTACATATTCAAATATTGTGTGTAGTTATGTTATTTATTTTATAAAGGTTTTATGTGCTCAAAAAGTAACAGAAACTTAAAAGCTCAATATATATAAGATATATTTAATAGCAAATACGGGGGAAAATATTGGTACAATTTTATAGAATTTTATAGAATACTCATTTGATATTGTATCACAGATGCTGTTGTATTATGGATTGAAAAAACAAGCATGCTTTTTAATTTATTTATTTTTTTGGACCTAGTATTATTATACAAAATTGTCTCAGTCTTGTCTGTATTGTGACATGAAACAAAAAAAAAGTGACTTTAGACACCTAACTAAATAAATTCTTTAATTGTAAAAATTCATTTATATCCTTTAATTTTTATTAATTCTGAAAAAACCTTGATGTTATGTATAGTCTGTTGTTGTTAAGTATAGTCTGTTGTTGTTATTGTTTCAAAGATGAAAGATTATTTCTGTTTAATGCATTGGTAAACAAGACATTAATTGTATGCTTAATTCAACTAAGTCTTTTAGGAATAAGGCTAGTATCTTTTTAAGAAAATTTTCTTATGTTGTTCTACATCGACAAAATTCTGAGATAAATATGTTATAAAAATAATATAATTATTTTGAAATAAATCTCATGCTTATGATTAAGTAATTTAGATTTTTTTTTTTTTTTACTTTTTAAAAAATAAATAAATAAAAAGAATCAATAAAATAGTTATTAATTTTGAGAATAATATTATTTAATAATAATTTTTCTGTAGTACCTACTTAACTATTAGTTTTTAAAGCTTAAAAGGCATCGTTTTCATGCATTAAAAACTAAAATTTGTATTCTTCCCAATTCTTAAGAAAATTTATAAAAAAATAAAATGTGCTCTGCTTGAGTAAATTTGATAACCAGCTTATCAAACAGTGTTTAAAATTTAAACTTTAAATTATCTCGAAATGGGTAAATCATTCATTCATTCATTCATTCTGGGTAAATTTTAATGAAAATCTAACCTAAAACAGCAACTATAGCAATTTTAGGAACAACAGTTATAACTTGTTACCTTAATTGTCATCCTGAAAAAAAATCATTTTTGAGTATCATTATAATTTTTTTTTTAAGTAAAAATCCATTTCTTTTTCTTCTTTTTTTTCCATTTTAATTGGTTACTTACTGCTAAATTTAAAATATGATTAATAATTTTTTGTTTCAAAAGTGAAGTTAACTACGCCGCCGATATGCATCTTGTGAAATCTTTGATTTATTCAATAATTTCTTTGAATTAATTTGTTGACATTCAACTAATATTGCAGTAAATAAACTAGTTTTTCCCCTCATGAAATTACGCATAACTTTTTAGCTCATTTTTTTTTACTGTTAGATTTTGTAGTGTGTTCTTAAATATATTTCAAGAATTAGTTTGTTTTGTTATTTATTTATTTAATAATAATTAGGAGCATAGTTTGTCTATGCTAAGAATTTCCCTTGCCATTTGTCTGGAGTGGTGGCAGTTACTATGGTTACGAAGTTTAAATATTTCAAATAGGGATGTTGGGTTATTATTTAAGATAGGCTTTGACTCGGGTCAGCGAGAGATACGGAATCAGGGGAGAAAAAAGCTCCCCTCGTTGAAATGCCCAATTTCCTGTTTTCATACCAACAAATGACCTTAGACTTCGTGTGGAGGGAGTTCTTTCATTAGACAAACTATTCAAAAAAAGCTTAATTTATTGGAACTAGTACTAATAGCACCATCTTCAAAAATTCAAATATGTCTGACACTATCAGACGAAGACAATTATTGTAAGAACTAAGCTTAATCTAACATGTATACAGCATAATTAGAATATATATAGATAATAATTATACACGAAAATGTGTTGCTGAAGATTTAAAATAAATTAATACGATCCTATGCAGTATATAAATAATTAAGAAATTATATTTTAAATTTTTCTTGGCATTTATTTTATTTTTTAAAAAAAATTACATAATTAAAATCAATTATTTCTAAATTTCAAGTCTTCATTTTCTTATATATCTGGGTATTGTTAAACAAACTTTGTTAAGGACAAATTGTAATTGAGTAAGTTTTTGATTTTTATTGTTTGTCTTCTAATTAGATTTCAGGCATGTTTTTTTTTTTTTAAATCTACAACGAAAAAAAATCTTCAGGTATTGTGATAATGATGAATAATAATCTGCAAATGCTCTGGTATTCTGCATTTCCCGCTACAATGTTAGAGGATTCCTGTTGCCAGGGAAGCCAGTTTATAATATGAAATGGAAAATAACTTAATAGCTTTTTGCTTTTATGTAAAATTTACTAAGATAATGTCTGCCAGTAGCAATGATTTAGAAAATTGGGTACCTAAGTACACAATCAACAAAGATTTTAGTAAAATACAAGATGTGAAAAACCTTTTATACTAAAACATTTTCATAAAACATATTGCCCCCGTGGCGACTTGGCAACGTTGTCACCGAGCATTAAAAAATTCTTGCAAAAAGTTTTTTTATTTGGGGAGCAAAGAGGTTTGAGATTTCTTATCTGCAGAATTTCTTGTCATATTTTTCCCCCTTTCTTCAGAATTATATTCAAAAAATGCCTTTCTCGCATATCAGAGGTGGAAAAAAACGTTTGGTTTTTTTGTTTTTTTTTTTATTCCCAACTTTCTTTTGAGAACAAAAAAAATTCGCAATGATTGGCTTTAGCTAAAATTTCAGAGTGATATTATAAAAAGTAATTCCAAATAACAAAAATTTAGAAAAGGTTAACTTTACCAATATTTTTTAAAGTAGGAGAATATTGTCAATAATATTAGAATATTTATTCTTTTATATTTTGATTTTTAAAAAAAAATTCTTACATTTATAATTTTTTTTTAAAAATGTATACTGTTCTGTTCTATACGTGAAAGCTTTTTTTTTTTTTTTTTTTTTTTTTTTTTTTTTTTTTTTTTTTTTTTTTTTTTTTNTTCTGCTACTTTAAATTAGTAACATATATATTTGCTATTACTAAAAATGTCTCTTAGAAAGGTATTAGTACTAGAGAGAATTCTTGCAGATAGCTCGAACAAATTCTGCCACAGGGTTTATTGCTAAACAATCATATTGAACATTTTTAACATCTTCCATTTGATCTTTTTTTCTTTCAATTTTTTAGTGTTCTAGACGGAATATTTTTTTTTCCAGTTTAAAATCCTGACCCAGATCAGGGATCACATATAAATATTTATATAAAAAAGCACAAAAGTAATTTTAAAACTCCAATGTTAAAGTTTATGTTAAAGTCTGTGGATGGTTTACTGAGTGTAAATATACTAATCTTTGAAAACTGATGGCATATCCATCTGCCAATGTTGTGTTTAAAAGGCAAAGTGTGAACAAGTTCTCTATTTTATTTAAAAAAAATATAGAAAATAAAAAAAAAATTATATAAAGATTAGGATATAAGTTTTCACCCAACATCACATTCATTAAAGTTTTCTGTGCTTAAATTGGGCATAAAACATTATAAACGAATAAATAAATTAAACAAGTTACTATCTTTAGAGTGTTATTGCTCATTTTGGCTATTTATTTGTTTCAACATTGAATTACATCTTTATGTTGTTATTTTGTTTTCTACTTAATATCATTCTAAATGTTTAAAAAGTCAACAATGCAGTACTGTCTAAAGGAATAACTCTGTAATATTTTAATAAACTCTTAAAAAATTTTGCAATAATAACATTTACTCTTTAAATTTTGGTCTAAAAATTAATTTTCAGGAAGCCATCAAGCCATCTTTTTTTTTTTTTTTTACCTCATTAGCACCATCTAACATTCAGCTTTATACTGTTAACCATCCATAAAGACGAAAAAGAAATAACACTTATCTAACAATATGTATATTAAAAGATGATACTTAAAAGCAGCTCATTTAAGAGCTGCATGCATTCCTCTCTTTGCTAACCAAATAAATTGTTTTAATCTTGTCATTGCTCTTGGAGAATTAAATAGTAAGTGATCATGGTTTATAAATTAAAAAAAATAAAGAAAAACTCAATTTAAATATGAATGTAATATTTCCTTATACGATAGGTCATTATAGAGCACCCTACAAAGCTCAAAATTAACAATGATCCATTGGCCCCGGACCACTAAAATTTGGCCACCATGAAATAATCATTCATGGTCCTACAGACCAGGAAATGTAATTTAACTTTAAATGAACTGGAACGGAACTTTAATTTAAAATGTATGTGAACCAGTAATATTTTTAACTTATTGTTCCTTCGGGCTAATGACTATATTTTCTTCATTTCTACCCTTGTTCTGTATAATGTATATGAAGCCATTTTCACTTATCAGTTTTGAAAATTTTAATTATTTTAGTGCTTGCTGAAGATGCAATAAAGGCTGCATTGAAAGATTACAAGATAAAGCAAGATGCTAAAGACACCTAAAGTTCCTCTTTTTTTTCTTCAATTATTGATACTGCGTCTTGTATATTTGTAGGAAATATTGTAATATAGTTCATTACATGTTGAATAAATATATATATGTGCTTTAACTTAATCATTTCACTTGTTTCTCAGTGCTTCCAAATAGATCCTCTTTTAACTCTTAAGTCTACTTTTTTTAGTTTTGATGAGTACAGAATTTTTGAGTTATTACTAGTATTAAATTTCTTAATTAACTTTTTTAATTTCAATTGAAGCTATTGAACTGGACTTAACCTTGCTGTTTTTTATTTAAAGGGAAAATTTCTGAATCATGTTCTCTCTGTCATTATAAGAAGGTATGCTTGGCTTCCTTTTTTTCAGTTATACTGTGATAAGATAAACTTATAAAAAAACCCTCCTGTGATGACTAATGTTATCAACTGAGCCGTGATAGCTCAAGGGAGAGAGCGTTTGCCTTCCAATTAGGTGAACCCTGTTCAAATCCCAGCAATGACTTGCACCAACCACAGTTCTCATGTAGAATATTCTCAGTGGTAGACGGATCATGAATTAGAAGTCCCTTGCAGTTAGAGGGTTCCTCTCCATGTGATGCAAATGCACTTTAGTTCCATCAAAAGTCCTCCACAAAGGCAAATTTCTCCTAATACTTGATCCAGGAGTTCCTTTGTCTTTTTGATTGGCTTCAAAATTACTAGGCTACAGAGTTGAACATTAGTAGTCATAAACCCAAAAATATTGGGTCGGCTCTTCAATGACAGTTATAAAATAAAATAAAATGCTATCAACTTAACTTGATATTGTCATTTTCGAATTAAAATTCATTCCAAATTCTAAGGAGGCTTCGTCTCTTTCCTCCATTGTGTTAAACTAGGCAGTTTTCTCACTTGTTACTAATTTGGTTTTCTAAAGATTTTAGTGCGCTTTTTATTCTGTTTTATTTGTTTTCAAAGAAAAATTGGTCCAAGAAAGTTAAGAAACAAGATTTCTTAAAAATGTTAGTATTGTACAAATAGAAAACAAAATTATAGCGTAAATAGAAATGGCCTAAATAGGTTTCCTTGTACACTATAAGTTATATTAAAGGTAATCATTCCTTACTCCTCTATATATGCTACCGAAACCAAGAGAATGTCGACTTTGACCGGTAAATGTCAACGAACACATAGTCACTTCGGTGTATGTCCGAAATATTTGTTATAATGATATTAATTTATTCGTTGATATTATTATATTTATTCGATATTTTAATATCTGCTGAGGATAGTTTAGGAGAAGCATCAGTGTATAGTATACTGAGCAGTAGCACTTAAATAGACCTAGTATATATTTCGACCATTTACCAAAGCGATTATGTGAACCTTTGCCGTTGGAAGTCAGCAACAACCAATTTCGGTCATTCACAGTAACATAAGGCGTAATATCATTGTTAGCAATAAAACCAATGAAATAAAAAAAACAGGTAACATTAAACTTTTATTTTGATCTTATTGAATTGATCCCAACAATATCACAGCCTTTAATTTTTTTCTTTTTTCGAATGCATATTAAACAATGACGTGCTTATAATAATTATTTTTTTATCAGCTTCACATGTCTAAGCAATCTAGGAATCTATTAGGAAAAAGTCCAACTGTAACTCCGATAATCAGATTTGGCACACTGAGGATTAATAAAATGCTTCTGTTCCACATAATCAGTTTCTGAAAGAAAAAATATAATGAGAATTCTGAATGTAACCAAGACCATTCTGTTAAAAATTATTCTAAATCTTTTTGATAAAATAACGAACGTAAAAGAAAACATTTCAGAAATTACTGGGTTTTTTTTCACTATATCAATATTTATTCAAATAATGAGTATACTTCGAAATTTAAATTATTAGTCGGACAATTTTTTGGAGCGTCTCTAAGCAATTGCCAAATTTACAAAACATAATTTTATTTTTTAAAAAAAAACATTCATATGAATCAATCAATGCATGATTAAAAAGCATTTAAATTTCTAAATAAGCAATCAAGTGTATATTTACAACAATATTTTTTTTGAGTTCTTATTTACTAAATCTTTGTTTGAACTTACTTGGAAATCTGCTAGTGCAGCTGCTAACAGTCCGAAACACAAGCCAAGTCCTATTGTAATTGATTTACATTTTGATTTTTTAGAATTTAGTGGTTGATTTAAAACGTGCAACAATAAAAGAGTCCAGGCAGTGGCAGCAAAAAACATCTCAATAAGATATGAAGATCGAGATAGCTTTGGCACATCTAGAAGACAAAGATATTATTAAATCTGATTTTAAAAAATGCAACAAAAGAAAGCTACTAGATGTGGTTAACATATGTTTTTTTTTAAAAGAATACCATATAATTTCAATTTTAAAAAAAAGCTTCTGTTTTAATAAATGGTATTAGATTTCCAATAAAGCTTTGGGGTTTGGCTAACCCTGGGAATTTATCTTGATTTTCTTCTCCATACAGCGCAAATGTTTCGTTAAAAAGACCATCACGAAGATTAGCTTGATCCTGGAGTTCCTTTGTCTTCAAATTAAAAGGCTCAAAGTTGAATATTGATAGTCGTAAACTCAGAATTGGACCGTTTATTCAACGCCGATTATTTAATAAAATATTCACGTCAACAGTGAAGTCTAAATAAAATAATCGTACCCCGGCTCCGCCAGAACCGAAGTACGATGATCTAACCACTAGGCTACCGTGGCCCTTTAAAAAGTTATAAAGTTTTATTTCATTTTAAAATTTTCAGCTTTAGTTCGCTACCGTTAAAAAAAAAAAAAAAAAAAAAAAAAAATTTTACACAAATATGGCCAAATAAAGAATAACATGGCTAATCTTACAGTTTATACTGAGATATTGATCTTGTTTAGTTTGTTTTAGACTGACGACCTGTTAGAATTTATAAATTGCTGAAAACTCTTATGAATGGTAAAATTACGCGTTAATTTAAACACAAATCACAATAATAAAACTTCCTGGAATATTAGGCCTGTTCACACAACTCCTCGTAAGCATAACATAAGCGGAGGGATACACCGGAAGTTTTCTAAATTTCTTCTGGTTTTAGGAAGCTTGTTATTGTTTACATTCAGTCAACCATATCTTTAAATATAGTAATAGGAGGAATCATTTTAAGTATAGTGTGTCTGCGGTAAGAACTCCCCCCGCCACAAAGTCTAAGGCCGTCTGCTGCTATGGAAACAAGAATAGCGCATTTCAGGGAGGGTAGCTCCTCTCCCTCTAGTGTTAACACAATAAGGGCTGATTGTGCTCCGGGAAAAAATCCGGATTTTTCGCTAACAGTGATCCGGATGTTTCCGGAGATAGAAGGTCCAAACGTTTCAAAAAATCATTGATCACAGAAGTTTCCGGAAATCAAATTTTCAAAATTAGAACTTAAAAACACAGTTTATTTTATTTGTTTGTAAGGGAGAGCCAGAGAGATACTTTATAAGCTTACATTCATGATTAATATTCATTTTTTTTATCAGTAAAGTGCTGAAAGGAATATTTTTAAAATATAATTAATTTAATTATTATAAGTAATTCATAATTACTCCACCACTTACCCAATCCTGAGTAATCTTGCCATAATTTGTTTACGTATCGATGTTTTGTTTTTATAACATTTGAATCTTTAGGGTTTACTATAGGGTTCTTTAAACTTAGAAATACAAATAGAGGTGAAAGATAATTTTGTCATGAGAAAAGTTTCTACAGCAGCATCTTCGAACAAAATGCAAATTTAGAGCTGCCAATCCGGAAATTTTAGCTCTGCGCAATATTCTAAATAGTTGTAACATAACAAGCAAAGAGTCGCGATGGCTCAGGGGATAGAGCGTTCGCTTTCCAATGAGGTGAACCGGATTTGATATCTAGCGATGGCTGGTCGATATGAATTTCACATCCGGCTTGCACGGACTACAGTGCTGACGTAAAATATAGTCAGTGGTAGACGGATTACGGATTGGAGTCTCCTTGCTGTCAGGCTAACCGTGTGAAGGTTTCGTGGTTATCCTCTCCGTGTGACGCAAATGAAGGGTTCGTTTCATTAAAAAGACCTCCCCGAAGACAAATTACTCCCAATACTTGATAAAGGAGTTCCTTTGTCTTCTGGATTGGGTTCAAAACTACAAGTCTACGAAATTGAACATTAGTAGTCATAATCCCGAAATTTCGCCAGCATTTAACATCGCGGCATACATTTAAGATCTGTCCTTAAATGCCACGATGATTGGCATCATTTTTAATTACATGTAAAAGCATAAACTTTGCCCATCAATTGATGGATTTGAAAGGTCTGCGAATTCAATCCAGTCCCACTGAACAATGAAACTGGTTTTTTATTTATTTATTTATTTTTTTTGACTCCGGTAAATGATTGGTCATAGTTTGAAATTTTTTTTTTCCTAGCTTAAATCTGTGACTTAATGAAATGATGTCAATCATCTTCATTAGATATCTTTTTATTGAATTTTTCGTAAATAGCTATGCTTATATGGATCAACCACTGCCTATACGTACCGGCTTTTTCTCTCGAATACATTACTATCAGAAATATGGATGTGCATGATGCTGCCAGTCCCCACATTCTCCTGACGGGAAGAAAGTAGGCAAAAAATAGAAGTACAAGAGCAGCGGCAACTTCTGTGGTGCCGGACAAAGCAAAATGGGAGACCCTTTTTTTCTGCAGCCAATCAGTTAGCCATATGGATGTGAAATATACAAAAGATGATAGAAACCTATAAAAAAGAAGACATGATTTATTATTATAATTATGGTTTATCTAGTATATTTAAATAAAAAAAATAGCCAGTCCTTCATTCGTATTTTTCCCAATGCCCACTACATTTAGCAACATATGGTCTCTTTTTCATGGGCACCATATAAGATTAATCAACATCACCCCAGCAACACAAGAAGAGAGAGAGTAATTACATCCATGCCTGGGATCTTCTTGGTATGAGGCCTTGTTCACCATATAGGCATATATAATATATTAGTATAATTTTTAAACATTACTAAATAGATTTTTTTTAAATATATGTATATGTTACTGGGAATGACCTAAACTGGTGGTTGTTTACTTCCACCAGTGAATGTTGACAATCACCTGATTGCTTTGGTAAATATCCTTAACATATACTAGGTCTAGTTAAGTGCCACTGCCCGGTATGCCCTACATCAATGTTTTTTTAAGGTCGAGTGCCACTGCCCAGTATGCATTTAATCGGTACTTCGACCTCTGATGTTTTTCCTCAGCAGATAATCGAATAAATATAATAATATCAAATTGGATCCACCAAAGCGACTGCGTGATTGTTGACATTCACCGGCGAATGTCGACATTCGCTAAATTTCGGTCATTCACTGTAACAAATACATTAATATGCGAAGAGGAAGGATTTATAGTAAGTTCACTTGACTGATTCATTACTTTTATGTTGTCTGAGCAAAGATTCCATATTGCTCCGCTGTGTTGCAGCCAAGTTTATGTATGATTCTAAATTAAATGAATCTGATTTACCTCCATTTGTCTCATCACACAGGTGAATGATTCTTATCAAACGCTTCTTTCATACGTTTTTGTATAGAACCTCAACGGTTAAAAAATTAGTTTTTGTTTAACCCTTACCGGAACAGCAAAGCAGCACATTAACGAGTGTGACCTTAAACAGTATAGTTTGTCTAAAGTAAGAACTCCCCTAGACATTTGTCTGAACCAGTGGCGGTGACTATGGTAACGAGGTATAGCTTTTTCAAGTAGGGGTGTGGGGTCAATATTTTAGGAGAAGTTTTGGTTTAGGTCAGCGAGAGAAAGGGCTCTTTTTTTTTCTCGATCTATTGTGTTAGCCCTAGAGTGAAGAGAAACTACCGTCCCTGAAATGAGCTATCCTCGTTTCCATATCAGCAGACGGCCTCAGACTTTGTGGCGGGAGGAGTTTTACAGTAGACAAACTATACATTCTAAGTGAAACGACATATCCTTTGTTATTTAACACTTTCATCGCGGAAATGACGCGCCTTTGTCCCATCCTCTGTGCTTAGAGTTCCCCCCGTAGTGCTAAAATTGAAACAAAACTCAAATTCCTTTCAAACGTGTTTATTTTACTATAAAAAATAATAACCTATTGAAATCAATAACCATATTCCCTAACGCTACTATAGAACTCAGCTAATATTTTTGGAAGACGAGTTATCTCGTCCTTAGCGATGAAGGAGTTAAATATTGGAGGTTGTTAAACGTTCAATGCAATTCTTGCAAAAAAGAGCGATTTTTAGTGGTTTGTAACATTTGTTGAATTTGTGTCCCGGAAAGTGTTGTTTACAACGCAAAATTATTTTATAATCGTCGTTGAGCAGCCGACTCAATTATCGTATTAAGTTTGTATCGGTAAGACGTTCCCAGTAGAACAACGAAGTCAAGCACCAATGGCTGTGATCAGTACTTTGATCAGCCTGCGTTGGGACTGAGGGTGCGTGGAATCGGTCTTCGTTAAACTGTTCTACCATAAAATGCTCGACCTCGCACGCAGGTCGTCGGGCTACCAAAGCGGGGGAGCCATCCCCTCAGTAGAGAAACAAAATTGTGAGAGCATGTTTTCGGATCATCCTCAGGGATGTTTCCCAGACCGTAGCCAATAGCCCATTGGGCAGCTCTAGTGAGACGTAAACAAAATACCAACCTAGACTAAATTATGTTTATAAAAATAAAAAACGGCTACTTACCCCATGATAAATAATACAATGCGCTCGGTGGTGTGACGATAGTTTTCTATTTTCCAAGTAAAATTGGATTCATTTTCTTCCTGGAATATAAATTATTCGAATAACCGAATAAAAAAATCAAGAGTTTCAAAATTAATTAGCACTGTAGTTCAGAAACAACGCTTCAGAAAATTCGAAACGAATCTATATTATATGAAACGCTAATACGTACGTATGTATGTATGTTTCAATAAAACCGATGATATTTCTTTTCTCGCGCTGGCAACAGTTTTCATTTTTAGTTGATTGGATTCGGCGCGCAGATAACAATAACCAGAGTGAGCATTATCAGGTTGTTCAATTCAGATTCATGCATAAGATATTTTTAGCTATATTTTATTATTGATTATAAGTGATTGGAGCTTCTTTATCTCAGAATCAATGATTATAAAACTAGTCTTCGTGGAGAACTTTTTGGTGGGACTAACCCACATTTGCTTTACATGGAGAGGAAAACCACAAAAACGTTTCACGGTTAGTCCGGTGGTAAGATGATTCTAATCCATGATCCGTCTACCACTGGGGATATTTTTACGTTAGTACTGTGATTGTTACGAGCCGGGAGCNCCATGTACAATCTAAATAGCTAATATACTTTTTTAAAAGCCAATAAGAACATTGGTAGAATTCTTCTACATAAGTACAATACTATGTCTTTGATGATAAAATACTATGTCTTTGATGATAATATATTATGTCTTTGTGCTAGAACATTGTGCTCATTGGCGAGCGAGCGCAGCGAGCCATGGTTCACGGCGTGAACCACATAGGATTGCGTAGCAATTCTCGGGGATTAGCGAGCAGGGGACGGATCCTCCTAGTTATAGATATATTTATATACTATGAATGGTTGACTGTGTAAAGCTAAGAGCCGTGTAAACGCTAGAGGTTAAAATTCGTCGTAAGACTTCTGAGTTACTACTTCCGACTGATTTTTACGCCCAAGCTTGTGAAAACGCACCATCCAATATTATTATACATGTAGTGTTTTCAATATAACATGCTTTTTCAATTTAACTTTCAACAAACAACAAATGAATTCGAAGAACCTCGCAAACTTGCCGTAAATGCTACCCAAAAAATAACCAATGGCGTTATTTTACACAAATATAACCAAATAAGTGATAACACTCCAAAAATGTCTAACCTTATACTTTATTTGTGTTGTGATACTAATTTTGTTAAATTTGTCTTAAGCTCACGACCTGCTAGAATTTATAAATTACTGAAAACTCTTATGAATGGTAAAATTACGCGTAAATTTGAACATAAATCTCAATAATAAAACTTCATAGAATGCCAAGCCTGTTCACGCATCGTCTCATAAGCATAACATAAGCGGAGGGATACACCGGAAGTTTTATAAATTTTTTCCGATTTTAGGAAACTTGTTATTGTTTACATTCAGTGAACCATCCATTTACACTTTATTAAAGTCCTTACCAAACATAAATACTTAAGTTGTTATTGTACAAGTTACATTCAAAAAGTTCGATGCTGCTAATTTCATGAAGCAAAACAAAATATCTTTATTAGCTTTCATTCTTAGCTGCAACACACTTTTCACATCGAACTGTGCAGCTGCTTGAAATTTGCAGCACATGCTTCTTTCGGTAGATCGCACACTTTGTCACATGATCTGCGAAATGTCAAAAAAACGTCTTCTAATGTGTTTAACGTGTCCCGCAGTGGACTGATCATAAAGACACGTTTCCCAGTTGAACACCGAAGTCAAGCATCACTGGCTGCTGTCAGAAAGTGGGTGGGTGACCACTTTGATCAGCCTGCGTAGGGACCGAGGGTGCGCGGTATCTGTCCTCGTTAAACTGTTCTACAATAAAGTGCTTAACTTCGCGCGCAGATCGTCGAGCTACCAATGATAACCTTTTGTTGTGATAGCAAAGAGAAAAACCATGTTAATTGAGAGAACGAATGTCTATCTAGAATCTTGATAGTAACATAAATGTGATCTTCATAGTAACATAAATAATAACCTTTTGTTGAATCAGAAGATGTGGTGAGAATTGTTCGACACCTTGCAAGGAATAGCCATTGCACCTAGCTGCTTTTCTCATCACTGAGTGTGCCCTCGGCCACAAACCTCTTGCTGCATACGATTCGGGTGTTTCATTCAGAAAGCTAAATAACAATAATATGACTGCATTATTTTAACTGCGATAACAAAATAATTATAAATATTCTTGCAGTGTTAAAGGGAATTTTCATATAAATTCGGTATCTCCACGTTCGAATACGCCATCTGAGGAGAAGACCCGGTTCCATGTCTTGACCCTCTCCTTGTACTACTTGAATGTACTACAATATTTTCCCTTTTCCTTAATATTTTTCGTATTTAATAGTCAAAAACATTTTTTTTTTAAATTCCCACAATGCTATCTTTTAGAAACTATGTTTTTTTTATTTCCATATAGTTTCCCAACTTAAAAGTTTTTAATCTACTTGAAAATCAAGACAGAAACTAACGTGTTTCCTTCTCCTACGACTCTCCACACGCTAATGGTGAAAGCAGGCGAAGTGTTGCCATAGGTAAAGACTTCTGCTTTAGCGCCACCTGTAGCCCATTTCGATCGCCAATTATCGAAGTCATTTGACTATTATCATTCAATTAAACCGTAATATTGTGGTTGCCAATGGCAACCAGTTGTTTGCACCATTTTACTTTGAAATTAAAAGGATTCGAATGGGTTGTTTCTAGTAACTGATTGGTCAGTGATGAATTTTGAATCGGCAGAAGTGACGTCATTTTCGTCATCTCTGTATGACACTCTCATAGTGAACCTCCCAAAAAATTTGAAATGTTGATAAAATAATAATTAAGGTAAGAAAAATATTTTTTAGTTTAGTTTTATTTCATTTTGTGACCGGCTTTGGAGAGCCGACCTACTTATGGGTTTACCACTATCAATGCTGAAATCCTTAACCTTGTAATTTTGAAACCAGCCCAGAAGGCAAGTGAACCCCTTGATCAAATATTACAAAGAAACTAGCCTTCGAACTAGACTGAAACATTTTGATGGAGCCAATTGGCATTTGCGTTACATGTAAAGGAAAACCACGAAAACCATGCAAGGGGATTCAAACTTATGATCTATCCACCTCTAAGGATATTTAACGTCAGGACAGTGGTATGCGACTCGGGAACAGAATTCGCATTCACCAGCCATCCCTGGGATTCAAACCTTGAGCTTTTTAGTTTGGTTGTTACAAGAAAAATCTTACCGTTAGGATCGAAGGTCGTTATGCTTGTTTTAATTCTGTGTTTAAGATCGTTTTAAGTTATTAAACGTCAACTGTTTTATTTCAAGAAGACATTTTTATGTAAAAAAAAAAGGTAAAAGTCAACATATTTGTTCATATCTCAGCAATTTATATCAAAAAACATCTTCTCCTGAACGTGTTAACTACTTAAATTTTTTGCTCCTTATTAATTACTAATAATCTCACAAGATGGCAGCATAAGTACAGATAACAGTTCATGTCACTGATTGAAAAGATCATCTAAGTAACATATAATGTAAATAAGTCTTGATACTTACCATAAAAGAACTAAAAGTACAAAGCAAGGCACAGTTATGGCAACATTGTAGAGAGTCCAGCTAGGAACAACTATAGTAATTAGGGGCAATATGAAATGCGCCAAACCCCAACCAACATGTGCAATGTAGAAATATAANACGAAACAAGGTGCTATAAATTTTGAAAGTATGAACATACCTCATCATAATATTTAATGTGTGACTATAGAATAAGATGACGTTTGATGTCTAACTATAGAATAAAATTATGTTTATTATTTTACTATAGAAGAGGGAATAATGCATGTTATTTGACTGATAAGTGGGACAATGATGTCTGACAATAAAGCAGAATAATGTTTAATGTCTGAATATAGAACAGATTTATGTTCGATGCCTGACTAACTATAGAATGGAATAGTTTATGATTGACTGTGGAACGGAATAAGGTTTGATGCCTGACTTTAGAACAGAAAAATGTTTAATATCAACCGATAAAACAAATTAATGCTTGATGTTATAGAACGGAACTATGTTTGGTGTCTGATTATAGAATAGAATAACATTTAATGTCTGATTAAGAAGGAGATATATGATATCTGACAATAAAACATAATAAGGTTTAAGGTCTGATTATAGAATATGTTTACGTTCGATGCCTGATTGACTATAGAATGATATAGTTAATGACTGACTTTAGAACAGAAAAACGTTTAATATCTGCCGATATAGCAATTTTATGACTGATGTTATAGAACGGAACTATGTTTGATGTCTGACTATAGAATAGAATAATATCTAATGTCTGATTAAGAAGGAGATGTATGATGTCTGACTATAAAACAGAATAATGTTTAAGGTCTGATTATAGAACGGATTTATGTTCGATGCCTGATTGACTAGAGAATGGAATAGTTTATGATTGACTGTGGAACGGAATAAGGTTTGATGCCTGACTTTAGAACAGAAATTGAAAAAATAATAATGCATTAAGGCGTGAAAAATATACGTACAGGTAAAGGCAGCAGTGAGATAAACGTTGATAACTCCAATGCTTATAACAAATTTTAAAATAAGATAAGGACCCACAGCAAAGGCCCAGATTCCTGCTAAAGAACATGCACACAGGAGAAAACAACTAGTCAAGGACACGGACCGTCGTCCGTACCTGAAATAAGAATTTATTTTTTAAAGATCAGTTTTTAATAATTAAAGCAAACTGGAATAGTAATGCACAAAGTTAATTAAAAGTGGTTTATTTTTTTCTTTTGCCTTCTGTACTACGATATTTCCAAAACGGAATTCATTAAAAAATCGTATATTTAAAATTTGATTTCTCAGGAAGTATTCAAACGATTTTGTATTTTGCCATACAAAGTTTTATTCTTTAAAATTATGTAAAAACCTAATGCCTGACAATTAAAATAAATTATTCACTATCATTACATTAAAAATAAATAATTGTTAATTACTGTATTTTGTATCTAATTATATTTGGACAAACGATTTCTATAAATGAGTGCATAAGTTTTTCAATTCGCAGAAGAAGCTTGCGAAATTAGCAAAGGTCCAAATTTATCCAAGGTCCCATTGAGGGGTTCAAATTTTCGACAGCTCTCCTGGCCAAACTATTGGGACTATATGTCCCGAATTGCCGCTATCGAGTCGCGATGGATCAGGGGATAGAGCGTTTTCCTTGCAATTAAGTAAACCGGGTTCGAATTCCAGCAATGACTGGTCGATACGAATTCCGCATCCGGCTTGCATCGACCACAATAATGACGTAAAAATATCCTCAGTGGTAGACGGATCATGTGTTAGAGTCCCCTTGCCGTCAAGCTAACCATGGGAGGTCTTCGTGGTTTTCCTCTCCATGAAACCCAAAAACAGGTTAGTTCCATCCAAAAAGTCCTCCACGAAGGCAAATTTCTCCTAATACTTAATCCAGGAGTTCCTTTGTCTTCTGGATTGGGTTTGAAATTCCAAGGCTACGGAGTTGAACATTAGTAGTCGTAAACCCAAAGAATTGGGTCTACTGTTCAACGGCGGTTCTAAAATTAAATAAATTGCCTCAATCTTTCATATCTTGAGGGCCAGAAATCCAAATCCGTCGAAAAAAGGGAAGAATATTTATTCAGGGAAAATACGTTTTTGTGTCCATTTTAACTTAAAATATCTTCTACACCAGTTTATTAACATATTTAAGATTAGGCTCTCTAACCATTAAAATTAATTCTTAGTACGTGAAAATCCGATTATTGCATTCAAAGTTATTTAAAGTGTTCTTTTTTTATATTTATTTTGTTCTTTTCTTTTCGCATTGTACATAGTTGAATCATAACAAACAATAATGAAAAAATTTAATAAAAAAATTTTTCGCTTATTTACAATATCAGCAAAAGAAACGTGAAGATAGAAAATTGATACGAACAAAATTAAACTAAAAACTCGAATTAGAAATAATCTGTTTAGTTTTAATTTTTCCTCACCTGTTTAATAAAGGATAAGTGGCAACAGTTGCTATCAAAGCTCCTATAACAAATAAGCATTTGGCATAAAAAACAGTTGCTACGTTTGTGCAATGCAAATTTTCCTAAAAAGAGAGAAAGTCTTATAGTTGCAATTTAATATGACAAAATAACAACAATATTCTATGTAGTTTATTATAAGAATTGTATAATATGCAACGTCATGATTAGTGAATTTTTATTTCGTTGACTACATTTTGACTATCATAGAAAAATTTTTAGATAATATATTAGCAACAATTAAAATTTGGAGATTTTTTCTCTGGGTTAACACTGTGTTTAACTTTTTGCTTACAGCTGGTACAACTGATGGTTTAGAATAGCATCAGGCGTCATAGGTAAAAGGTTAAAAACTGTAAAACACTACTAAATTTACTGATTAGCTTTTTTTTTCGAAAGAAATCCGAATTTACTTATTTATTTTTGCCCATGCAAGCTTGTGAGCTCATTACAAAGACGACTTAAAAATCGTCTTTGTTGTAAATTGACGCAGATAGTACAAAATTAGAGAAGAACAGCACAAAGATATGTCCAGAGTTACGGCGGGATTCGAACCCGCTCTTCTATGCTACTGAGCCTTTGTTGCTCGACCAGATCACAGAAGTTATGAAATTATCATAAATGTTCTTTAAAAGACTAAATAGAAACTTTGTTAAATGTAATTGCAGACAAGCCAACTTTTCTCGGAAAGCATGCTTTATGTTTTAATTCTTAAATCAAATTATTTTGACCTTCTTTTTCTTCTATTGGAATGATAGCCCTTTGTGGGTCGGAGCCTTCCCTAGACCCTTCCTCCATTCTGATCGCTTCTTTGCGATTGTTCTCTAGTTAGTAGTTCCGAAAAAATTCATTTTCTATTCCGAAAAAAATTAGACATAGCAAGGTTTTGAGAAGAAATCCTTCGACATAGGAATTCAAATTAACATTAGGTAGATATAGAATGCCAAGAGGATTTTTTTTTTTTTTTGACATAACAAGGTTCTCAAGATATCGAGCGTATACTGTACTAGCAGAAATTAAGAAAGGCTTCTAAAAGTAGTCTTTTTTTTCTTTTTTTTTTTGCGCAATGCACTTATTGTCACTATAAATTTAAGTATGTCTGATTTATTTTAAAACATGTACACTTATCTGAGGCGTCGAGAATAATGGCAAAACTATTTATAACCTCTTTTTAAAGTGACGAAACAAGGTGCTATAAATTTTGAAAGCATGAACATACCTCATCTGCTATCTCTAATGCACTGGTGGGCAGAGGTGAGAAACAGGGATTACTCAATTCGTCAAATGCGGCATTTGTTCTGTTGTCGCATCTTGTTAAAATATTACAACCTATTGATGATGTTGACACATTGTTCTCCTCTAAAGAGCAAATACATAAATTATAGAATTAAAAGACAAGAAGTTGTTATTTAAAAAAGGTTACATGTTGCTGTGATAAAGACATTTTATATATATCATAATAAATAAATACAAAAAGGACAAAAAGAAAAAAAAATCCGAATTTTTTTTTTCTTTTTCCCTTTTTTAATTATTCTGTTATTTTTTTCCATGTCTTCTCTACATTTTGAACTTATTTTATGAGTTCTATTTACATGCAAGTGTTCGTTACTTGAGAAAAAAAAATTTAATAAAAATCCGGAAAATAAAAGATATAAAATTTTTTTGCATTAGCTCACACGATTATATCAGCAAAAAAGAGTGCGTTCTAATAGTGTATCGATATAGCCAAAGCAAAATATATCAATACAATAGTGTGAGGAGCACTCAAAAAAATTTTTTTTTTGAAACAAATAGAATAAAACACATTAAGTAAAAATATTAAGTAAAAACAGAAAGTTTAAAAAAAAAAAAAAAAAAAAAAAAACAGTTACTGATTTAGTTATTTACTAGTTAGATTTACATAATTTATAAGAATTTTCAAACTTTCTTTAACAACCTAAATACTTTATGTTTCATTTTTAAAAATTTTCTTTTTTAATTGACCTAGCAGCAAACAATAATACATAATATAATAAATTATAGAATTACTTTGGGCTGTCCATCACAGCATATACGAGTCGTGTTTTTTAAGTAAGTACCGTTTTGCTGCACCGCCGCCGCAGCGTTGCGGTCGGCGTTCTGCGCATGCGCACTGGGTACCTACATCTATTGCCCACGCACTGANCGCAATAAATGAAACTTATTGTATATATATAATATATCATAATAAATAAATACAAAGAGGACAAAAAGAAAAAAAAATCCGAAATTTTTTTTCGGATTTTTTTTTCTTTTTCCTTTTTTAATTATTGTGTTATTTTTTTCTATGTTTTCTCTACATTTTGAACTTATTTTATGAGTTCTATTTACTTGCAAGTGTTCGTTACTTGAGGAAAAAAAATTAATAAAAATCCGGAAAATAAAAGATATAAAATTTTTTTTGCATTAGCTCACACGATTCTATCCGCAAAAAAAAGTGCTTTCTAATATTGTATCAATATAGCCAAAGCAAAATATATCAATACAATAGTGTGAGGAGCACTGAAAAAAACTTTTTTAACAAACAGAATAGAACACATTAAGGAAAAATATTACGTAAAAACAGAAAGTAAAATGTGAAGAAAAAAGAGAACAAATCATAAAACGAAATCTATAAAGCGATTAGCGAATTCAAATAAACTTACATGAACGGGAATTTTTTTAAGAATGTTACGAAAATATTTTGAAATATTAATAAATAAAATTAAACTAAATATACCGTTAATCTTTGAGCAAGAGCATACAGAATGAGATATGAGTGGTAAGGTGGAAAAGAGATGCAGGGAGGTGCAGAATGACGCAAGGAAGAATATTGTCCAGTGACGTAATTGCCATGGTCCATGACCACCGATCACATCTATGACTCTCTGTCCTTCTTTCTTGATCTCTTCGTTGAGACAAGTACCAGTTTCTGCGCTGACGTCATCATCGTGCGCCTCTTGCATTCTGAAATATAGTACCATATAATGAATTCAAGCTAATGCAAGTGAATACAGTACAGGTTAACCCTATCCTCTTCTACTCAGTTATATAGGAATGTGCTACGATATTTTCCCGTTTTAATATTTTTTTGTATTTAATTGTCAAAAAAGTTTTCTAAAATTTCCTCAATGTTTTATGTTTAATGTAGTTTTCAGTTCCATATAGTTTCCCAACTTAAAAGTTTTTAAACTATTTGAAAATCAAGACAAAAACTAACGTACTTCCTTCTCCTATTACTCTTCACACGCTAATGGTGAGAGCATGCGAACTGTTGCCATAGGTAGAGAGTTCTTCTCTACGCCACCTGTAGCCCATTTCGATCTCCAATAGTGTTCAGAGGTTCACTGACTTTGTTCATGGAAACAAAGGGAGTCGGGGGCGGGGGAATGAAATGTAACAGTACGTCTGTAGCGAAAGCTGCATAAATTTTCATGTAGAAATTTTGAAATTTATTTAGAAAAGTCGCCAACAAATGGAGAGTTCTGAGTTCTTGAAAAGAAAACAAATGCTATAGTACTATATTCTAACCTGTAATATTCCGGTACCAGAAATACATGATGTTCAATCTATTGATATATGCATAGTTTTAAATTCCTAACATGATACAACACTTTTTAACGACCAAACTAATCGATCTGGTCATCGATGCTTTGCAGCGCCATCTGTCGGTAACTTTTGTAACTAAATTCCAAAACTGATGCACAGAGCTTTTACAGCTTTTTCAATCAACATACATGTTGTATTTCTCTATAGCTCGTTGTTTTCGAGATTTTTAATTTTGAAATCAGTCAGTTCATCGTCAGACACCCGGTATTTATAATCTTAGTTGTAATCTTTTACAATATCACAGTATCCTAGATGTAGTTCAAAGCTTTGAAAAGCGTAGTATCTGTGAATTATGTTCAAATTACGACACTGAACTAGATAACTTGATCTTTAGCTGTGTGATTGTGTCTTCCAGTTGCTTATAATTGAAACGTCAAGAAATGGTAGGTTTTATCAATAAGAAATAGTACTTGAACTTTTGCATTAAATTATTGATGACCAGTCACTAAAAGTGGTCTGTATAGGTGCAAAAAAAGCGAATAATCTGAATAACTTTTCATCTAATTATTGCATTTTCACGTACTAAAATTTAATCTTAATGGTTAGAGGACCTAACTTTGAATTCGTTATAATTAGCTACGACAGACGATGCTTTAAGTTACAAAATGAGGTATGCAGTGCGTCTACCACTACAAAAATACAATTCCAATTCACTAGTATGTAAGACATGTTATCTTGATACTATGCTGGGGTACCTTTTCATAGATAAAGGTTGACATTATCGATAACCCAGATCCCCACAAGATGCAAAAACGTATTTTTCTCTCAATAAACAGTCCCGCAGTGGACTGATCGTTAAGACACGGTTCCCAGCAGATCACCGAAGTCAAGCATCACTGGCTGCGGTCAGTGTGCGGGTGGGTGACCACTTGGATCAGTCTGCGTAGGGACCGAGGGTGTGGGGTATTGGTCCTCGTCAAACTGTTCTACCGTGAAGTGCTCGACTTCGCGTGCAGGTCGTCGGGCTACCAAAGCAGGGGTGCCATCCCCTCTGCAGAGGATCAAAATTGTGATGGCATGTCTTCGGATCATCCTCAGGGATGTTTCCCAGACCGTCGCCAATAGCCCATTGTGCAGCTCTAGTGCGACGTAAATTAACAACAGCAGCAGCAACAGCTCTCAATAAACATCTTTTTTTCGATGGATTTGGAGTCTTGACACTCAAAATAGCGGGGCGGGGAGTAGCTGAAAGTTTCAAAGTATGATCCCAATAGTTTTGGTAGGATAACAGTTGAAAGTACGAAACCCTCAACCCTTCGGCGCAGAATATTTATCAAACATATTTTTCATACTTTTTTCGTTATTACTTACTAATTTAGGTCCAAATAAGTGAAAAATATTATATTTAGCATTTTAGTAATTTATGGTTATAAAATATAGCATGAGACATTGTTATCTTTCTCTACGTTGAAGGTCAAATCTTTCAAACACCGCTCATTTTCGAACAATAATTTTTTAAATTTGCAATTATTTGCAATTATTCAGATATAAAAGTCATTCATCTGAAGTTTTCTTTAATTTTCAAAATCAATTATTTATAAATTTTTAAATATGAATGAAAAAAAAAATACTTTTTTTCAAACTACTTTTTTTTATTTTATATATTTTGACAATTATAACTCCAAGAATCTAACAATTTCTTTTAGTTACTATTAGACTGTTTTTTATAATTAAAAAGCACCAAAATATATATTTTACTTGTAATTAGAGAGTCAAAAGGACGAAGGATTAAAGTAAGTTAGGTTCACTTTTCGTTATATTTTTCGTTCGTTATATTTTTTAAATAGTTTATAAAGTTTTTTTTGCAGATGATTATAATATTTGCGTGTATCCAAAGATATTTTCATGCAAAAAATACTGTTTAAAATAGTTATATATTACTTTAAATAATTATGTATAAGATTGTAAGACTACGCAATGCTTGAATCATCTTCAAAATACAAGAATGAAATGAAATCGGTTCATTAGTTTCTGAATTATCCAGTTTTTCAAAAGTCGAAAGTAAAAAATTTGATTTTCTTTAGAGTTATTCTATAGATTCCGTTCAATTTTCGCATTAAACCACTGTATGCACAAATGGATTAAGAGAAAATTTGCAGTTATTGTGAAAACAAAAAACAAGTGATTCTTTTTAAACACTCGTAATAACTTTTAATTTCAAAATCACGGTCTGGACTTCTCTGTAGGAAACCTAACCCAAGAAAAACGTTAGAAAAATTAAGAAAATATCAATGTAAAGTCAAATTGTGCCCCCTCGGTAGGGCGCTTGTATGCATATATATA